>NW_003852431.1:10917779-10924789 GCF_000181295.1 Otolemur garnettii
TATCCCTATTTTCTTTCTTGATAGGGTGACTAGAATAGCCACAGGGATCATTTTCAGATGGCTGCCTCATGTCTGTGGAGTCAGGGACGTGTCCACCTCTGAAATTTATCTGTAAGGAATTTTGTTGAGGAACAGACCTGGGAGTGGGGCTGACCTCTGACCTCCCAGAGAAAGGGGTTTCAGGGAGAAGCAGACTGAAGACACGGTGTGGAGCACCTTGCTTGTGTCACACGCGCTAACCTGATGTCATCGTGCTTTCCTGGAAGTAATTGGTTTCTCATTTTGACAATGTCATGTACCAGCAACCTTACAGAAGTGTGATCTATTGTACTATTCGTCCAACATGTTAGCTAAGGAACTGCTCCTGATTCGGGTTCTGGAGAGAATTTTGGCTTTGCTTATGCCAAGGCTTTGAAATAGATAATCCTGTGGTTCTTTGACTCATGGAAGTGAGGACGTCATAAGTGCGACTGTGGGAGTGAGGCCGAAGACGTCATAAGTGCGACTGTGGGAGTGGGGCCGAGGACGTCATAAGTGCGACTGTGGGAGTGGGGCCGAGGACGTCATAAGTGCGACTGTGGGAGTGGGGCCGAGGACGTCATAAGTGCGACTGTGGGAGTGGGCCAGAGGCTGACAGGGCCTCTCAGTGCAGCCTGGGGTCAGATCTGCCGACAGCGGGTTATCCCCGTCGGTTCCTTCCAGGTCTCTGAGCCCTCGGTATCCAGCAACTTCATTAGCTAGCTGAGCTGAGGGGGTGGAAGAGAAAGCACCTAGCATGGTTTTAAGCCATTTCTAAAGTCTGGTTTACAGAGGCAGAAAGAAGCCCTAATCCTCCCCACCCCCCAACCCCCTGACAAAATCCCCCTACTCCCTGTGTTTTTAGGGGAGAATTTCCATTTCTTTCCCTCTGCAGTTTCTTCCTAAGGATAACTGGTGGAGGAGAGCGGGGTAAGTGGTGGAAGTGCATGCACGTTATCATTTCTCTTCTTTGGGGCCTAACTCTGGGCCGGCCGGGCGCCAAAGCCCTCTCACTCAAGGATACCCAATTTGCTCACAGGCTCCGGGAGACGTGCTGGGCGCTCCTAGGCCAGTAGATGGCGCTCCGTCCCCACTCAGCCGCCCAGGCAGCTGTGGCACCTGGGGCTGGGCTCTGTGGTCCAAATGGAAAACAGTGTCACCCACACAGGAAAGAGGCAAATATTAAACCTAGCATTTTATGCATTTTGAGAAAGAAAGCCTTTCTATTTAGATTCACTTCAAAGTCTCTGGAGATGTATTTGGAAACCCCCTCTGCCACTGAACTCATCACTGTGGCCTTCTATTCACTTACAAACTGCTTCCCCAGAATCCCAGCTCAATTACCTTTTGTCTCCCCTCTGTCCTAATACTACGGTTGGATGCATGAAAAACAAAGGGTAAGATTAGGCATCCTTTCTCTCCCACAGTGCTTTATCTTTTCTTGTTTTCCAGAACCAAATTCAATGAGTGGCCTTGCCGCTCAGACATACGTGCATGTGCGTGGGTGTTATATTATGTATAGTGTATGTATATGGATGTACATATATATTTTATCTATGCACATGTGCTTCACAAATTTGTAGACAGTGTTTTCGCCATTCTACTCAAAGCATATGCTTACTTGTCATTTCAGAGATCTAATATCTGAAAAACTATCATGAATGCCTGATAGTTAATCAATTCAACAACTAGTTACTGACTGATGTTGATGTGCAAAGCCGTATACTGTATGTTGTGGAGAATACAGAGATAAGTAAGTCTTTACCCTCAAAGAATTTATTACCTAGAAGTAGAAAAATAGCCTTTGGACAGTTAGAGTTAAAACAATGTGAATGCATTTGAATATGTGCATGAAGGTGTGTATTGGAGTGCGTATGACATCTGGGGGACTGTTACAATATTTTAGAGTGATGTATCTAGCAGTGTATGTAGGATAGTTTGGCACCATGTCTGGTTTGAGCTGGTACTGTTCTCTATCAACACAATGTGAACTAGACTCCAGAAAGGACAAAATTTGCCTCCAAAAAGGCCTAGAGGACTGCTTAATTATTTTACATTATAAATTACAGTAAATAATATGTATGCAAGAGAAGAACATGTAGATATTAAAGGAATAATGTATGACCAGAACTCAGAATTCCAGCCATAAGTTCACTATTTTCCTTACTATTGCTTAAATATGTGTATATATGTATGTGCACCTATGTCTGTCTGTATGTATGTATATATATTTTCCCCCAGAAAATATTTGGTTGATTTGAATGGAATAGAAAAATTCTTCTGGTGGGAAGGCAAGTGGACTGTCTGTGTATGTGTGCATGCACACATGCTATTAAATGTCTTCCCAGAGGTCTTGGTCTGTTGCAATAGCCTTGCCAATCCTTCAATTACTGTTTTTCTTTCATGAGAAATTGTTACTAGAATGCACTCACCCTTTTAGGGAGCTGTGAATGTGGTTATAATTGCTTGTTTCTAAGATAATTGGCCTGACTGCCTAGCCCTGGAAAAGTTACTTATACAAATGGAATGTGGAGGAAAGCCCGGGCTGTATTCAGGCTTAATCTCAGTTGCAAGGCTCTGCTGCCACTGTAGACCGTTGTCCTGGAGTAA
Organism: Otolemur garnettii; assembly: GCF_000181295.1. Classification (NCBI taxonomy): domain Eukaryota; kingdom Metazoa; phylum Chordata; class Mammalia; order Primates; family Galagidae; genus Otolemur; species Otolemur garnettii. The sequence goes on from NW_003852431.1 coordinate 10,920,408, forward strand.
CCACAGTCCAGGATTGTAAGAGAGATGCAACCAGAAAGCTCTACAAATAATGCCATCTCAAAGTGCAAAGACCACTTAAGTTTTGATATTTCTGTAGGGAGGGAAGTATGTTGGACGGTAGAAATGGCCCTTACTAGCTTCTAGTGGATTCAACTCCATAGTTGTAGATTACTAGGTTCTCCAGTGGATCCCATTCTCCCTTTATAGGAGGCTCTGGAGATTTGGGATGTGCATGTTGTCTGTGTCTGCAGGAGTATCAGAAGGGAAAAAGGATGATGAAAGGTTGATTGATTTCAGGCATTAAATCAATGTAAAAATTTCTAACATCTATATTATTGGTACTATCAATATAGCCTTTGATGCCATTGATCAAAGAGTTGTGCTAATTCATTTCAAGCTGACATGTCCTTAGCTCCTGGGAGAAGCTAAAATATACCTTCACTAAAATGTACAGGCTCCTGAGTATAGCAGGATGTTGTTTTCCATTAAATGTCTGGCTCATTTTGCTTTGGTAAAAAGAAAAAGAAGTTTCTAAAAAACATTTCATGATGCATATTTATGTCATAACTGAAAGTTTGTTACTATCAAAAAGATTAAAGACTCTTTAACTTGCTAAGATTAAGAGCAAGGGAGTAATCATTCACAGGGAAAACAGAGAACAATGTTGTGATAATCACCAGTGAGTAACCTAATCAAGAACAACTAACTTAATGAAAGATGGTTCACTTCTTCCAGGACTTATGGAAAGATGTTAGCACAGTCGGGAAAATCAACCTAAGACTTCACTGTTGCTCTTCTTCTATTTTCTGTTTTCACCCCTCTGCCCCTGCTCCTCCCCACCTTATCTTTGGGTTAAAGACTTGCAGACTTCCAGGATGATATAGGTTATATATGTAAAGCATAGCTAGGATCGGAAATTATTTGAACTTGACCAGTTTCAAGGAAATATTGCTTAGAGTTGCTACCCAAAGAACTTCCTCCAAGACTTGTTCCATTACAAGGCAGGGTCCATGCCAGGCTGCTCCTGGGAGCAGTGAGCAATGAAGTTCATTTTGTTAAGCACTTTTTCAGTGACTAGCAATTTAAGCATGCCTTTGCAAGCCACCACATAATCTTGCAGAAAGTTACTACAGAACCAGGCAAATAGTACACTTCCTTTTCAAAGTTCTTTTTTGCTATAAGAATACAATTATAATTTTTTACTGTAACAGATCTCAACAGTTCTGTAGCCATTGAAGTGAATGAGGCAGACCTGTATATATGACATGGAAGGACCTCAGAGATGCACTGTTCAATGCAAAATGCAACAGGCAGAAACTTATATTTCAGAAAAACCTTAAATGTAAGTTTATTTAAATATATAGAAAAATGACTAGAAGCATATACATTAAACTGTAAATTTAGTTACCTTCGAAGAGAAAAATGAGAGCATGGGAGGAGAAAAAATGGACCTGAGCATTTTACTCTTACCTTGTTTGAATCTTTTTTTCTAGAATACATTAATATATTATTTATGCAATAAGATACTTTGTAAAGAGTGACTGTAAATGTGATCACAGTGCTTTAAACACTGGTACAAAAACACCTATTGCATCTTCTGTTACGTGTCTTGAGTTATGTATTTATATATAAACACATGCACAATTTTTTTCCTGTATTACTTATTGAGCACAGATAAGAAATGAAGGGGTTAAACCAAGTAGGTTATTTTTAAACGCCTGGATTCTTGCAATCAAAGCAATCAAAATCTGCTTCCACCTTAGCCCTCTGCCATCATTCATCAAATAGGTCCCGCTCTGCCGGGAAGACAATGTTGTTTCACAAGTAGGAAAATACCCAGCTGCAAATGGTTTGCACGATGGTGACGCTGCCAGGGAGAAATCTACTGAGGATTCCAGGAGAAAGTAGTCGGCAGCGTCTGGTCTGGTGTGGCTTGGCGTGTGTTCTTTGTTTTCCCACAGTGAGACCTTCTCCCAGACATCCTGGAGAGAGGAATGAAAAATGTGCGCCCCACAGAGAGGGCATCAGAAATGAGAGTTCAACCAATTGTAATGAGGAAGCAAGAAGCCTGGGGAGTTCTTGCCAAAGGAGTGGGAGCAGAATTCCAAAGGACCCTGTCGGAGCCTGTCTCCCTGCTTTCATTTGTGTTACCAGAAGCTCCACTGTCATTTCTTTTGATGTCTCACTTCTCTACAGTGTCTGTCACCAAGCCACATTTTTAGATTGGGGGAATTGTGTGCTGGCCCTGGCTGAGGCAGGGCTGAGTTCAGGAGAGGTTCTTTCTTTCTTTCTTTCTTTCTTGCCCTACTTGCCTCACACCTTCCTTAAGATACTTGCATTCCCTCAATCAACTGGGAAGATAGGGCATGCCACAGAGTAGGGGCCTGTAGGACCATAGTGCTTTCATTTTCCTGGCAAAGAGTAGACCTGATTACTTTGTCAGTATCTAATTGAAACATCTGTTTGCTTGTTAGTTTTTCCCTCCCTGAATACAATAGAACCTCCATAGGTGACCACCTCCCTACACTGACCACCTCCTTAAGTTGACTTAATTTTCAGAGACTGGACATGCACCATATTTACCTATCAGTGCAGTAGGCCTACTTCCTTATGGTGACTACCTGTCTATGTTGACCAGTTTATTACAGTCCTTTGAGTGGTCAACTTCCGAGGTTCTACTATGTTATTCTGGAGTCATGGTTGTAGTCAGTCATTTTTGGATTCCAGCAGGAATAAGAGCTGCTAGAGAGGCTTGGTGCTTGTAGCTAGCTCACTTGGTAGGGCACCAGCCACATGCACTGGAGCTGGTGGGTTCCAACCCAGCTCAGGCCTGCCAAAACAACAATGACAACTATAGCCAAAAAATTAGCTAGGTGTTGTGGTTGGTGCCTGTAGCCCGGCTACTTGGGAGACTAAAGCAAGAGAATTGCTTGAGCCCAAGAGTTAGAAGTTGCTGTGAGCTGTGACGCCACAGCAGACTACCGAGGGCGACATAATGAAACAATGTCACACATACACACACAAAAAGAAAAAAAAAACACCAAAAAAATTGCTAGAGAAATTTAAGAAGGAGTTGGAGGAAATCACTCCTCACAAAGCCATCCTACTGTGGAAGAGTTTCTTTTCCCTTTACAGATTCCTCCTGTAACAGGCCAAGTATCAGTGTGAAATGTTTTAAAAGGTATATCTGCTCTTAGGAACTGAAAACAGGCAAAAAACCATGTGAATCACCAGGTTCTTCTCCCTGGTGTATCTCATGATTCAGACCTTTCCCTAAAGTGCTTATAAAACTCTGTTATTACACCTAAAAGGAGATGAAGAAAGTGACTATGAAAGTTATAGTTCAAGAAGATGGGATATAAAATACAACATGGAAAGTTAAAGAAGGATTATTTAACATACATGAAAATGATTATCCTCCAGGCTAGAGAAAAACAGTAGCAGATATCTTACGGTGTGTTTGCCCAGGAATGCTTGCTTTTGTTGAAAAGAGATGCCACCCTCCCACTGCCTGCAGCCAGTACTGTCCTCTTGCTCCTGCTATGCTGAGCAGACTGAGTGGGCAGACATTTGGCCCTGGAATGTTCCATCCAGAGACTGGGTTAGGCCAACAGGTTCTGTAACAGGTGTTCTTTTTGAAATATTCCCTTGATGTTTCTCTGTTTCTCAGCAGTTATGTTTCTTTCCCTGAAGTCTTCCTGAAGCATATTCCCTGGGGAGGGCTAACAGGTTCAGGGGCGGGTGTCTTTTATCTGTCCTATAGATAAGACCTTTTAAAAAATGTCACCAGAGCCACAAGTCACCTCTCAGAAATAACTGGACAAAGGGTGAAGGATGATGGGCCCAAGCAAAGTGCAACAGTCCACAGGGTGCTTATGTGAGAATTAGGAAACATTTGTCTCTGAGTGGAAGAATTAGAAAAAGGTCCCCCTCTGCATCGAGGGAGGCTGGCAGACTGGTGGGTACCCTTTAGCTAAAGTCTATTTCCAGACTGAAGCAGCCCAATGCCAGGGCACACTCCTTGGCGAGGTTAAAGAAGTTGGATTTGGGGCCCTATTTTCTGTCTTGGCCAAGGCCTTTATATGTAAAGTACACATGGCTCGATCACACACAGAAGCCTAAGAATCACTTCCCAGAGACTCCTTGTTCCGGCCTGATATTCAAGATGTGACTGAGATTTCCCAGGCCATTGGCAGAAGATGAGGAATGCTGACAGAACTGGCTACTGGGTGGTAGAACCAGCCACTCTGGCACAAAGTACCTATGGACTAGTCAGGGCAGACAGATTTCATGGAAATCTCATACAGGTAGCCAGGACTCCATGAATACTAGTTAGAGAAGCAATTACCTATAGCTATCACTGCGCTTTTTTTTTTTTTTTT
>NW_003852431.1:10925930-10947095 GCF_000181295.1 Otolemur garnettii
AAAAAAAAAAAAAAAAAGAAATACTTCAAAGTCATTCTACTTAATCTGGATAGACCTGGTATTAAAATTGGAGAAAATATATTATTGTAAAAGGGAAATTACAAACATTTCACTTATAAATGAGGCTGAATATGATAAACAACATATTAACATGTTGAATTAAAAATTAATGTTTAAGTAATATACTTTGGTCAAATTTAAATACAATTTATATGAGAATTAGTCACTATTCTTGAATTCTCATCATATCCTGGGTTTTGGAATTTGCTTTAATTGAATCTCAATTAAAACACAAGTTAGCTTTTACTAAACAGTTCTTTGGCCAACCTAAGAAGCTCTTTTTATTCACACAATTTGCTCTTCTGTCTAGACACAAGCTCCTTCCATTTTTCTCTGTAACCAAACTTCTCCTGATTTGATGCAAAGCTTTAGCAATCAATAATCTTATTCACTCAAACCTATGTAATCAAAATTTTATATACATATATAGCATATACATGCACACACACATCAATGTACATATACATATATATTTGCCAAGCTCATGTACGCAGGTCTTCATTAGGGCTATCTAATCACCTATGCTAATTAACTCATCCTGTTTTTAAATAAGGATTGACCCATGAGAGACTTTGAGGCAAAAATAATTCTGTAGTCAGGTAAGTTTGGAAAAGGTTGCATAATGAATTCCTCTCTTTATATTATCTTGTCTTTCATGTTATTATTAGAGTTTATAAAAATTTCTCTAATAACTCTTTTGACCTTGCTTGATTCAACATGCCCTAGACTTATTTGACCCTGAAACTCTTTGTTCACATAGAATAAGTCTATGAAAATATTTTGGCAAATGTTGTTCTAGATTTCAGCTTCTCAGAACTAAAGATAATGAAGGAATTTTTTTTTCTGGATGTTTAAAAACGTAGCATACTTTTAAATGACTTGATTTTTCTAAGTGGAAAATCATTTCTCACTGTTTAAAAACAACTGTCTTTGGACCTCCATTTTCTCAAGTGGCCTCTGCTAGTCTAAGTTTTGTTTTTATTACTTTTATGTGAATAAATTATGACTGCTTGCCATCCATCCTATTCCTTCAAATGACTTTCATCTGAAGAATAATTAAAAAAATATTTTCCATCTTTTCAGGTATGCTTGGGTAGCCCTTTGCCATGTACAAAGTATTTTCACATTCATTATCCTATCGATTGTCGCTATGACACAGTCATTTTAAACAACCTTGCAAATAGTCTTTAAAAATCATTAAGGCCATTAATATTCTATTTAGTCTGCAAAAAATTGAAATAGCTGACTCCTCCACATCACAGAACTAAGAGAATATAAAATTTTGCCTGTAGCAAAAATGCCCAGAGTTTTTACTTAAACACAGATTGCTAGGCTCAGATTAAAAAAAAAAAAGAAAGAAAGAAAAAGGAAGGGAAAGAGTGGGAGAATTGTTTATTATTTTTATTGCTAGAAATACTGCCTTTAAAAAAATTATTCTCTTCCTGATTTATTTTAAATTCTGGTCATGCTGCCTTCCAAGGCCATTATGTATAATACATCCTCACAGACTCTGAACTACAAGTCATGATATTCTCTAGTAACTCCCAGCAAATAAATATTTGAATAAAAGTATTTTGTTACTTTTAATTTACCATAAGTTTGTGAGAGCAAATACTATTTGTAGAGTTATTTTTTAGTTACAAGTTTTAGGATTTCTTAGTTGCTTTATTTTCTTGATTACTATTAGAAATAAGACATATTTGTTAAATGACTAAATAACAGCAAAATCCTAGACCTTATATCCCTTTTCTCATACCTTTCCTCAGATATTTTTAAAACATATTATGCTCATGATAAGTCTTAACCAACTGTATTCAGATATTAATAATTCCTGCTCACTTATAGTTTTTAAGCTTGATTAAGGTATCATCGACAAACAATGAATTGCCTTTGTTTTAAGAATACAATTGATGGTTTTTGACATATGTATATGCATGTAAAATGGTCACCACAATCAAGATGATAAATACTTCTACCACCCCCAAAAGTTTTTTTATGCCCCATAGCAATCATTTCTCTCAAATCTCTACTGTCCTTAGGGAGTGTCCCCCCTTACCTACCTGTTTTCTGTCATTTATAATTTTCTAGAATTTTATACAAATGAAATCATACAGTACATACATTTTTTTGTCTGCCTTTTCATTTAGCATAAAGATTTTGAGGTTTTCTGTGTTGTATCAGTAGTTTATTCTTTTATTAAATATATTTTGAGCATATACATCGCTGTTTATTGATTTACTATGTGAATACTTCTTCCATTCACCAGTTACTATGCAATGGGTTGTGTCTAGATTTTTTGGCTATTAGTAAAACTGCTGTGAAGAGTATCTAGCAGTACAATGGCTGTGTAGTATGGTAGATGTATTTTTACTGGTACATGTCAAATCTATTAAGTGTAGAGTATAAATGTCTTAACACAATTAAGAAAGTGAGGTGAAGGCTATGTTAACCAGTTTGATGTAAGCATTCCAAATTATATATAAAATCAGCACATTGTACCCTATACATGCATTAATATATACAACTATGATTTAATTAAAAAATAATTTTTGAAATGTTACCTGTGATTATATCTCAAAAAATTACAGATTGCTAGTGATAAATTAAAAAATAAAAAAAGACCTGGAGCATATATTATGTGCTGAATATAGTGGCAGGAGCTGAGGGTGTGATGGAAATACAAATATATCTTGCCTGTTTTCATGTAGCTTATACTCTGGCATAGGAATCAAATGTTATTTAACTATTCTAATAATTGTGTAATTATACATTGACATGTGCTCTGAAGAAAAGCAATGTGACTCCATGAGAAAATATAATATAGGCACACTTCATTTTACTGTGCTTTGCTTTTTGTACTTCTCAGTTATTGCATTTTTTACAAATTGAAGGTTTGTGGCAACCCTGCATTAAGCAAGTCGACTGGTATCAATTTCCAAACAGCATGTGCTCACTTTGTGCCTCTGTGTTAAATTTGGGATCATTACATTTCACACTTTGTTATTATTGTATTTATTATGGTGATCTGTGATTTCATATTACTATTATAATTGTTTTGGGACACCATGAACCATACTCCTATGAGATGGCAGACTTAACCAATAAATGTGTGGGTTCTGAGTGCTCTACTGACCAGCTGCTCTTTGGTCCTTCTTCCTTTCCTCAGCCTTCTCGGAGACACATGCTATTGAAACTAGGGCTATTACTAACCCTAGAGTAGTCTCCAACTGTTCAAGAGAAAGGAAGAATTGCCTGTTTTTCACTTTAAATTAAAAGTTAGAAATTATTAAGCTTAGGGAGAAAGGGATATTGAAAATGGAGATAGGCCAATAAGCCAAACTGTGAATACAGAGAGAAAGTACTTTGAAGGAAATTAAAAGTACTCCTCCAGTGAACACACAACTGATAAGAAACTAAAATATATCTACATATCTTATTGCAGATATGTAGAAAGGTTGAGTGATCTAGAAGATCAAACCAGCCACAGCTCTTAAGGCAAAGCTTAACTCAGATCAAGGCCCTTTCTCTCTTCAGTTCTACAGAGGCTGAAGGTGGTGAGGAAGCTGCAAAAGAAAAGTTGTAAGCTAGCAGAGGTTGGGTCATGAAGTTTAAAGTAAGGATGCCATCTCCATTACATAAACATATAAGATGAAACAGCAAGTGCTGATGTAGGAGGGGCAGTAAGTTCCCTAGAAGATCTGTGTAAGGTGATTGATGAAGGCAGCTACAATAAACAATGTATTTTCCATGTAGATGAAACAGCCTTGTATTGGAAGACCATGCCATCTAGGAATTTTATAGCTAGAGAGCAGCCAATATCTGGCTTCAAAGCTTCAATGCACAGGCTGGCTCTCTTATTACTAACTAATGTAGCTGGTACGTTTAAGTTGAAGCCAATGTTTTTACCATTCTAAAAATCCTAAGTCTATTAAGAATTATGCTATATGTACATTGCCTCTGCTTTATAAGCTTAATTCCAAAGCTTGAGTAACAGCTTATCTTTTTAAACATTGGTTTACTGAATATTTTAAGTCCACTGTTGAGACCTACTACTCAGAAAAAAAGATTCATTTCTGAATAATTCTGCTCATTGAGAAGGCATCTGGTCACTCAAGACTTTTCTTTGATGGAGATGTACAACTTGGTTAATATTTTTTTCACCTTTGTTAATACAATATCCATTCTGTAGCCCATGGATCAAGGAGTCATTTTGACTTTCAAACCTTGTTACTTAAAAAATACAGTCTGTGAGGTTGTGATTTCCACAAATAGTGATTATTCTGATGGATCTGGGCAAAGCAAATTAAAAACCTGAAAAAAATTTACCATTCTAGAGGCTGTTGTGACTCATGGAAGGGGGTCAAAATATCACATGAATATGAGTTTGGAAGAAGTTGATTTCAACCCTTATAGATTAAGGGATTGAAAACTCCAGTGAAGGAAGTAACTGCAAAGTAGGGAAATAGCAAGCAACGTAGAATTAGAAATAGTGTCTAAAGATGTGACTGAATTGCTATTATCTCATAATAAAAATTTATTTATTTATTTTTGAGATAGAGTTTTACTTTGTTGCCCTTGGTAGAGTGCCATGGTGTCATAACTCATAGCAACCTCAAACTCTTGGGCTCAAGTGATTCTCTTGCCTCAGCTTCTGGAATAGCTGGGAGTACAGGCACCTGCCACAATGCCTGGCTAATTTTGGATACAGGATCTCTCTCTTGCTCAGGGTGGACTCAAACCTGTGAGTTCAACCCGTATACCTGCCATGGCCTCCTAGAGTGCTAGGATTACAGGTGTGAGCCACCATGAACCTTCATAATAAAAATTTAAGGGATTGAAAGTTACTTTTCATAGATAAACAAAGAAAGTGGTTTCTTGAGATGGAATCCACTCCTGGTGAAGATATTGTGAACATTAATGAAATGACAACAAAGGATTTAGAACATTTTGTGAACTTAGTTGATAAAGCAGCAGCAGGTTTGAGAGGATTGATTTCAATTTTGAAGGTGCTTCTAATGTGCATTATATGTCACAGAGACATTTTTCATGAAAGGAAGAGTCAATGGATATGGCAAATTTGTCTTATTTTCAGAAATTGCCACAGCCACCCCAACCTTCAGCAACAATCACCTAGATCAGTCAGTAGTCATCAACATTAAGGCAAGACCCTTCTCAGCAAAAATTTTATGATTCATTGAAGACTTAGATGATCATTTCCTTTTTTTTTTCCCAATAAAGTATGTCTAAATTTTGGTACCTTTTCAAAAGACGTAATGAGCTAGGCACAGTGGCTCATGCCTGTAATCCTAGCACTCTGGGAGGCCAAGGTGGGTGGATTGTTTGAGGTCAGGAGTTCAAGACCAGCCTGAGCAAGAGTGAGACCCTATCTCTACTAAAAGTAGAAAAACTGGCCTGTAGTCCCAGCTACTGAGGAGGCAAGGGCAAGAGGATCACTTGAGCTCAAGAGTTTGAGGTTGCTGTGAGCTATGACACCATGGCACTCTATCCAGGTTGACAGATTTTCTGTCTCAAAAAACAAAAAAAGACAATGATAATTCATACTTTATAGTATAGTGTAAACATAATTTTTATATGCATTAGGAAACCAAAAAAAGTATGTGACTTATTTTCTTGAAATATTTGTTTTATACTGGTGGCCTGGATCTTAACCCACACTATCTCTGAAGTATGCCTGTACAATAAACTAACTTCCAATAGCTGGGAATTGTGGAGAATGCCTGTAGTCCCAGCTACTTGGTAGGCTGAGGCAAGAGAATCACATAAGCCCAGGAGTTGGAGGTTGCTGTGAGCAGTGTGACACCATGGCACTCTGCGGAAGGTGGGTGTGTTTTATGTTGCTATAGCTGAATACCTGAGACTGGGTAATTTATAAAGAAACCAATTATTTCTTCCAGTTCTGGGGCTGGGAGCTCCAAGGCTGATGGGCCATATCTGGCGAGAACTTTCAGTGATGGGGACTCTGCAGGGTTCTGAGGCAGGATAGGGCATCCCGTGCAGAAGGGAGTACACAAGACTGCCAACCTGGCACTCCATAACAGACTCACTCTCATGATAACTAACACTCTTCTGTGATAACTCCTTAATTCATCAAACCATAAATGGGTTAATTCATTTATGAATTAATAAATGGGTTAACTCATCACCTCTTAATGGCCCCACCTTTTCAGATTGTTACATGGGGGTTTAAATTTCAACATGAATTTTGGAAGGGATAAACATTCTAATCACAGCAATGGGTGAGGTAAGGTGTGCAGTGTTAAGAGGGGCCAAGGTTTCTGGCTTGCACAGTCCCAACCCACTGACATAGAGACCACTGGAACAGGGCCACCTTTAGGGGAAGTGCCAAGTTTGGTTTTGAAAAGTTGAGTTTAAGGCACATTTTAAATCCTTTAACTGGTGAAGGCATGTGAGATACAGGCAGTCCCCGAGTTACAAAATCTGACAACTCTCACAAATGTAGGCAATTACAGGTAATGGGTAAATGCACCTGTACAACTTATGTACAGATTCAACTTAAGAACAAACCTACAGAACCTATCTCGTTTGTAATCTGGACTGCCTATATATCTGTGTGGATGGGTCTTGAGCTCAAAGGAATGGCTTGGGCTAGGGCTATAAATATGAGAAGATAAGAATCAAAATAATAATGTCAAGTAAGGAGAACCTGGTGCCATGTATCAGAAATTGCTGAATGATTGGTTTTGCAGATTTATGGGTCTAGGCATAGTATTTTTCTATTGATCTCAAAAATTTCGCTTTTAAATTGAGCCATAAATTGTCTTTCATTCACGTTCTCAAAGTGATATAAAATCCCTTCTGAAGGTAAGGTTTAAAATGCTGTAATTAGATTTTAAAAACTCTAACTATAACATTTTAAGTGCATCTTTTCTGAAAAGTTTAGTGACTATGACTTAAACATTCAAAGTCTAGTATAGGATTTTGGTATCAAAGAACACATGGTTCAGCTCATGAAGGAATGGAAGGTCACTAGTTTTGCCATGGGCACACAGTAATTAATGGTAAAAGGGGCCATATGTTAAAACTCATCAGCTGGGTGGGAGATAGTTTTGTGGCCTAAATTAAAGGACATGGCCCTATATATTCATTTTCTTTCTCCCTGTGCATTTTACTATTTCCATCTTCCTCTGGGTAATTATCAGAAGTGCTTGTACCACTCACTTTGAAAGCTTTGCCATCTTTTCCTCCTTGATCCTGCTGTAACGTTGATATTCTGAATTTATGACATTGCAATCATTTTCATAGTAACAGACTGTGGCATTGTAAAAACTACCCAATGACAGTTTCTGGGAAATTACAAAATAGATTCTTGGGCACCATAATAAAAAATTACTAGGAGTGTATTGACAACCTGCCTCTCTGTAGATGTCCTAACATCTGATTTTACCTTGAGATTTTGCCAGAATGTGAAGAATTAATGTGGAACACATGGAAGAACTGTGGTCTTCTTTCATATTTATCTATTAATACTTCTGGAAGTTTTGCAAACGAGCCTATGCATTGACAGATTCAGAGAATAGACTTGGTAGTTCAATAGATCTGAACTGAGTCCAAGTTTGGGGTTCTAAGTTTTGTGAAACATTAGATAAAAATTTTTATCAGATATTAAGATGGTGACCCTACCTTCGTTTGGTTCATATGTTTTTGTTCTGTCCATCTGTTTCTTTTCCATTTTTAATCTGACTCTTGTGTTTTAATCTGATGACACATAGTTGGATTATTTTTTAATTCACTCTTTCATTCTCTGCATTTTGGTTGGTAAATTAAACCCATTAATATTTAGTAACTTAACTATTAATATGTATTATAATTTATTTTGTCATCTTGCTTCATACTTTTATTCACTCACCTTTATGTTTCTTTCATTCTCTTTGTCTCTGTTTTTCTTTAGAAAGATCAAATGTTCTTTTTCTTGTTGTAAAGGTACATGTTACATTTTAATACTTTGATCGCAGTCCTTACTAAGACTCATTCTTATATTTACTTCCCACTACTCATTTTTAAAAACTCAATATCTAAATTGATTGATGGAGTTTTTCAATTTAATTTTCTAACTCATAAATCTGTACTCTGTTTGCTTCCTGCTATTTATCCCATTGTTTTATTTAAAAATTATAACTATTATATTTTTATACCTAATTTTTCCAGCAAATTCCTTTTTAAATAACTTCCTGTTTGTTTCATGCTACTTACTACTTCTCTTATCTTCTGAACGATATTTAATGTCATATGTATTTTAAATTCTTTGTCATTTCCAATAACTCAAGGTATTTTTTCTTTTGTTGTTTGTACAGTAGTCATTCTCCTCAGATGTCTAGTTATTTTGCCTTGGTAGCTCATATCCCTCTAGAGCAGTGGTTCTCAGCTTGTGGGTTGCAACCCCTTTTTAACAATGAAAATACATCCTGCATATCAGATATTTACAGTAGCAAAATTACAGTTTTGAAGTAGCAACAAAAATTTTATGGTTGGGGGTCACCACAACATGAGGAACTGTATTAAAGGGTCATGGCATTAGGAAGCATTAGGAAGGTTGAAACCACTGCTCTAGAAGTATCAGCTTCTCTGTTCTGTGTTTTGGGTAAAGATCCAAGTCTGTGCCCAAATCTTCAGCCAATCTAGTGAACTTAAAGAGAAAAAAGACTTTACTTTTTAGATTCTGCTTAATCACCCCCCTCAATGGCATTTTACCAAATGCCTGGTTAAGGTTTTACGTTTAAACACTCAAAAGAGAAGCATCATAGGGAAAGGCAGTTTGGTGCCTTGGATGAGGAGGAAATTGAGGAATGAAGGGTCCAGAAGTGTTTGCTGCAAGCTGATGTTACTGTGAGGCCAGTGTTGGGACAATTGTCTGTGATGAAGCACCAGGCAAAGCTTGTCTCAGAAAGGGCTTTAGAAAGATAAAAGCAGAGCTTTTTTAAGAGCTTCCCTCCCGCCTATCTTCTGGTCACCCATTCCTCCTCTACCATTTCAACCCAATTTTTAGTTTCCCCATACTTCTCATGATTTTTGATTGTGGTAATTTAGTAATTCCTCTGGTAGAGTTTCTCCATAGCAAACTTTGAGACAAGAAGCAACAACCATCTTGGTAATCATTCTTTTTTTGACCTCATAATATCCCCACAAATCAGTTCTGAATTCTGGAGCTTTTTATATCTGTAGGCTCTATGTCCTTTTGAAGGGAGAAATCATGTGTGCCTCATTGCCTGCTTTCCCTCACTTCTTTCTCCCTTATCTCTTTATTCTTGACTTCTCTGTTATGTAGGATTTACATTTAACTGTGTGGGAATTTGCCTTTCATGCAAAAGGCTGGTGGTTAGCCAGCTAGGGCTCAAATGGTGGCTCTGCTTCAGAGACCCCCCTTACTGATGAGATCCAGCCTCTTACAGGTTCACCTCTCTATCAACCCTAGATGTGGTCCAAGATCATGACACTACTATGCAGCAGGATGAAGGCAGGGATGAAGAAGGATTGGCAGAACGTATAATACAGATGTTTTCTGGGGGAAGGTTCCAGAAGCTGCCTCATAAATCTTATCTTGTTTTTACATATAAGCCACAACTTAATTGCATGGCTATTCCTAGCTTCAAGGAAAGTAGCCTACTAGATCCAGCCATCTACCTGCTAAAAATTCTATAATTGAGTAGGGGAAGAATAGGTATGGGGGAACATCTGCCAGTCTCTGTTACATCTTCCTTTTTTCTTTAATTTATCTTACCTTCTTACTTTCTTTTGTTCCTATCTCCCTTCATTTCTTCCCCAAACATTATTTAGTGTCTAGTATACACCAGGGGATTTTTTTAGCCTGCATTGCCATTATTTATCTGGATGACAAAGATAATTTACTCTATTAAAAGAAAATCTCAGGGAGAAAAGTACAGAGTAGGTGCAGAAGTTATATTTATTGTATGAAAACAGTTGGCTATTTTATAGGCAAAGAAACAGACCCAAGGAAATTGTGTCAAAGATTTAGGTTTAATTCGAATTCTGGAACTTACTGAGCAGTTATAGTTATTCATTAGTTCACTCATCAAGTATGTCAAGTACTCTGGTACTAGAAGTCAAGGATAAATAGATAGACACAATCCCTACCCTCAACTAGACTGGAGCAGCCAGGCAATTAAACAGGTGATCAGAGAGAGCATATATACTCCAATGTGATAGGTTGAGAACCTCCATGGTATTCCCTTTATACTATAATAGACCTCAAGTCAAACAAAGCAAAATCTTTTTTCATTTATATAGTGCTTCCCAGCATGGCAAATATTTTCCATGTAGTAGGTAACTAAAAAAGATTAGGGACTTCTCAGGCAAAGAAGAAAAAATATGATGTCAGCCACAGAGGGAGAAATAGGAGGAAAAGAACTCCGTTTGAACAAAGCCTTGGCTATATTGAGGGAGGAAATTTTGGAGCAGTGGGTAATAAACCATGAAGAGCCTTTATGGGAGATTAAGGTGTTTGGACTTGGCCAACAGGAAGCTTCTTCAAGTTGAGACCTAGAGGAGTGGCTTATGAACATGGTATTTTAGGACTCAGAAGGCATGGGAAGACCCAGAAGATGTTTAAGTTTGAGGAGTGGAATATCGACAGTAGGCTCAGATGTGGTAATTGGTAGACTCAGATGCCTTTTGGCACCACCACATTCAAAACATGGGTTTCACTCTTGAATTTACTTTAGTGTCCCAGATGGCTGCAGGAAAATTTAGACAGTTACTTCATGTTCCAGGCAGGCAGAAAAAATAGGACATTCTGGGTCAGTGTGTCCTTTATATATATACTGTTCATAAGTTGCCTATAAAACATCCACTTTTATCTTCGTGGCCAGAACTTAGTTACTGCATCTATTTGCAAGGAAAAGTGGGGAATCTAATGTTTTGTTCCAGGAGGCAACTCAGCTAAAAAAAAAGGAGCATTTCATTAAATAGGGTAGAGCCCCAACCCTATTATTGAGAAAGAAGAAAGAACTGAATGTTGAATATTGAAAGGCAAGCAGCAGTCTCTGGCTCATTTTAGATTAGCCAAATTAAGGAAAGTATGCCCAAAACTCCATGGCAGATGAAGCAGGATATTGGTTAAGGGACTTTATACCAGGTAAATATTACAAGAGGGGAATTTGTGGAGCAAGAGGGAAAAGAGGATATAGATGTTCTAGAGGCTGAGGGTCAGAATATTTTCAAATGGGCCAATCTGGGAAACTACTATCTGCAATGTCAACACTTGAACATTGGCAACGAGATAACTGTGTACTTTCAGGGAGCAGCGTTCACGTAGAACGTGTGAGTGGCACCTCTGAAATCACGGACACAGCAGCAGCTCTGACTGCTCTCATAGGTGGAGGTCGGTTCTGATACTGAAACCTGACCCTAGTCTTTTATTTCAGGGGTTTTAGCAGACACACGCAGCTCAAAGAGATCTTCTCAAGATGCAGTTCACTGTATCCTGTCTCTTCAGCATGGACACTTAACAGGAGAGGGGAAAGGAAAGAAAGGAAGGGAAGGGAAGGGAATAAGACGCCAGGCCTCTCTTTAAAGAATTTTCACGGCCATCAGTCTTTATGTGATTAGCTTCACACACACATTAGGGAAGAATTTAGAAATCTTAGCTGGAAGCTTTAAGTTTTCATCAGTAACTTCGACTTCCTACTTGGAACTCATGATTATAGGCAATTTTAATCATAAACTGAGGGCTTTTTCTTTTTTTTCTTCCAACAGAGGCTTAGAAAGAAAGGGCAAGAATAATGAGAAACAACAGTGATGGGGTAGGAAATAAGTCTCCTGAACTTGGAGTTATACAATGGGGATTTTAATCACAACTTTGTCACTTGCTAGCTGGCTGATCTCGGTCAAATTGTGGAATATCTCTGCATTTCAATTTTCTTATCTATAGAGACTAATCATAAAGTAATGATCCCAAGGTTGCTGCAAAGAACAAAGAAAGGAGTTAGTGTCTAACGTACACAGCGGTAGGCAAGATAATAGAAAAACTAAAGAGCAACTAAAACTCTGACATGGGTGGTAATAAGGTGCACCAGTTTCTTCTTGCTAGCAGCCTCAGTTCTTCCTGAATGACTTTCCAGCTCGCAACTTTGCCTTCTCCACCATGACATCTGTGTGCTGAGCAGAGCTGGGGGAAAAATCATACAACCGTGAATATTTTCACCACAAAATATTATGGTCACCATAACTGAAGGTCAACTTCAGTTTTGTCTTCCATACCACTGAACTGATTCTTCTATGTTTGCTCTTTCTAGTTTTCTAGAGTATCTTTTAAAAAATAGTTCTTTATGCTCCAAAAATACCATTTTCCTCTTCTCTCTTCTTCTGCCTTATCTATTTCCCCCTTATCTTTCCCCTGGCACTTGCCAAGTGACGTCACTTCCCACTTCACAGAGATATTAGATGCCATCTAACTTACGCCAGTTCTTAAGCTGCAAACTTATCTTTCTTCACATCCATCTTTTCCCTTTCCTTCGTCTTGGTGGAGCAGTGACCTCAATCTAGTGGGAAAGTTTTCCTCATTTATTTGGGCACCTATGCCTGTCTGCCTCTCAGGATTCTCGTTTCTTTGATCATCTGGTATCTTCTATATCTTTAGGCTCTTTGTTTACACTGACTCCTTAAGCATTTAAACCTGTCTTCTTTTTTCCCATCTAAAGAATAAGATATCCCTTGATTAAGTTTACTACTCCAGTTACTTCTGTCCCACGCTAGTTGCATTCCATTGTACAAAGCCATCCGCAAGACTAGCCCT
Organism: Otolemur garnettii; assembly: GCF_000181295.1. Taxonomy (NCBI): domain Eukaryota; kingdom Metazoa; phylum Chordata; class Mammalia; order Primates; family Galagidae; genus Otolemur; species Otolemur garnettii. The sequence goes on from NW_003852431.1 coordinate 10,938,781, forward strand.
GCATCAACAGGATGGAGGAGTGCCCACCTGCAGAGAAGGACTGCAAGTTACAAGGTAACAAGTGAGGGAAATGAATAATTAAAATGCATCTTACCAGATCCTCTCACTGACAGACTTTTTTTTTTTTATTTTTAAAGACTTGTCTCTATTGCTAGATTTTGCTAAGAAATTAATTTCACTCTGGTTTTGGCCTTTACATTCCAAGCTTCTCCTGCCAAGGTGATGGGCTATTTTCTCATTGCTAACTCCAAAGAACATATTTCACTCCTAAAGTACTTGCTTTTAGGAGCATTCAAAGACATAGACTACCCCTTATATCTGTTCTTTCCTGGGCATCCATGACTTTACTCTCCCTGTTTTCTCATCTCTCTGGCTTCTTACTATCTTCCCTTTCTTGGGCAGCTTCTTACATGTTGGTTCTGTTCTGTTTCACTCCAGCTCCTCCTTGCTACTTCATTGATCTTGTCTACTTCCAACTCTCTGATCATGCTCTACGTTTTGTAATACAAATTATGTGCAGAAGTGCAGCTTTTCTTATTTTTAGTAGTAGATACAGTTGTGCCCCACTCTCTTCCCCCAGTCCCTGCTATTGGTGGGAAACTAACCAATGAAATTAACTCATTGTCTTCTGTTTCTAATGTCTCTTTCAGGTAAATGTCACATCCACTCAATCCTCCTTCTGATGTGATTTCTTCTCTCTCATGGATCCTTCTTTTCCTGTCACTCCCAAGAGGGAGTCTGTGTGTAGAGGTGTGTGTATGCCTTTTCCCTTTGGTAGAAGCATGGACATGTAACTGCCTTAAGGATGCATAACTGTCTCCTGCCACATACAGAGTTCAGGAGGGTGGAAGCTGAAAATAACTTTATTCTTTATTACTACTTCTTTCTTTTTTTTGAGACAGAGCCTCAAGCTGTCCCCCTGGGCAGAGTGCCATGGCATTACAGCTCACAGCAACCTCCAACCCCTGGGCTCAAGCGAGTCTCCTGCCTCTGCCTCCTAAGTAGCTGGGACTACAGGTGCCCGCCACAACGCCCGGCTATTTTTTGGTTGCAGCCATCATTGTTGTTTGGCGGGTCCAGGCTGGACTCGAACCCACCACCTTAGGTGTATGTGGCTGGTGCCTTAGCCGGTTGAACTACAGGCGCCGAGCCTATTACTACTTCTTTCAAATCTATTTTCTCTTCTTGTTATTTTTCATCAGGGAAATTTTGAGTATGATTCAAAGTTTTCTTTCAAATAATTAAAAAACATAGTCCAATTTCTTGACCATATCATACCAGTCTCAAGTCCGGTTTTCCTCTCTCCAGCACTAGCAGTGCCGACCTCGACACCTCCAGCTGGTGGGAGGTATAGTTTCTTTGTTTTTCACCCATTGGCTACCTGTTTGTAAAGCCCCTTCAGGAGAGGAAAGAGGCATGAAAAGAAAAAAGGGATTTTTGCCTTGGGCTCATTTCTTAATCTGGTATTGATGCTCTCTGGCTGTGAGGAATAAGACATGAAAAGGTGATTCTTTCTGTCATTGGACACCTTTTGTGCACGTTTTCAGAATGATCCTGTGGCTGGGAATTGCAAAATTGGTTTTTACTTGACTTTGGGATTAGCTCCTCTAGCAATCACACCTACTCATCACTCCCCTGCCTACCCTACCCCTGCCCTCATCCTCTGTATTTCTCCTCCAGTGTTCTTGGGAAAATGCTTTTTATCAGAAAGGCGCTATTTACATAATTCACAATAGCCAAGATATAGAATCAACCTAAGTGCCCATCAACAAATGAGTGGCTGAAGAAAATGTGGGATAAATATACCCCATAGAATGCTACTCAGTCATAAGAAATAATGAAATAATGCCTTTTGCAGCAACTTGGACGGAACTGGAGGGCATTATCTTAAATAAAGTATCTCAGGATCAGAAAAGTAAATGGTGTTAAGTTTGGATGTTAAGTTTGCAGCTTAACAACTGGCATAAATTAGATGGCATTAGAACGTGTTCTTGCTTATAAGGGAGAGCTTGACTATGGCTAAGCAAGGACACACAGAGAGTATAGTAGACATTGAAGACTCACAAGGGGGGGAGAGGTGCAAAGTGAAAAAAATTATCTATGGGTACAATGTCTACTACTTGCTTGATGGGTACAGTAAAGCCCAGACTACATCACTACACAATACACACATAGCATATGTGTAACAAAATTTCACCTTGACCCCTAAATCTATTAAAATAAAAAAAAAAGAAATTAAAGTGGGGAAAAATAAAGAAAAGATGAATTTTATTAAAATGGTTTTATCCTTCTCAATTTTGTTTTGGAAAACAGGAAATGAATATTTATTTACTTTGTTTTCTTTGATCATGTAATTTTATAATACATTTTCATTCTTACACATTCTTATTTCTCAATCTAGTTTCGCTATTTTCTATTAACTTGCTCACCTTTTAAATAAAGTTACAATAATATTTAAAAAGGAAGAAACGTGCTTTTTAAAGAAAGAGGTGAGGTTCTTCCTCTTCTTTTTCTTCTTCTTTTCTTCCAGTTTTGAAGATGAATTAGGGTTTAGTGGAAAGCAACAGTAATCAGAAAAGAGTCTTGGGCTATGAGTTAGTATGGGGCTACAAAGGATTTATTACAAAGCTTAATTCCATTATTTTCAGTGAAATCTATCATACATTTTCATTAAGTAAATCCAAATAAAATAAGTACATGGTATTAAGGAGAAACAGAGGAGAGAAGAGGTTAATGAATGAAATAAGCAGTAAAAATCAAATGAGATATTTAGAGTATTATTTAATCTTTTGGGAAAAGCTAAAAAAATTTTTCTTTTAAGTGTCTGAATAAATGTTCAAAAAAAATATAATACTTCATCTCTAATTTGCATCTTTTTACTCAAAGATGTGCTAATTTGTTACCAGTAAATCAGTAAATTCATAAAGATGGAACTTTGTACCTTCTCATTCCTGAAATCATACAAAATATGCTTAAACTCCACCCTGGGGCTTTGATGAAAAGCAGATTAACAGGAATGAATAGGTACACATAGTATTGTCTTTTTATGTGAGATTAAGGAGGTGCTCACAACCCAAGCAATACACCAGGGTTGAGCTAGGGAATAGATGAAACATTGGCCTTTCTTGTGAAACAGCAGGAGAGAAGGGCTTCTGTGAAATGGAAGACACAACCTCTTTCATGGGAAAAACTAAGAAAGTTGAGAATCTAGAAATTAATTCCTTAAAATCCCTTGTGCCCATTTTCCCCTTTGGAAACCGGGCACTGGGCGTACCTATCAGGAATAACTGTACTTACATAGTTACTGCTGTAGGGAATGACCTCTCCACTTAGGATGTGCAGGGGCTGTGGGGTGGTTCTTGGTGCCAATCGTATTTTCTTCCTTTGAGGCTTCTGTTGAAATTGTAAGCAATAGAGATTGTTACATATTTAACTTCCCACTTCATGTATATATACATTACCCTGGGAGGAGAATCTACAGCTCTCATTAGTTTTACAAGGGGGATCCACTTTAGCCAAGGGTTGGGGAATAACGGCCACCAGATTGACCTCTTTTTGCAATCCTATTGTTAGGCCACTGTGGAAGAAGCATATGACTACATCTTGCATGCTGTATTGTTACATTTCTGCCTCGTTTTGATTCTGCAGGCCAAATGATCTGCTTCTGTCTAGTCTGCTACATGTCCACTGGGGACTCAGCTGCCATTCCACAGGGCATGGGAGTACAAATTAGTTATTCAGGCTCCTTTGGCAAATAATGAGAGCACTAAGCAATCTGTTACACCATCTACATATCTGTGGCATAATCACTCAAACATGATTATAGATATTTGATGCTACAACTTAATTTTATGATAGAATTGTATATATATTTTTAATCCCTTTGCAAGTTTTTGTAAGAGCATACAAAGAACTCACTTTGCTCGAAATCAGATATGTGTTGGTAATTTGCACAAGATGCACACCCAATGTGGGATGTCTTTGTAGGAAGGTAAAAAGACCAAGAGAGGACTATGTTTTGTTTTCTTTAGAAAAATGCTGCAAAGCAAGGAATGTTAAGGAGCATGCTTCTGGATGGGTGCAGGGGCAGCGGGAGAGAGGGGGAAAGACCCATCTGAAAAATTCCTTAACGGCAGCTGAGACCTACCCAGGTAAAAAGATGACACAAAGGAAGAGAGAAAAGTGCATCCTAATCTAATGGAACTAAGAGAACCACCAAGCTGTCAATTCACGGAGCTGTGGATGTAGAAACAGAATGGAGCCTTTCAATTCTGCTGCCTTCTCCCTGGGGTTAGAGACTGGTTGCCATGGATATTCTGGATTCCTGCAGCTAATGGGAGGGAGTTCTGTAGCTCAGTATCCTGGGGCCCCGCCAGGGTGAAACATGAAATGAAGGCCTGTGGGTGTGGTAGTGAGAGTCTGGGAAGCACGAGGTCACCGGGTCGGTTTCCAGCAGAGTTAAAGCTGATTTTATTTCAAGTCACATTCATTTGGCAATCTATATTTTCCTGAAAAACAGACCTTTTGGTCCCTCCCCTACTGAGCAAAGAGAATCTTCATCTCCTTAAAATGGTTACGATCACAGCCCTAAGTAGCGTATACTATAATTAGATGTGCAATGATGATTCGAAGAAGGATATTTTTTTCAATGTAATTTTTTTGGTGGGGGGAGAGGAGGGGAAATAATTTTAATTTGGTTTGGAGATTGAACTGTTTAAAAATGCCCCTAATATGTATATAGAAAATAGAGTGAATGAATAAGAACATTTCTGATTTATTCTACTTCATTTAAGAACGTTTCCATATTGGCCTCCTCTTTCCTTCCAATGAGTCATGGCAACATAGCATTTTCCCTACTTCTGCTGTCTGCCTTTCACTCTGCCTCAGTTTTTAACCAGGTCACAGCAAGAACACTTTCTGTTTCTATAATCTTTTAGAGAATTTCCTTCTTTGCCTGGATAATTGAGCTTTTTAAAACCAAGTTCTTCGACAGTGGTGGCTAATCCTGAGAAGTGGGAAGTATCTCTGCCCTGACCCTGCGAGCCTTCTCAGCAGAGCATTGAAATGCCTATGTGGTTCTCATTAGATGATTTCAACAAGCAACATACCCTGAAGTAACTTGTCCATGTCTCCTTTCTCTTCAAATTCTTTTATTCATTGAAAGAGTCACTCTAATGCAGATTCAATAAATCTTAATCACCCATGCAGCCTGACAAGGCGGAAAAGGGTAGGTTGAAAACTAGAATTGTTTTTGGTGTTCAACATGTGTCTTGCTTTTTAAAACCATAGTTTTGGCTTGGCACTCACTGTGTAGCTGGTTGGCAAGGGCGACAGAGAAAGGTTGGCCTCTGCTAGTCCTTGAATTCCAAGAGTAAAACTGCAGCATTAATATTATCAGCCTCATGGAAAGCGCAGACTTGGAAACATTTTCTTGTGGGCCACATGTAAGGGAGTCCAGTGGTTTGGAATCTGGGAGAAGTAGATTGCTAGACCCCAGCAAACCTGTGTTGGCCAAGGGAATGCATCAGACTTGGCCAGTTCCCAAGATCTACTGATATTCTTCTACTAGAATCCTGTCTTCCTATTGCCCATACCTCTCCCTTTTCTACTTTATTTATTCACTGAGGCATTATGTTAAATACCTGGTGATCATCTACTAACAAAGTCCATCCTCCCCTCCTCTCCCCCACTGTGGTATTATTCATCTAGTTCCTGGCTTAAAGCTCCCACTGTCCTTACTATAATGTTGGGGTGCTCAGCAGAGATATAGGATCTCTTTCTGCCCTTCTCCTGTCCTCTTTTAACCTGCTCAAGGCAGGACTCTAATCTGATTGTGGGTCAAAAAACGGAGGCAGAATGTGGGTCATTCCAAAGATAGTTCTGCCCTATACTCTGGAGGAAGGGAAGCCAGGAAGAATCAGTACAGGCCTTACTGAGTTTAGATCATGCTCTTTTTGTCCAATCATATTTCTACATGTTTGCCAGTCATACTCTGTGTAATGAAGCTTCCTCAAAACCCCCCGAGGATTGGGTTTGGGTAGCTTTTGGATAGCTGAACATGAGGAGGCTCCTGGAGGATGGTGTGCCCAGGGAGGGTATGGAAACTCTGCACCCTTTCATCTGCATTGCAATATCCATTAAAAGAAACTGGTAACTGTGTTTCCCCAAGTTCTGTGAGCCACTCCCACAAGTTAACGGAACGCAAAAAAGGAGGAGGTCATGGGAACCTGAACGTGAAGCTGCTGGGTCAGAGGCCCTGAAGACCAGACTTATGACTGGTATCTGGGGAGAGCGGTGTCTTGAGGATTGAGGTGTCATCCTGTGAGATGTGACACTATCATGTGGTAGTGTTGGAAGTGAATTAGAGAATCCCCAGCTGATGTCCACTGCTTGGGGAAAACACCCTATATTTAGTCATAGATGTCCTCTTCTCTTTTGCTTATTGTAGACTTTGAGGTATCCAACCTGTGACCCATGGCTGCATGCTGATTTTGTAAGAACTTGTTTTTGCTTATCTGTGGTGTTGGATATCATGAAAAGTACGCAGAGATTTTTTTTTTTTGGCTAATTAGCTTTCACTGGTGTTTGTATATGTTTAATGTATGGCCCAAGACAACTCTTAGTCTTATATTGTGTGACAGAAAAGAAAAAAGGTTGGACACCCCTGGGAGAGGAAAGCATTATGTGAAGAGTGTTTTCCTAAAGCACCTCCAGACAGAGGGAGCAGTGGTGGTCATCTATAAAACTCCACATCCAGGGCTACTGGTGTAACTCCATGGCTATCAAAAGACCCCATCTTACTCCAGGGGCAGTGTGTGGCATGTTCAGGTCTCTGAATCAGACACCATCCAGACGATTAGAAAGTGTAGGCTACAGTTGTGCAGACAGCACAGGAAATGAGCATGGAGCTTTCCCCCCAACTGGTGACAGCGAGGGTGTTTTCATTCATGCTCTCTCAGAAGGAAAGGGATCACCATCTGTATAATTCTCCAACAGCTGGAGGAATCAGAAGATCTAGGTTTTAGTCCTGGTGATAGTAGAAATTAAGGGTATGGCCATGGGAAATTCATGAAATGTCTCAAGAATATCACCTTTCTTAAATGTAAAATGGTGGATTTGAACTATATGATGCTTCCATGCAGCTTCCAATATCTGATATGATATAGCAAAATACATATCCTATAGATGAGGAAGATGTTTTCTTATCCAAAGAATAAATCAAAAGTTTGATAAACTTAACAGCATAAAGTAGGAAATACATGTATATCCAATAAATATACAAATGTTACAAATAAAAGTTAAATACTCATGATAAAAGATTAATATCTTTAGTATATAAACACAATTTTTAAGGAATAAAACAGAAAAATCACAAAAATATTTAAATATTTAATGTGTATAAAGCTGAAAAAAATTCAAGTTCATCAATAATTAAAGAAAACAAAAATAGCATTATACTGTTTTTAGCCTGTAATTTGGCAAACAAAAAATATAATATTTAGTGATGACAAGGTGGAGGTAAGGACAGAGTTAGTCCACCCACCCAGGCCTTTGGAAAAATCATGGGTGATATTATAAATTGGCGTGTACTTTTTGCTTGGTATTTTATCAATAAGTTTTAGGCAATTCCACTTTCACAAATATATCTTATGGGGATAAATAATGGTGTGTAAGATACTTATCTCCAGTTCTATTAATTATAGCGAACTCTTGAACAAAACCTAAATCACTGGGATTAAATAAATTAAGGTGCATTATATAATGGAATACCATATAATAAATCAAGATGATACATAAATACTTCTCTTTGAATGGAAAGATATTTATAATTTTTTGTGTGAAAACTAAATATTACGTAGCGTATATGATACTATAAATTCTATAAAGTAATTACAAAGACATGTGCATGTAAGTATAGATAAAACAATCTTGAATGATAGGAGTATAATGCATTAGTTGTGACTTTATAGGTAGAAAAATACATGGATTTATTTGCATTTGAATTTTTTCAGTTTCCTGTAATTTTTTTTGCTTGGGATTTTTTTGCTTTTGTACTAATAAACAAAAACTTCACTTAATAAAAGACCTAAATTTCTGCAATTTTGAAGGAATGTATGACAATAATTTGTAAGAAGGCATTCATATATATATGGAATTGTGAGGGACAAATTAATTAGCAAATCTGTAGAAATGATGGCAATAAAGGCAGTATGTTTCATTTAGATTGGTATAATTTAAGACAGACACATTTGGTGTCATTTAGTTATTTCAAAAATTCACAAGGAGACATGTGAACAGGTATTCCATGTTGAGTG
>NW_003852431.1:10947934-10949079 GCF_000181295.1 Otolemur garnettii
AAAAAAAAAAAGTCTGTTCTTTACCATTAAGCATGAAGTTTCCTTTAATTTTTGCAGATGGTCTTTTATGAAGTTGAAATATATGTCTGTACTCCTAACTTGCTGAAAGTTTTGTCATGAATTGATGTTAGATTTTTGTCAAATGCCTTTCCTGTGTCCATTGGTATGAACATATGTTTTTTAGAGGGGTGATATAGATTACATGGGCTGATTTTTAAATGTTTAGTCAGTGTTGCATACCCAGAATAAATTCAACTTGGTCACATGTGTAATCCTTTTATACATTGTTGGATTCATTTTGCTATTATTTTGTTGTTGATTTTTCCATCTAAGTTCATGACAACTATCAGTCTAGTTTTTTTTTTTCTTAATTCTCTATTTAGGTCTCTATTTTAACTTGCTTGAGTTCTGGTGGTTTGTGTTTTTTAAGGAATTGGTAACTTTTTTCTGAGTTGTTGAATTTATGATTATGAGGTTGTAATATTACCTTACAAAATGAAAATAAAATTTCACGACCACCCCCCACCCCAACTCTTTTGCAAAAGAGAAGATAAAGTCCCAGGCATCTGTGAAGAACTGGCCCCAAAGATTATCCATTCAGGAAATTCCTTGCTTTTGCCTCCCTTAAGCAAGGTCATGAAACCTATAACTTTACGTCTTCAGGCTATGTCTAGCTCCTAATAACTAAAATCTTTTCCAATTTTACACTAATAATGAATTACAAGTTTATCTTTATAGTACAGATAAAGAATGGAGATGAGACAGGATCAGACATTCTTCCACTTACTCAGAGATACCTGCACAAATGATGCTTCCTTCACTCTCTTTTTCTTCTAACATTTACCTTATCTTATATAAAAATGTAGATTTTCCTGGGTCTCAAAAGGATGTAATCATTTTGTCTCACAACTTCTCTCTACCCTCACTTTTTTTCTTTCAGTGTGCTTCTAAATCAGTGCTTCTCAACCTTCCTAATGCCGCGACCCTTTAATATAGTTCCTCATGTTGTGGTGACCCCCAACCATAAAATTATTTTCATTGCTACTTCATGTCTGTAATTTTGCTACTGTTATGAATCATAATGTAAAGTTAATATGAAGGAGAAAATTCTGAAAGCAGCCAGACGTAAGAAAACCATAACCTAC
>NW_003852431.1:10949261-10953183 GCF_000181295.1 Otolemur garnettii
CTTTTGATCAAATTCCAACTTCCACAGTGGCAAAAGAATTAAAAATGTCCACTGGACTTTCAAAAAACTCGATACCCAAAATTTTACCAGGCTTATTAATATTCTCAATTAATGTGAATGGTTTAAATTGTCCTCCAAAGAGGCACAGGTTGGCTGACTGGATACAAAAACTCAGGCCAGATATTTGTTGCATAAAAGAATCTCATCTTACTGTAAAAGATAAATATAGACTCAGGGTGAAGGGATGGTCATCTATATTTCAAGCAAATGGAAAGCAGAAAAAAGCAGGTGTTACAATTTTATTTGCAGATACAATAGGCTTTAAAACAACAAAAGGAAGGATAAGGATGGTCACTTCATATTTGTTAAGGGTAATACTCAATATGATGAGATTTTAATTATTAACATTTATGCACTCAACCAGAATGTGCCTCAATATATAAGAGAGACTCTAACAGACATGAGCAACTTGATTTCTTCCAGCTCTATAATAGTTGGAGGTTTTCAGACTCCTTTGGCAGTGTTGGATAGATCCTCCAATAAGAAGCTAAGCAAAGAAATTATAGATTTAAACTTAACTATTCAACATTTGGATTTAGCAGACATCTATAGAACATTTCATCCTAATGAAACTGAATACACATTCTTCTCATCAGCCCATGGAACATCCTCCAAAGTTGATCACATCTTAGGTCACAGGTCTAATCTCATCAAATTTAAAAGAATAGAAATTATTCCTTGCCTGATGATCTCAGACCATCATGGAATAAAAGTTGAACTCAGTAACAACAGGAATCTGCATACTCATACAAAAACATGGAAGCTAAATAACCTTGTGCTGAATGATAGCTGGGTCAGAGATGAGATTAAGAAGGGAATTAACAAATTGTTGGGACAAAATGATAATAAAGACATGAATTATCAGAACCTCTGGGATACTGCAAAGGCAGTCCTAAGGGAAATTTATAGCCCTTCAAGCCTTCCTCAAGAGAATGGAAAGAGAAGAAGGTAACAACTTAATGGGACATCTCAAGCAACTAGAAAAGGAAGAATATTCGTATCCCAAACCCAGGAGAAGAAAAGAAATAACTAAAATTAGATCAGAATTAAATGAAATTGAAAACAAAAGGATTATATAACAGATCAGGTTATATCTCCAACAGAGGTTTAATAACCAGAATCCATAGAGAACTCAAACATAGCAAGAAAAGAACAAGTGATCCCACTTGTTGCCCATGGGATGGGCAAGGGACTTGAAGAGAAACTTCTCTGAAGAAGACAGGCACATGGCCTACAGACACATTAAAAAAATGTTCATTATCCTTAATCATCAGAGAAATGCAAATCAAAACTACTTTGAGATATCATCTAACTCTAGTAAGACTAACTCACATCACAAATTACCCAAACCAGAGATGTTGGTGTGAATGTGGAGACAAGGACACACTTCTACATTGCTGGTGGGGATGCAAACTAATATGTTCCTTTTGGAAAGATCTTTGGAGAACACTTAGAGATTGAAAAATAGACCTGCCATTAGATCCTATAATTCTCTACTAGGTATATATCTGGAAGACCAAAAATCACATTATAACAAAGATATGTGTACCAGAATATTTACTGCAGACCAATTCATAATTGCTAAGTCATGGAAGAAGCCCAAGTGCCCATTGACCTGCGAATGGATCAATAAATTGTGGTATATGTATACCATGGAATATTATGTGGCCTTAAAGAAAGATGGAAACTTTACCTCCTTCATGTTTACATGGATATAGCTGGAACATATTTTTCTTAGCAAAGTATCTCAAGAATGGAATAAAAAGTATCCAATGTACTCAGGCCTACTATGAAACTAATTTATAGCTTTCATATGAAAGCTATAACCCAATTATAGCCCAAGAATATGGGGAAAGGGAGGGGAGGGAAAAGGGGAGGATGGGTGGAGGGAGGGTAATTGGTGGGACCACACCTATGGTGCATCTTACAAGGGTACATGTGAAACTTACTAAATGTAGAACATAAATGTGTTAATACAATAACTTAGAAAATACCATGAAGGCTATGTTAACCAGTTTGATGAAAACATTTCATATTGTATATAAACCCAGCACATTGTACCCCATGACTGCATTAATGTACACAGCTATGAGTTAATAAACTCAAAAAAATTATTGATGTGTTAGTAGTTCAGTCTGCCATTTTAATTTAAATTTTTTGATCTTGTTTTTCTTCCTCTGTTTTTCATTTTTTGCCTTCTTATTGATTACTTGAATTTTTTTAGGGCTATCATCTTGACTTATTCATTCATAGTGTTTCTCAATATGACTCTTTGCATAGTTTTCATAGAGGTTGCTTTGTGTATTATGATGTGTACGTGTGGCTTATCATAATCTATTAGTATGGATTGTCCCACCCCTTGATGATGTGTACACCCTAATTCTTGAAACCTACAAGAATTAAGTTTCAAGCCAACCTAGCTTACATGGCAAAAGGGAATTTACATATATGATTAAGATAAGACTATTGAAGTTAGACCATTATCCTGGATTATCTGAGTGCCCTGTGTAATCACATGGTTCTTATGAGAGGGAAGCAGAGTAGAAAGTGATGTGATGGTGGAGGCAGAAAAGGGAGAGCCAGAGATTTAAAGATAATATGCTCCTGGTATTGAAGGTGGAGAAAGGGGCCACTAGCCAAGGAATGCAAATGTATTTTTGAAATTTTGTCCATCATATCATGAGTCTCTGGATACCAATTACATATTTCATTTTAGCAGGACACCATCCTGTTTAACATATAGCCTAGCCTACTTGTAGTTGTTAAAATGACAGCTTACTTTTCAGTGACTTTGCAGTGTTATTTTTGTCCCTTGAGTTTCTTTTGATCCTGAGGCTCTCACTTCTACCTGCTAGTTCTGGCTGAGGGGATGGAAGATGTTTTCCCATGCTGAGCTGCCAGGTGCCTCTCAATAGGAAAGGGAAGTCTCAGGCCTGGGAGCATCAGTGGGACTTGCCTTACTCCCCTTGCAGTGCCTTGTCCCTCTTGCAGCTGGATATCTCTGGCATCTGCCAGTGACAGATGACAGTCTTAAGACCAATAAAAAAAAGAGAGCAGTTTCTCTCCCTTGGCCACTTTTTGGAGAGGCTCTGATGGATTTCTCTTGTCTGTTCTGGGTTCAACCTACTGTCAGAGAGGCTCCTATTCAGTCAGAGGAGGAAGGAGCCTACTGAGGCTGGTGATAGTTGTTAGATTAGCTATCCAAAAACACTTTGGTGAATTTCAAGTTCTGTTTGGGAAGGGTGGAGGCATGCAACCAGTTCCACTATATTGGTCCTTCAGTGGGTTCCTAAGGGTTCCTAAGAAGTTTGCCCTCACTTACCATCATCCAGCATTCTCCTTTTGTTGTCTATTGTGTTATTCCCAGGATTTATAGTGCCTAGAAGGAAGGAATAGGGAGAAGCATGTCTGTGTCTTCTTGCCCAGACTGGGAGTCACTGTTCAACTTTTGGTAATCCTAAATGGATTTTTTCCATGGCCTGAGAGAGGGCCTAGAGGGCATTTGAGAAACTAGAAGAGGGTATGTAAAGAGCAATGACCTAGGGAATGAGGAGTGAGATTAAGTTAGACAAGTAGGAAGGGTCAGGTCATGCAAAAACAATTTTAAGGAAGTTGGAATTGGGCAGTGCCTGTGGCTCAGTGGGTAGGGTGCCATCCCCATATACTGAGGGTAGTGGGTTCAAACCGGGCCCCAGCCAAACTGCAACAAAAAAAATAGCCAGGCGTTGTGGTGTTACCTGTGGTCCCAGCTACTCAGGAGGCTGAGGCAGGAGAATCGCCTAAGCCCAGGAGTTGGAGGTTGCTGTGAGCTGTGTGACACCACAGCACTCTACTGAGGGCAATAAAGTGAGACTCTGTCTCT
>NW_003852431.1:10953697-10961700 GCF_000181295.1 Otolemur garnettii
GGTGGGGTGGGGTGGAGAGCAGATGAGATCACCTTGGCGAAAATGTAAAGTAAGAAGAATAGAGTGCTCAGTTCAGAGCCCTGAGGCAAACCAACATTTGGTTGTCAGAGAAGAAGGAATGTGCCAAAGAAAATAAGAAGCAGCAGCCAGAAAGAGACAAGAGAAAGCCAAGAAATGTTTTCCATCTTTGTAAGAATTTCTTTCAAATTCTCATCACATTAATCACCCATAAGGATGCTAAACAAAGCACAAAGTCATAAACACACTCCTCCACATAATGTAATGAAGCTCCCTAATTACAATTACTCCGTTGGCAATTCACAGTAAAATATTATGTAGAAGAAATTCCTATGTACACACAAGCATACACAAAAATCTGCAAGATAATATAAGAAAATATTAACAGAGATTATATCTGATGATGGAATTGTAGATGATTTTTATTTTCTTCATTTGATTTTTATAAATTTAAATATTTTTCTCTAAGGTGCACTTCAGAAAAATCATCTAAATTTATTCTATTTTTTTTGGGGGGGGCAATTATGTTCTATTATTTCAAACGGGGTATTAATCTGGTTGTACGGCATCCCATAAACCTATTAAGCATCTCAACTGGTTGCTCGAGTTAGATATATATCATTAATCTTCAGCGCATTTCCATACAGATTAGTGGAGAGTTCTTCATAAATAATAATGAGAGACAATGATGCATAGAGCAAAGAATATTAAAACGAAAGTTGAATTATCTGTATTTGAATTCCATCTCTGCTGCTTTTGTGTCTCTTACATGGGACATGTTGTAAAATGATACTAAAATAAAGAAGAGTAATCCAAGGATTAAAATCAGACAGAGTAGATGAATGGCACAGTTCAGCTTTGGGCACATGGTAGTTATAGATAAATGATAGTGGTTAATAGCTCAGGCCATGGAAATGGTTAACAGCTCAGAATGTGGAGACAGCCTGGGTTTGAAATGTACCATTGCTTCCAATGGGTCATCGTCTACAAATTAATTAAGCTCTCCATGCTGCATGCTCCTTGCATGACAAGCTGTGGGTCTTAATAGTATCTCATAAGGGTCATTATGAAATAACATATGTACAGCATTTGAAATAGTGCAAGGGAGTATTTGCAAGTACTCAACAAAAATCTTCTTGCATATTTACTCTATGATTAAGTATAAGTTCCATGACTAGATTTTAACCTCCCTAAGGGACAGTAACTAGGTCTTGCTCTTTATTTTTTAATACACAATGATTCATGTGTTTGAAAATGTTTATAATTTAGGATTATCATTCCAAATGTTAATTATCCTTAAGACTGGAGTGGGAGCTCTTTTAACATAGCTTCAGTTAACAGTTTTACTAGGTTAATAGATCCTCTCATTCCCTACTGATGCATGAGGAGTAATGCCCAGGTGATATTAAGCATTCCTTGTATGCTATAGGGACCTATTTTCAGGTCTGCAAGCATATTTCTGCTCCTAATAGTTGAGATGTTTTCTTACCAATAGATTTGTGTTCATTTCCAAACTAGTTAATTCCAAGAGTGCTTACTAGAGTGACATAATTGATTAGATGTTAAATAAATTATTAGACTTTTGAATACAAAGAGAAAAAGCTGTGTTTCTTACGAAAGTTAAGTTGATAGCTTTGGAAAGACTTGATAAAAACGAGTTCCTAAATCTTGCTGTCAAATTAGACGTGGGCAATTGCAACAGAAATATACTGGGAAATCTACTTACACTCATATTGTCTCACAAAAAGTTTTTAGGTTCTCTTTCCTTTTTAAGAAATATAAATTGGAAATCACAGATGATAGATAATGGTTTTGACTTATGTGTGTTATTTATAGAGGTGAATATCAATGGGTAGACCCACACTGAAAAACTAGGTCTTGGCTCAACATTTAAAGATTGTTTTCTCTCTTTCTCTCTCCCTCTCCCTCTCTCTCTGTCTTTATCACCTATCTATATCTATCATCTCTCTCAAGTTAAAATAAAATAAAATATTTAAGGTTCAATGCACCGTTTTTGATGATCCTTGTTTGTTTAATCAACAACCACTTATTCTGACTGTGAAAGAATAAGAGGCCTTCTAAAGATTTGAGGTAGATTAAGCAGACATCAATCTGAATACCTATGAAGTTTGGATCCCGGGTTAATCACTTGCTAACCTTATGATTTTGAGTAAGTTACTTATCCTCCTGAACCTGAGTTCTTCATTTGTAAAAGCTAATTTTTTATTAATGAGGCTTTTTATTAAATGAGACCATATGTGTAAAGTACATAGCAGAGTTCTTAGAAGGGAAGGAGTGATTAATAATGTAGTTTTTTATTTTCTGATAACTACTAAATCTTTAATTTTCAACTGTGACCTTTCCTAAGCCCTGGGCCCATATTTTCCATTGCGTCTCCTTAAGTCACATTCACCATTCTTTTAGCCTGAGTCTCAAACTAATTATCAAGGCATCATTTGGGGATTTCTCTCCTCACTCTTGTCTCAGAGCAAACTAACCGCAAAATAGGTCTGATTTTAAAATTTAGAATCATCTCTCTCCATTCTTTTTTCTTCTTCTTCTACTAATATTCTTCCCTTTCTTCCTTCTTTCTGCATTGCTCCAATCTATTTGGTGAATGGGCTTATTTTTTAATTCAGAAATGGGTTTAAATAAAGTTTATTTCTGCTTATTTAGGTAATATTTATAATGATTATTTTGGCTCAAGACTTCATTACTTATCATAGTAAATTCCAATCTCTTTTTTCCCAGTTTGTCACTGCCAATATTATCTTTCCAAGAGACAAACCTGATCTGTCCACTGACACACACACACACACACACACACACACCCTTACACATTCATTACTTACCATTGCAGTCAAGTTGGAATCCAGTCTCCTTGGCTTTGCATGTAAGTTCCCCGCAATCCTGCCAGAACCACTAACTATAGATTCACCTCCTGTCTCCCTTCAAACAGACTCATCTTCCTGCTGTCCTCAAACACACTTGATTTTTTCACAGTTCTAATTTGTCCTTCTGTTTGTTCTTGTGCATAAATTGCCCCATCATTTGGAACACCCTTTGGGTGGATCAACTTTTTCTGCCCAGGAATTCTCTCTACTCCCAATTTGTACACCATTAAAAGTACCTGGGGTATTTTGGGGACTGCAGCTGTATCTCCATCATTATCACACATACAATTATTTACACATTCATGGGCAGAATGTAATTCCAGAAGATTTCTCCTAGGTTGACTAAGTGTCCTCTCCCTAATTACTCCACGTAGGGCCTCAAGTGACAATAACAGCTGATTATGCAATTAAAACCCTTGGGCCATGAGTGAAGAGCTCAGATAGGATGACTGGAAGGGCACAGTCTATAACTTACTCATTGGTTTAATAAGATGGAAAGTATTTGGCTGCTCAGTTATGCAATTCATTCTAACTTGAATGGAGAAATCAAATTAACTGCAAGCAGGTATTATAAGAACTGACAGATCTGACATCCTCAGTGTTCCATGAAACTTTAGATTGTCCTTGTAGAGTCACAGGTGTTTTTCCCCCTCCTTTTTCTTAGAGCATTTCTGCATACTAAAATGAATGTTGTGTGTATGTGTGTGTGTATATATACAGTTGGCTCTATCAACTGCAAAAAATTAATGAGAACTTCAGTGGCAGAGGCAAAAAAACCCTAAAATAATCTCCTGAGTCACTGCTGCCCTGATCAATTCTAAATTGCTGGGTATCTTGGCACAAAAAGAGCAGAGATATGTGGACATGATGTTTCCATCTCATTTACACTCATTCAGATAATTTTCGATTCATGTTTGCCAGTGTTACTCTGATAATGGCCAGTGTGGTGGATTTGCTTTCAAATGGCTGATATGATAAGAAGAAAATAAAGAACGAATTTAACTTCCTTTAAAGATATTTTTAATTTTACCTCTTCAGTGATTTAGGATATCTTCTTAAAATCTTCAACACATGGAATAAAGATAGACAATGCAAAAATTAATAATATAAATTAATAATGGCAACTTTAATGTTCAGAGCTTCTTGAAAACATGAACTGCAAGTTATGATTATGTGGACATACTACCCTTTCTTAATTGGCTTGGTGCATAGTTTAAGGGAAGAAGTAAGTGGAAGCAGGGAAAAAACAATTATTAGAATATTAAGCCACTTGGCACATTCATTCTAATGGTTGAAACATTTATGTGGATATAAATGTATTGGAATGCATATATTTTAATGACTTATTACATCTTTAATACATGTGCCTTGCAAAACATGTCAATTATGTACATATTAATATTTATTTCTGCCCTGTTTCCCACCATTGTGAGGTTACTTGAGGACAGGGATCACACCTTTGTCATCTTCGTTACTTATCAGGATCTAGCTCATGATAGGTTATTCATATCTTTTATGAAGAGATTAATTCTATAGGAAATAATCTGCTATATTCCCTGCATTATTCTCTGTACTGTCTATACTAGCTCAAATATTAGCCAATTTTATCCTTATAATAAGAGTATTGGTTATCTACTGTTGTGTAACAATTAGTCTCATGATTCAGTGGCTTAAAGAGACAACAGATATTAATTATCTCACACAATTTCTGAGAGTCAGGAATTCTGAAACAGCTTAGCTGGGGGGTTCTGGTTTCAGGCTCCCTCATGAGATTATAGTCAAGATGTTGGTTGGGGTTGCAATCATTTGAAGGCCTGACCAGAGCCACAGTATCTTGTATGGGGATTCATTGACTCACACACATGACTGACAGGTTAGTGCTGGTTAATATGAACTGATCTTAATATGTGGTCCTCTCTTTTTTTTTTTGGAGACAGAGCCTCAAGCTGTCCCCCTGGGTAGAGTGCTGTGGCAGCACAGCTCACAGCAACCTCCAACTCCTGGGCTTGAGCGAGTCTCTTGCCTCAGCCTCCCAAGTAGCTGGGACCACAGGTGCCCGCCACAACGCCCGGCTATTTTTTGGTTGCCCGTCATTGCCCGTCATTGTTTTGGCAGGCCGGGCTGGATTTGAACCCGCCACCTTAGGTGTATGTGACTGGCGCCTTAGCCGCTTGAGCCACAGGCGCCCAGCCGGTCCTCTCTTAAGGCTATTGATAATTGACTTCCTCCAGAGTGAATGATCCAGGAAAGCAAAATGGAAGAGATAATACTTTTTGACTTAGCCTTAGAAGTCATTCTCTGTCATGTTTGCAATATGGTTACACAAGCTCTGAAGGAGAGAACTGCACAAAGATGTGAATAGTAGGATATGGTGGTCATTAGTGGCCATCTTGGAGGCTGGATACACAGCAGAGTATACAAAACAGGTGCTCTCATTATATGCATTTTACATGTGAGGAAATAAGGCAAAGAAAGGTCGATAAATACACAGGATAAGGAACATGATGTGGCACATGCTAAGTACACAAATTTTAGCTGTTGTTCTTTCTGTATAAGCCAACATCATTGCCTTTGTCAGTTGTTTTTAAATTTCAGTGGGCCAAGATGGCAAGCTGTGGGTTCAGTTTTATGGAAACACAGTTTGCAGCTGTTGAGAGGAGAAACTGCTGTGAGGTACATTCATGTCCTATTGCTGCCGTAACAAATTGTCACCAATTTAGTAACCTCATACAACACAAATGCATCATCACATATTTCTGTAGGTCAGAAGTCAACACAGGTCTTAACTGAACAAAAATCAAGATATTGGCAGGACTACGTTGGTTCCGAAGGCTCTAGAACAAAATCTGTTTCCTTGCCCTTTTTAGCTTTGTACAATTGCCTGAATTCCTCATCTCATGGTCCCTGTTCTCCATCTTCAAAGCTGGCAGGAAAGCAGCTTTGTCTGCTCTCTTTGTCAAATCTCTGTCTTCCTCTCTGACCTGTACTTCTGTCACCATATTTCTTTTCCAACTTCTTATTCCATTGATCCCATTACCTTTTCTACTTTTTTTGTCCTTTGTGTCTTCTCTCTCCTTAGAAGCACCCTCGTGATTCCACTGGGTCCGCTAAAATAATACAAGATAATCTTCCTCTCAAGAGTCTCCACTCAGCCACACCTGCAAAGTCTATTTCATTACATATGGTAACACTCACTGGTTCCAGGGACTTGGATGTGCACATCTTTGGAGGCCCATACATTTTTCAGCCTACAATATGATGAGAACTCAGTTTTTATTTGAATCAAAGGTTTTTGTCATGGTTGCGGAACTCTCTCAGGCAAGAAAGGGGAAGTTGAGTCTATCTGCCCCTCTCTCTTGTGGGTGATTTTAAGGTTTATTCTTTCCATACCCTGAGAATGATCCAAGCCTCCTTTTGCAATGAAGCCTATAGCAGAAGCCCCCTGGACCGAGCGTCAGAGTCTGAGTTCTTGTAGAGGCTCTGCCTCATTCTAGCAGTGGTATTGTGAAAAATCACTCAGCATTTTAAAAATACCTGAAGAATGTGATGACCAAAAATACCTGCTTTGCCTACCTGATTGCTATGTTTGTTAATTGAATAATAATGTAAATTATTATATGAATAATGTAAAAAGCCAAATAAGCATTAGATCTTACTGCATCTTTGTGTGCTATTTGAGGGCTTTACTATGACATAGAACAGCTGGGGTCAGATAGGCACAGTGAGGCCAAGGCAGGCATTTTTATTTTTTTAATTGTTGAGGATTCATTGAGGGTACAAAGAACCAGGTTACATTGATTGCATTTGTTAGGTAAAGTCCCTCTTACAGTTGTGTCCCACCCCCAAGAGGTGTGTCATAACCATGGCTCCCACCCCCCTCCTTCCTTCCCTCTCTCTACTCTCCCCTTCACCCATACCCACTGTGAACTAGATCAGTAATTGTCCTCATATCAGAATCGAGTACATGGGATTCTTGCTTCTTCATTCTTGTGATGCTTTACTAAGAATAATGTGTTCCACTTCCATCCAGGTTAATAGAAAAGATGTAAAGTCTTCCATCTTTTTTGATGGCTGAATAGTCTTCCATGGTATACATATCCCACAGCTTGTTAGTCCATTCCTGGGTTGGTGGGCATTTAGGCTGTTTCCACATTTGGGCAATTGTAAATTGAGCTGTGATAAACAGTCTAGTGTAAGTGTCCTTATGGTAAAAGGATTTCTTTTCCTCAGGGTAGATGCCCAGTAATAGGATTGCAGGCTCAAACGCAGGCATTTTAAAGAGCTCTCCTCACAGTGCCAGCCCCAGCATTCTCTCTTGTCCTGGGCCCACGTCCTCCTTACTGCCAGTGAGGTTCTGCACTCCCCACAAGGATGAGCAAACTCAGACATTCTGGGGAACTCTGTGAACAGGTAGACCCACAAGGAAAATATTTTAGCATTTGGGAGTTACAACATTTCCTTACTCTGTGGAGTGAGATGGAAAATTGGAGAGATTTTTATAATCTTCCCTGCTCTAATAAAAATGTGTGGGGCTGGGTTTAAATAGCATGCTAATAAAATTGATATGTTACTAAAAGGCTTTCATGTGTCAGTTAAGGAAGTAGTTCAGTGGTGAATATTCTTCAGAATTTCACTTTTTTTTTTCACTTATACAGTGTATTTTTTTTAAATGAGAACACTTCCATGTTGTCTTGGGGTGTGCTCCCCAGTGTATGTTTTGAAAATAGGCCTTTTGGGATCAAAGGAGAAATGTTAGGTACCAGATACTCCCAGAGGAGGAGGGGGACATCCTGCATTGTGATTATATAGTATTTGTGCCATTCCTTCTTTCCTGAAAACTTCTCTGGGCTGCTTTGTGTGAGGCTGTATCAGGGCCCTGACAACCCCAGGGCTTTCCTTTAGTAATCCTTTCAGAGCCAATAAATACAAATCAAAGATAAGCCAGGGTCCACCCCCTTTACTTCTCTTCTCTAAGCAATTGTTTATACAGGGAAGGCCAGGACACCTGTCATCTGAGATAATGAGCTGATAAAGAGTTAGAGAGTGGTCACACAGAATCACAGGGCTTCAGGGCTGGAACCTCCCCCCCCC
>NW_003852431.1:10961720-10968935 GCF_000181295.1 Otolemur garnettii
CCACCAAGAGGTCCTTTAGCTGCTTAGCACCTTCATTCTGGCTCGAGCCTTAGAGCTTTACAAGCTTTTTACCCTTTTCAGCCAGGGTTTAATTTTCTTAAAATCATTATTGATTTTTTTCAACAACCAGTCTGTTTTCTATAGCTGTCAATTTGTTCTACTCACAAGTCCATCCCCACTCTGAGGGCCCAGGGTCTGGAGCTTCAGGCCCTTCTCCAGCTGTGCACCTGTCTTCCTGCCCACCAGGGTATGCACAGGGCAGCCAGTGACTACAGATGACGGCAGCCTCTACCCAATCATGATTGTTTAACAAAAGGCAGAGAACAATGAATTTGTAGGACTCCCCCTACACACATACCTGAATTTTTGCCTTATCTTTCTTGAAGTTTAGATTTCACAGAACTTAATCTCTTCCAAGGAGGGCAATTCCTAACCTGTCCTGAAGGGGGGATTCGGGGAGAGCCCTAACCTTATGTTCACATGTCCCTCCATTTAAAAGAAAGTGAAGAAAGGCCTGATCTTCATAATCTGGAGCAGTTGTATAAAGATCAGTGAGGGGAAGAAACCCTAAAACTAGTCTTTTCAAAGCACACCTTCTATGCTGAATGTTGGTGGTCAGTTTTTCGGGGAACAGATCGCCTTAATGAAAATCATCCTGATCCTTTAATTTTTTCCCCTCCGTTTTGCTCCCCAACTTTGAGACATTTCAGTACTCATTAAAACTTCTCTTTCATACAAAACAGAAGAGATTTTATTAGAGCCAGGGAATTTGGTTCTCTGATTCAAGATGGGTATACAGATATAAAACATTCATTTCATGTAATTCCATCCCCTATATATAATTGTTTAGATAGAGATTTTCAAGAAAGGCAAACGAGGTTTTATAATTAAGTACTTAATGAATCAATTCCAGCACATTATCTGTAAGAATTCTAATGTACGTGCTAATTTAATTGTGGCATTCAAAAAACTCTGTGACTTGAGATGAAAACTTCAGTTTCCAGAGATAAAAGCCCCACTTTCTTAGCTAAACATGTAAATCTTTTGATGGCTTAAGTGGTGGCCTTCCTAGGCATCTGTCAGAACATAGGATATGTTGCTTACAAGACACTCTCATTAGATATAAAAGAAAAATAACCTCAATAAAGATATAAGATGAGGGAGATACACTACTGTATAAATAAGGTCACGAGGTCCTAGAAGTAAATCCAGAGTGCTAACTAGAAGTGTGACAGTCTGTTCTCTTCCTCATTGGAGAGGTTGCTTTTATTTTTGTGCTTTATGATTACCTTTTATTTATCTGCTTTGATGTCCCATCGTCAATTTTAAGATTTAGAATCAAAGTATCTAAATGACTTGCCTGAAATAAGTGTGTGTGGTGCACCCATTGTGTATATGTGTATGTGTGCATGTGTGTGTACATTGTGCATATATATGTGTGTGTGCATATACATGTGTGTGCATGTATGTAGATTGTGCACATATATGTATATATATGTGCATTGTGTGCATGTATATGTGTGCATGTGTGTGGACATTTTATGTATATGTGTGTGCATTGTGTATATGTATGCATGTGTGTGTGTACATTGTGCATATATATATGTGCATATATGTGTGTGCATGTGTGTGCACACTGACACATGCAAGTAGAGTCCGGGCAGGAGGCAGGCATGGCCCACTATAGAGAAATTACTAACCTGGAGTGGGTGCTTAGCAATTTAAGTCCTGAAGCAACTCCTTGAGCAAGTCAAGCTCCAGATAAGAAAGATGAGAGATACTGGTCAAGGTCTTGGGTAAGAGGGGATATCTATGCCTGATGAACTTTAGAGGATTGAACATTTGGAGCATGTTGCATGTATTTAATTTAGAATTCTACATATCCCTCACCAGAATTTAGTAACCTAGCAATTAGAAACTATACATGACCAGGTAATATGGATGTGTTTAACAAA
This sequence comes from Otolemur garnettii, assembly GCF_000181295.1. NCBI lineage: Eukaryota > Metazoa > Chordata > Mammalia > Primates > Galagidae > Otolemur > Otolemur garnettii. The sequence continues at coordinate 10,963,676 of NW_003852431.1, forward strand.
TGCTCCATTCATGGACAATAAACAATTATCTAAGAGGTGGTTTACAAGAAATTAAGGAGCACTGAATTGCTCACAGAGCATGAGTCTTTCAAAACTTGAACAATCTTAGGGACATTCCAGTCCATATCTTTCTGTGAATGTTGGGTTGTGTAGTGTCTTCCTCATGAGTTTATCTAAAAGATTAAATTATGAGATGGGAAGAATTCATTTATTCTCCTTTTTCTTCATTCAAAAAATATTTACCCTGCCCTTATAGTACTAGCATGGTGTTGAATAGAAGGTTATAGAAACACTGTGAGGAAAACTGCCTTTGCCCTTGAGGCGTGCACCGCTTAAATGAATGTATAGATCCTAGCAAGTTGCTTGGCATGGGGGAGGCTCAACAGATAGTCTGATCCTTTATTAATTTTTAAAATCCAATGGTTATCTTTTATTTATGTATTTATTTGTTGAGAGAGAGTCTCACTTTGTTGCCCTTGGTATAGTAACCTGTGTCACAGTTCACAGCAACCTCAAACTCTTGGGCTCACGTTATCCTCTTGCCTCAGTTTTCCATTTTTAGTAGAGACGGGTCTGACTCTTGCTAAGGCAATCCACCCTTAGCCATGCCTTGGCCTTGCAGAGTGCTAGGATTACAGGTGTGAGCCACTGTTCCTTATCTGGGTGTCTTTTTTAAATAACTTTCTTAAAGCTGTGGAATTGTGAAAGATCCTTGATGTGAAAAAATGAAATATTCTTTTATTCATCCAACAAATAGTTACTGAATGCCTATTCTGTGAATAAGGCATTACTACTAGTACCTATGTGTACTAGTCTTGTTTTTTTCTTGTTTTTACTATGTGGAATACTGTATTATTTTTTGTTTAAAATTCAAAATGTGTCTACTATGTGCCCGCACCATTGAGTGATTAAGGGACCGTGAGTTATTTGAATTAGCCTCGATTATTAAGATAGTTTCCTTTATTACTGTACACAATTTTGTAGAGTGGCTCAATGCAGTGGTGAGCTAAAATGAGTTTCATGTTTTGATTCCAAAACCTCTGCTGATTTGTTCCTTGTCTTCACATTGGTACTTCTTCCCTAGTCCTCACCACCCTTTGATGGATTTTCTCTGCTTGCTGCTATGTTGGGCTGGAAGACACTTTTTGTGACGAGTCTTACCTGTTCTCCCTACTAGGTGAGTGCTCAATCATTGACAAGTCTTTTATTTTATTTTATTATTTTTTTTATTGAATGGTAACTGTGTACATTGATGCACTTTGGGGGTACAGTGTGGTGTTTTCACACACAATCCAAGACACTTCCATCAAACTGGTTAACATAGCCTTCATGTAACTTTCTTAGTTATTATATCAAAACATTCATATTCTACTCATAGAAAGATTCACTTGTACCCTTGTAAGATGAACCACGGAAGTGAACCCTTGAATCCCTCTCTCCCCTCCTTCCCCCCTCCCCCCCAGCCTTAGGTTGTTATTAGGTTATAGCTTTCATATAAAAAGGTTTAATTCTGCCCAGCTCATAAAATACACATGATATTTTGAGAACCACAGAATGTAAGAGAAAGAGAAGTGATGGTTCCTCTCTCCTGTAGCCTACACTTGCTGCCTGGAGGCTACCAAGCCCCTTCGATGATTATTTAGGCCTTGATGTATTCTGATAATCCTTTTTTGGGAGCAAGTTGCACAATTTATGGGTTGCAATATGACTGAATTAATTGCAATTTTGTCTTCTCCTAAGCTTTGCAAATACTGGGTTAAGTCATGCTAAAGTTACTGTTTTTGACTATAGGACTTCTTGGGGGCATTACTACTTACTGCACATTGTGAATCTACAAAATAGATGTGATATGCGGTGGGTTCCAATCTTCTTTGACTTTTGGACCCTTTTTATTTTTCTTGGACCATTTTGTGGAAATGAGAGGTCTGCCATATACCCTTTGAGAAGCACTGTGTTTTTCCTGTTTTAGGAAAGAAACCCAGTTTTCCAACGGTAAGGGGAAGTAATTGAACTGTTTTGTTTTTTGCTCAGTTCCTGCTAAGGGGAACTTAACTACTATTGTCCTCAAAGAAAGAAAATCTAATTGTCCTCAAAGAAAGAAAATCTAGTCAAAAGCTAACTTTAGTAAACAATAGGAAATGAGCTTCCAAGGGTTAAGAAAAGCCAGACAGCCTCCCAGCAGCGCTCTCCTCACTTGAGTGACCTTAAGTCCACCCTAAAGCTGCCAACCTAATGCCTGGGGAGATTCCCAGGGAAGCAGATGGCGCTGCCTGGAGACAGTTGTCCACAGCTTGGCATCTGGGCTCGTGAGTGCTGCCCAGCTGAGGACTGTTCAGGCAGAATAGGGCGATAGGCTTCCCACTGAAATCCATTAGCACGGCCCATCCTTCTTTCTCCAAAACAGGGATTTGTGTTCCCTGAAATTTTATCAGAAACACCTTTCCATGAAAATGTATAAGGCAAACTGTGGTCTTTAAAAAGAACACATTTAGAAGGGATGGAAAAGTATTAATAAAGATGAGGTTACCTATCAGGACCTAACCCCAAGGACATGGGGAGAGAGAGCTTCTGTGTTGCTTCTCTACATTAATGACTCTCTCCTTGACCAAACTTGAGTTAGGCTTCTCTGAGCCCTCTTCTCGACTAGGCCTTGACTTTGGGCTTTCATTTTATCATTGCCAAGTCCAATTTTAGCAGGACTCCTGCTAAGTCAGTTTGGAGAGAATCCGTCCACCCTCGATATCTGATTGCCCTGAATTTCCCTCAGCAGGAATCATGTTGAGCTGGTTTAGTGAAAATTCCCCTGCTCTTGATGTCTTCTCTTTGTAGTGTTCCTTCCACTGACCTGCCCCCCCCCCCCCCCCCGCCAGCTCCTTGGCTGTCAATTCCTGCTTGTGCTTGCTGTATTTAACATTTAGTCTGATCTCTCTCTTCTATTGCAATAATCCTGAATAAAGTCTTCCTTAATGCTTCAAAAGTGTCAGAATAATTATTTCTTGTTTTTTTAATGTTTTTTTTTTTGGACAGAGTCTCACTTTGTCACCCTCAGTAGAATGCCATGGTGTCACAGCTCACAGCAACCTCCAACTCTTGGGCTTAGGCAATTCTCTTGCCTCAGCCTCCCAAGTAGCTGGGACTACAGGTGTCCACCACAGCACCTGGCTATTTTTTGTTGCAGTTTGGCCAGGGCTGTGTTTGAACCCACCACTCTCAGTATATGGGGCCAGCACCCTCCCCACTGAGCCACAGGCACTGCCCTAATTCTTTCTTTAACATTACATATGCATGGAGGTCCCTGTAGCTCAGTGGTTAGGGTGCCAGCCATGTGCACTGGGGCTGGTTGGTTGGAACTGGCCCAGGCCTGCTAAACAAAAATGAACTATATAGTTTGTTTGTATATATATATATAATTACATACGTGTATGTATATATATATATTACATATGCTTTTCCCACTGTAAAGCTCTCTTCTTGGGAATCTTTGTGCTTAATGGTAATTATCAAAGGTAAAAAATAAACTTTTCAGAAGGAATGCCTTGAACAGAGATGATAGGTTTCTCTTTGGCTGATTCGGAAACATAACTTCAGTACAATAATAAGTAAGAGGGAGGATCACTAGGAGGTGAGAGAAGAGGTAGGCCCTGAATTAACATAGCCAGGGAGATGTTTGTATTGTTTTAAATATAATATCCAAGAATAATGATAAATACAGAATATTACACACAAGACATGTCATTTCTGTGCTTTTATCTGTCTAATGACCATTAAAAAATTAAGTTAAATGTTAAATTAATTTTGAAATGTTGTAGAAAAAATAACATACTCAAAGAGACCTTTCCCAGCCTCTTCTAAACAGAAGCTTTTAATGTAGTTCTCCTAGCGAGATTTGAAGATATCACACATCTCAGTTTGTCAGGGGCAGCCCTAGTTTAGGGAAATTATTCCAGAGCCCTATCTGGGTTAGCATCTATTCTGGGCAAAAATGTCCATTTGGGCTGTGAATTGAATGAGTCCCTTTGCTTTGCCCGATATTGGAGAAAATTTTGCAGGGCACATTCCTGGTCATTTATTACATCAGATTCTTCTTGCTTAACAACTGGACTCTCTGAGCTTAGTTTTCTTTAGCCTTTGGCCACTTGTTTCACCCCAGACACTGTAAGGTTAAATTTGTGTGGCTCTGCCCAGCTATGTCTGAAGCAGCTGACTTCACCTGAGCATACCCCAGGGCTGCCTCCTGTCACACCTGCACCATCCAGCTCTCCACCTCTCCTGTCCTGTCCTGGGCTTTCTCTGTTGCCCTTTGAGGAGTGAAACTCTATAAGATTCACCCTGTCCCCAATAAGTAGGTGATGTGGACAACTAGAGGGAAATCTGAAGTTGGAAGAGAGGACGAAAGAGGGATTTCTTATTATTTTTTTTTTTCTTTTCTGTTTTTGATAGTGTGGTCCCATCAATGGCAGTAAACTCCAATTAGGGTTAAATTCCCCAACCTCCAGCTTCTTTTGTCATCCCTGAAACCAGCCTGCCATATCCTCTTATGTAGCCCTGACTGGGCAGCAGCCCCTTCTGAGCACCCACTCCCAGAGATCGCCTCTGAGCTCCCAGGTGTTAGGTTCTAATATCTCTGCCTCTTCCTTGCCTTTTGCCTGGCCCTTAAAAAGTTAGCTGTTTTCTTCCGTTTTCATCTCAGTGTTGTTTCAGGGGGTTTCTGTGAGGATTAAATGAGTCAGTGCCACACAGATGATGCTCATTATTCCCTGTAGTTATATTCTGTAAAGTTGCCTGGAACACTAAATCAGCTAATACTGACATACTGCTTCTCTCTGGGGGAAGTGTGTGTGTGTATACGTACAGTCCTCTCACGTAGATTATAATCCTAAATCTTAAAATTGAAATGGAGTAGGGGTCCCTCTTGGGGGTCTGCCAGACCCCCCAATCATAAAAATAACAATCTTGAGGCCCCTCAGGGGAAGTTCTAGGCACCTAGCTAGAAAAAAATAAGCGGACAACCTGATGGACAGGAAAATAGTGATAAGGATGGTCCTCTAAGCAAGCTAGAGTCATGAGATATTTTGTTTCTTTATGGAAATAACAAGATGACATTTTAACAAGTGTTCTTGAGTTGTTTTTCAGAAACCCCTACCAGATAGAAAATGGAAGTAAGGGAGAACAGAGGAATTGAATTCTGACAGCTGTTCTTTGCTTTAAATTTCTCCCTAAAGGGCCTGTAGAGGGTCACTGCCCATCTTTTTTTTTTTTT
>NW_003852431.1:10968955-10997106 GCF_000181295.1 Otolemur garnettii
TTATAAACAAATTTAATGACCAAATGATAGACTGGTCAAAAACGTGCATCATCAAGGGCTGATCCCTGTACTAGGAAAGAACTCTCACAAGCACCTAAGACTTGACAAACAGTTCTTTTTTTTTAAGAGACAGAGTCTCATTTTATCGCCCTCAGCAGAGTGCTGTGGCACCACAGCTCACAGCAACCTCTAGCTCTTGGGCTTAGGTGATTCTCTTGCCTCAGCCTCCCAAGTAGCTGGGACTACAGGCACCCGCCATACCTGGCTATTGCCACTGCCCATCTTAACATTCCTTTCCACTAATCCAAGAATTCTAAGTTCACCCGTGATGCACAGGCCCCAGCTTCAGGTTTAGGCCAACTTCTGCTTTCCTGAAATGTACCTCTGCCTTTACAATATACCCTTTCTTGTAAAGCATTGGGAATTAGCTGCCATAGGTGTTAGCTGCCCATTCTTCATGACTCAATCTGTAAAAAAAACAAAGTATGCAAACAAAATATCTGTACTGTTGGACACTTTGAAACTAAAAAAAGAAATGATTTAACAAATACCAAAAAAACTCCAAACAAAAAAAACCTCAACCCAAGATTAACAAAAGGTAAACTGGAAAAGAAAAAAATTGAAAAGAAAAAAAAAAGGTCTCTCCTGCTGCAACTTTAGGCTTCAGTATTGGCTTTGCCATGCTGGTTGAGTATCAAGGTTGATACTGGTTTCATAAAATGAGTTGGGGAGAATTCCTAATTCTCAATATTATGTTTTATGGATACCATAACACAGAATAGAATCCATTTGGCCTAGGGCTTTTCTTTCCTTAGAAGGTTTATTGTCACTGCTTTAATCTCACTCCTCTTCACTGGTCTGTTCAGTAGTTCTATTTCTTCCTGCTTGGGTCTTGAAAGGTAGTGTGTTTCCTGGAATTTGTCTATTATTTCACATTTTCTAGTCTATGTGCATAGTGATTTTGTTAGTATTCATGGATGACATTTGGTATTTCTATAGTATTAGTTGTAATGTCTCCTTTTTTATTTCCATTTGATCTTATTCATATACTTTCCCTTCTGTTTCTGGTTAATCTAGGAAGTGATCTATTGATTTTGCTTATTTTTTCAAAGAACCAATCTTTTTGTACTTTTTTGGTATTATTTTTCTTTTGTATATTTTTTTCCATTTTATTTAGTTCTGTTTTGACCTTTGTTATTTCTTTTTCATTTATTCTTTCTTTCTTTCTTTCTTTTTTTTTTCTGTTGGCTTTGGGTCTGGTTTGCTCTTCCTTTTCTAGTTCCTGGAGCTGTGGTATTAGGTTATAAATATGTCATCTTTCTGTCTCTTTTAGGTAGGAACTTCAAATGTGAATTTTTCCCTCAGCAATGCTTTTGTGAGTCCCATAGAGTAATGAACAAACATTAAATTTCTGATTAAATTTGGCAAGGGTGGAGTAAAATCAGGGAAATTAGTCCAAGTTTATGGAGATAATGCTATGAAGAGAGAGAAGAGAAAGTGTCACTAATGATGAGAGGACAGGGTGGCCGGTAATTAGCAGAGCTGACAAAAACATTGTAAAAATTCTTCAAATTCTGAGTCAGAATTGTAAGCTGACTATGAGAAGCATAGCAGACCAAATAAATATCAATAGAGAAACAGGAAAATTTTCATTGAAAATGTTGGCATGAGAATGGTGTGTGAAAAAATGGGCTCTTGCATCATGGCAATGCACCAGCTTACACAGCACTGTCTCTGAGGGAGTTTTTAGCCAGTAAACAAATAACTCATTAGTACACCCTCCGTCCTCACTTGATTTGGTGCCCGATGACTTTTTTCATTACCTGAAGATAAAGGAAATATTGACAGGAAGACATTTTGACGACATTTAGGACATCAAGGGTAATATGATAGCAGCTCTGATGGCACTCCAAAAAACAGAATTCCAAAACGTTTTTGAAGGAAGGACTAAGCACTGGTGTCAATGCATAGCTTCCCAAGGGAAGTACTTCAAAGGTGATGACAGTGATATTCAGCAATGAGGTTTTTGGCACTTTTTATAGAATGAGTCTGCAAACTTAATTGTATATTTAGGATTGTTATGTCTTCCTGTTGATTTTCTCCCTTTACCATTATACAGTGACCCTCTTTATCTTTTTTACCTTTGCTTAAAGTCAATTTTATCTGATATGAGAATGGCTACACCTGTTCTGTCTTGATTTCCGTTTGTGTGGAATATTTCTTTCCAACCTTTCATGCTTAGCCTGTGTGTGTCCTTGTGGTTCAGATGCATTTCTTTGAGGCAGGAGATACTTGGGTTGTGTGTTTTCATCCATTCAGGCAGCCTATATCGTTGGAGAGGAGTATTTAGAACATTAGCTTTAAGTGATAGAATTGATATGTGGAATATTGATCTGTTCATCACATTGGGTAGTGTTGTCATTCTGCTCCTAGGGATGAAATGGGTGAGGGGACAGTATGAAAAATAAACACTTATACTAAGTTATTTTCAAAGAAAGGTTTAGAGAGGCAAACAGTTTCACATGCCAAGAGGTAGCAAGGAAGTGCCATTCCCACCTAAACCTCATGGGGTTTTTATTGTATTCTTACTAATGTTAACATTTCAAATAATGCTGAAATCACCAAGATAATCTGGGGGTAGTGGAGGAACTTTGACCATACTTGTGACTCACAGGTGGTCTTGTATCAACATCAAAGCCTGGAGAAACAAAATATAGGGAGGTAGATAAGTGACGATGTTAAAATTGATTTTAAAAAAGAATATACATTAATGGGGAGTGGGGGTAAACATCAGCTACTTTCTAATCTAAACTACTGATCTATTCCAATACACCCAAATGGGTGTTTTCTAATCTAACTTGTCAAACTATTTCAAACGAGTCAAGCATTCTGTCCTTCATTGCTGTCTTCAGCTTTAAGGTTAAGGGAACATGCTCTTGTTTTTTAGTGTTCTTTAACAAATGCTTAACTATTTTTATTTCAATTTAATTCTTCTAGCCTTAACCCCACAGGGTAGTAGCTTATTGTTTTCTTCTCTTCTTGTGCTATTGTTTTATAAGAGTTGTGTTTTAGTGGTTTTTGGTGGGGGGTGATTTTACATTCTTGGGTATCTGTTGTGCTGATTCATATATAATGAATGTAGTTCTGAGTATTACCTGTAGGGAAGGTCTGTCTGGTCATGGTAAATTCTTTCAGTGTTTGTTTGTCTGGAAAGGACTAAATTCTCCATCAATTGTGAAACTCAGTTTTATAGGATACAGAATTTCAGGCTGGTAGTTGTTCTGTTTAAGAAGATTGTGGGTGGAGCCATAGTTCCTTCTGGCTTCCTCATAGGTTTTGAGATGATAAAATGGGAATATAAGAAATTGAATATCTTTATTTTGGTATCTTCAAATGCATTTTATATTTAGAGGAAAAATAAAGTAATAAATGTGAAAAAAAATGAGTTGAACATTAATGTTTCAGTTGATTAAAACCAAGACAGTTTCCTTGGATACAGATTAGGAGTTCTCTGTCATTGTCTTATTGGCGATTCAAGAATAGCTTTTTCACTATTAGAAAAATTATCTCAAGATGTTATAGAAGAAATAATTGGTAAAAGGTCAGGGAAGGAAAAAAAAATCTGTCCTTGAATTATGAGGGACTTACAAAGTGTGAAGAACATTTATGAAGTACAAGCAAATTCTCCCCCTTATAATTCTTGGCCTTTCCAGCCTGAATCTACATGAGACCTATATCAACCAGTTAATAAAATAATTTTGAGTGAACAATTGATTTGTTTTAATAGAAAAAGAAAGTTTAAATCATAGCTTGACTAAATTGAATCATCTGGTTAAGTCAGTCAAAACAACAGTTAAATTATATACTCTCATGTAAGTTTACTAATGGGGGCCTAGAGTAACTTGGATTCAGCCTACATGTCTTATTCCTTATTGATGCTATAATCACTTTGGCTGTGTGTGTGTGTGAGGGAAGTGGCACTGTTCTTTTAGAAAGATCCATCCAAAATGTGGGGTAAACCTGTTTCTTTTTCCTTCAGTGGGCAGTAGAGGTTACGCTGTATTTCCCTACCCCCGTCATTGTAAAGACAGAGGGAAAAACTGACTTAGACTCCCTCTCTGGCAGCCTCCAGCCTGGATCTTTGTGGTGGAAGCCAGTATTTCACCTTTGTCTTCCTTCCTTTCCACCAAGAGGGCTGCTGGTATCTTCAGCCCTTGGTGGTCCTAGTCATACTAATGCCCAGATCCAGAGAAAGGGTAGAGCAGAATTCTCTTATCCCAATCCAAGCCCACTGAATTCACATTTACCATCCTATGATAGACTTCTTCCCAGGAAGAGTCAGAGTAGGACGTTTTTTCCTCAGAGAAAATTATGCTTTCACCCTTAAAAGGTTGGTTCAGTTTCAAACAGTTATTCAAAATCTGCATTAACTCATTTTGTAAAATCCATTTCATTCTTACTTGAATGATAGATACCATGTATGGGAGACTTAAAATCTGGGTTGTATTTTAGTCTTTCTACATATCTTTCGTCAAGTTTTTAAAAAATCTTGGTGTATAATCTCACCTATTGTCTACTTAAGACTGTTTGAAGTATTAGTGCACATTTTATCTGAGTTTAACCTCATATCCTACCCAAACTACTCACTTTCAATTTTCATTATGTTCGTCATTAAAAGGTTCTCAAAAAATTTTCAAATATTAACAATATTCTATTATGATTCTTTAAAAATGTGTTTTTCTACTGTCAGTGCATGATGCCTACAAAAGTTTAAACCTTTTGATCCAATGTGACCAGCCAAGACAAATAATTATTGAAATAATAGAAGCTCAAAATGCTCATTTTACCTTCTATATTTACAATTAAAATTACTTTTCACCTTAGAAAATGAATGCTGATGAATCTTTCATATCCAAATAAATTAATATTGCTTTATTAAAAGATAATTGAGAAATGGTTATTGGAACAAAGTCATGAAAAATACGCAAATAGGAAAGTATACCAGGAAATGATACCTTGTATCCAGATTGAAGATTAAATCACACAAATAATCTGAAGCTTGAGCCGAATGCTTTTTACAGCCTACTAAGCAGGCTTCTAAGATTAGAACCCCATGATTGTGACGGGTAAAAACAATTCAACTGGTTGAATTTGCAGTCAAGAAAGGGCCTTGAATGAATTAAATTCTTTTAAAGTAGAGTAAAGGTGGTTCACCAGGACACATCCATCACTTACAAAAACTCAGTTGTAATTCTGAATAAAAACCAAAGAAATAAATGTCTTTTCAAGTCCTTTTTCTCTTTGCCTTATTCAGTGTTCAATGAAGATATTACTGACTTAGCTCAAGACATCACAGAATGAATATATTTCTAGGTTTAAAGATGTTTTCAGTCGTGTTAGATCCAGAAGGAGGATGGGCTGAACATTCACATTTTTTAGATCCAAGGACTGTAAATGAAAGCTGCTTGGAGAGATAAAAAGCCTCCATTAGAAAGGTAATCCTCAATATGCAGGTGGTCAAAGAGGTAAAAAGAAGGTCTGAGCCTTCTGGAAAGGGATGAAGAGGCGAGCAATTTGTTTAGTAATGATATGGGTGGAGCAAGGAATCTAATCTAGGTTTCTTCCTGACTCTGCATCCTGGCTGGCAGGAAAGAGATCTGGGCTGCTGGAACCCAGAGTAAAGTGGGGGGATAATTCTCTTGGAAACTTCTGCATCAGTTCCTCCCCTCTGTATAGGAGGAGCTTAGCTCTCAACCACATCCTGCAGCATAGCCCTGGAAGACAGTTGGAGGAGACCAGTTTTGGGATATGGTCAGGCAATGTATCTTTAGAACAGCTTAAATAGAAACAACAGCTAATAGTTATTGAGTGCTTAAGTGTTTCACAGACATTTCACTTATCTTTCACAACAACTCCTTGAGGTTGGTTTGACAACCTGCATATTAAAGATAGAAAAATTTTGGCTTACTGAGGTTTAAACCCTGTATTTTAAATGAGAGATGGGGCTGAGATTCAAATCTAGGTCTGATTCTAAATCTCATGTTCTCAACAACCATTATTGAATTCTTCTAACTATGGCAACTAGAGGAGTCAATGAAGTCAGCTACTTCCCTGATCCTAGATTATACTCTGTCTCCTGAAGCTTGTCACCTGCAACGGCCCTCTCCCTCTTTTTTAAACTGGTACAAGCTTGGGCAATTAAGAACATATGAAATTAAAGGGAAAGAAATTCTTCTGTTGTTCAGGCATGCCAAGGGAAAAAAAATAAGTATCAAAATTGATTATAATCACATATTTTTTCATAAATTCATTCATACAGTGTTTAAAAAATGATTTTAAGACCATATTATTATTCCATGAATAGGAACTGATTGATTCAAAGAACAAACTGGTGATGCCGTTACTCCAGTTGCAAAGTTTAATACTATTGAAAACTTTGTAGATGGATAATGGTTTTTATCCTAATTTGTACACTTTTTAATCATAATTTCTAATCATTCTAGGTCACAATATTTGACCTTTCTGTTGAATTCATATAAACACATTTTTTCCAACTAATTATGTGATACTTTATGCCATGTTTTTGTGGATGTAAATAGACATGCCCCTTATTTGTTACTGGTGAAACCCCAGTTTTGTTTAGGTGTCCAGCCTCTGGACAGCAGTCATGGTTATTCTAGTCCTCTTAACAGAGTTGATTTTAGGACATATTACATGACCCTATTTTGGGCATCAACAGGCAAAAGGAAACCCATTGAATGCTTCTGGGAAATGTTTCTTTGCTGTTAAAAAAAAGAGACAAGAGAAAGAGATATTTTCTTCCAATGGATATTCTTGTGTCTGGATGTCATCACTGGCATAATGGCAGTCATCTTGCAACCATGAGGGAGCTTGTTGGAGATGAGCAGAGCTGAGAGATGGGAAAATATCAGATCCTTGATGACTTACTTAAATTTTTAATCCTGAAGCTGATAGATTTATTAATGTATGAAATAAATGCATCCCTGCTGTGAATCATGAATTCCATTTTTTTTGTTAATTGTAGCTCAAAGCATCCTAAATGACATAGATGACACCCCTATTTTTTAAAATTTAAGCTCATTTCATTATACTTGATCTTAGCTAACCGGCTGAGAAATGATCACATTTTTGTTATAGGGGGAACTTATATTTGGTTGATTTCATCATCCAAAAACAAATCCAAGTTTACTATTGTTTATCAGTGTGAATTATGCCCTCCTTTAGGTAAGTAGGAGATAAGATGACAGGGACATGTTCCTGCTGAGAACAAAAGAAGTGCAAATGAGTGGAGAAATAGGCAAAAATGAAAACATAGGGTATTCCATTAAATGGCAGCATAAACTTTACATGGAATTCATTCATCTACAGAAGGTAAATAATAATTACTCACTGCAACAACTGGGAAAATTGGCCCAGGAATTTATTCAATCACTCTGCCAGTTAGCATTTACTGATTATTCACATTTATATTGAATACTTTGCTTAAGTCTAGTTTTATCATTTTTCAGGTTCTCCTGTGGGCCAAATGCTGGTTTTGTGTGGACTATTACTGCCTATCAGTGGTGTCAGATATCACAAAAAGTATGCATGGACTTTTTTTTTTTGCTAATCAGCTTTTGTTAGTGTTTGTATATTTGATGTGTAGCCCAAGACAACTATTACTCTTTTAATGTACAGTGGGGGGAAATAAAAAGGTTGGATACTCCTGAAGAGTTTGTGTATCGTGGAGGCTACAGCAAGTGGGATAAGATATTTGTATTTTATACATACATACAAATTACAGCAAAATTTCACGCCTTGAAAACAGTTATCTCAAAAGTTCTATGGGTCAGAAGTGCAGGCCTGGTTTAGCTGGGTCCTGTGATTCAGGGTTCTTACAAGGCTCAAATCAAGGTATTGGTCACAGCTGTGGTTTTATCAGAAGGCTTTCCTGGGGAAGGAAGGATTCATTTCCAAAAGTTTAGTCATGTGGGTGTGAGCAGAATTCAGTTGGATTGAGGGCTTCAGTTCCTATTTGGTGTTTAGCCTCAGGCTACCCCTCTGTTCCTTGCCATGTGGGTCACTTCCCCATGGGGTCTTCTTAAAAGAGTGAGGTGAAAGGGCAATAGAAAGTCTCCTGGTAAGATGGAAATCCCAGTGTTTTATAAGTCAGCCATGAAACGACATCTCATCATATTTGTTGCATTCTATTCATTAGAAGTAAGTCCATCCCAAAGACATACCTGATTTAAAAAAAAAAAAAAAAGCAGCAGCAGCAAGTCACTAGATCTAGCCCTGAACATTTGAGGGGAAGGAGGTACAGGTCATGAATATCAGCAATTGGGAATCATTGAAGATCATCTTCTAAATCTCCTATAAAACAGAGATAAGAGTATTCGATGTACAGCAACAGGTTATAGGTTCCAAGTGAGTAAAATAATATAGGCATGCACAAGGGGAGGAGCCAATTCTGATTAAGGGCAGAAGGGAAAGACAGTACGTCAAGAGCAGAGAGCTGGAGCCAGAGTCTCCGTCTTATGCTTCTCTTGGTATGGCACACATACATGTCATAGTGGAAAAACAATTGGAAATCACTGTCCTTGGCAGTAGAGACTCATTGAAACACTGTGATTAGGGGAGTGACCTCCTCAAAGCAGAACTGACAAGGGATTAGTGTGAGAGGCAGAATGGAAGAGGAAGGTTAGAGGCAGGAAGGCAAGGGAAGCAATACAGTGCAAGAGTGGGATTGTCAGAGGGTTTTAGGAGTGCAAAGAAAAGAACGTTTGAAAGAGATAAAAGAATGTTCTTGGTGATAATTGAATTGCTAGTTAACCAAAAAAGAAGAACTTTAAAACTTAAAGATAACTCATGTGGACCTGGAAGTCTGGGATAATGCTAGTCCTATTAATGAAATAGGGAAGTTAGGAAGTGGACATTTTTCCCTCTTGTCCTGGTGAGACAGGAAGCTGATTACAGTTTGAGGTGTTGCTAGAGAACCCATCAAGTTGATACTCAGAATAAGTTTATCTCTGGACCAAACTAGTATCAATAAAAGTCTCATTTTAGGGCAGATGAGCAAAGACAAAGCTTAATAAATATAATAATATCTGCCATTCCAGTAGACAGTGAAATGTATTACCATCATCATTACAGTGCTGGGATTTTATTTCTCAAATTCCCCAGGCTGAATTTCTGCCTAAATAAATAGCCATCAGATGACATTATGGGTCAATTTTTCATAGGGCATTATAGATAATCAATTTACAAAGCATTTGGGAAAATTTTCCTGTAGCTGTTTTATTGGCTACTATTAGTGTCACATGTCAACCATCTATTATTTTGGATTTGCAATGGCAGCTATTCTTTTACAAGAAATCTAATCAATTTGGTGCACGGAGGCTTATGATTGAGGTAAAATTCACACAACAAGGAAAGCTTCTTTTGTTCCAATGAGACTTTACCATGGTTTTAGGTTCCATTAGTGTAGCAATATGTAGTTATGATTGTACATAAGTTGGCAGAGAAATTTTGATCAATAAACTATGATTCTTTAATTCAAGAATATGTTAGAAAATGAGAAAAATGAAGTTTTGGAAAACTGCATTTTGTCTTTACTATTGTAATACTATACATGGTAATAATCATCTCAACTTTTTATGAAAGGCAAGGTTGTCAGCTAAGTTACACCAATTCCCCAGACTGAGTATGAACAGACTCTAGGGCACAACTGCTGCCAGGGCTAAAGTTGAGAGCAAATTTATCCATCTTATTCCCAGGCTGGTAACAGAGTCCATGTGTTTACTGGGAATTTGCCTCAGCCAAAGCCCGGAGTCTCTGGAATATATAACACAGTTCTCAAAGAAGCTTAGTAAAATGAAATAAAATAAAGCTAATAGGATGACACTTAATTTGTGGTGCTTGTGTTGCTTTTAGTGATGTGAATTAACTGGCACACAAATAACAAAAGGAGGCCAAAAACCTAGAAATGGTCTGGAAAAGGTTTAGTCAAGGCCTTGGATATAAATGGAGATGTCGGCTGAAGACAAGGGTTTCTTGTGATTTCCTGGGTAGGCAGCCCACACCCCAGCAGGCACTGGGAAAGCTCAGAGAAACCATGTGGAGGCTCCATGCCTGGTCAGTTGTGAGGAGACAGGAATTGAAGCAGTAGGTATGTGAGATTACTGCTTGGGGTGGTACAGAGGATGCACAGACCAGGAAGGTGCCATGAACATACAAGTGTGGAAAACTTGCCCGGGAGAAGGGAATTGCTGTGTGGTTTCAAGACCTTCTTGCACCAAGTAATGCTCTTCCTTCACTTTTGTTCTTGGTTCTTGCTTGGCGACTCTGGCTCTGCCAAGAAATTATCTCTGAAGATGGAAAGATGAGTATTCACCATTTTCTAAAGCTTTTTCTTAAGGAATTCCTTTAACAAAATTGTGACATCTGGTAGATTTTTATTGTTTATGGGAATTTTGCTAGAAGAGGAGAATGTTATCTTAGCAGTTACCAATGGGGAACATCACATCATTTTTTCTTTCTTCTAAAAGAAATTCCTAAATTTCTTTTTTTTTTCTTCAAAATTTAAACTGTTGAAATGGATATGGAAACACATATGTCTACCCTGGTTTGGTGACTATAGTCTTTGCCACGTGAGGAGAACCTCATACTGAGGTGGCTGGCAGGTGCTGGATGGCCGGGAAGTCTCTCAGCTGTGAACTTCAGTCCTTCACCCCTCCCCCCGATCACGTGCTAAAAGTACAGCTTCCAGAAATTAAGGGCATGTTAAGTCCCAAGCAAATTGAGATGAAATTTTTTATCCATTAAGAAATATTTGAACATTTTCAAACTAGATAGGGAAAAAAGTTTAGTTTCTTGAGTGATTATGTTCTTCTAATGATAAATTTGGGTTTATTTTTAATAGTTCTAAAGAAAATGTGACTTTGGGCTTTTTAATAATGGCTATTCTGATTGGAGTAAGGTGGTAGCTCATTGTAGTTTTAATTTGTATCTCTTTGATGATTATTAATGTTGATGTTGGAGTGGATGCAGAGAAAAAGGAACACTTATATACTGGTGGTGGGACTGCAGATTAGTACAACGTCTATGGGAAACAGCATAGAGACCCCTTAAAGAATTAATGTAGAACTAACATTAGGTCCAGCCATTTCACTAGTGGGTATCTGCCCAAAGGAATAAAGTCATTTTATCAGAAAGATACCTGTACTGAAATACTCTAATGTTTATTGCAGCACAATTCACAATTGCAAAGATGTGGAAGCAACCTAAGTGTCTTTCAATTCATGAGCAGATAAAGAAAATGTTGTGTATTTATGCCATGAAGTACTACCCATCCACAGAAAAGAAGGCAGTAATATTATTTATAGCAGTGTGGAGGGAACTAGAGACTATTATCCTAAGTGAAGTATCTCAGGAATGGAAAACCAAAGGCCCTATGTTCCCAATAATTAAGTGGGAGCTAGCAGATGGGCACACATGTGTACAAAGTGAAATAAAGGATATGAAAAACCACAAAGGGGGGGAGGGCCCGAGGGTGGTATGGTATAAAAACTTACCTTTGTGTACAATGAATACTGGTACCCTTTCAGTTAATATTTTAAATAAAAGTAGAAAATGTCTTGCTGTAGAATATTTGTAAATATACAGAGTACTAAAAACAAGATGGAGATTAAATTTAATTATCTCGCTCCCCCTCTGTCAGAGGATTAGCACTTATAATTTTTTTTTAGTTTTTTCTGTCTATTATGTTAAATTTGTGAATAGTTAAAAAAGTTAGCTTCATAATTTTTGATATTTTTGTGTCCTACTTGTTTTCACATAGCTTGAACATTTTCGAGTGTCACAACAAATCTATCTAGTGATCTATTGTATATACAGGGTGGCCACAAATTGTCATCTCAAAGTAGTAACTATTTGAAATTGCACATGGACTTTATGGCCACCCTGTATATACAATAGATTTTACTTAACAGTTACCTTTTTCTGGTCACTAGTTATTTTCTAATTTTTCACATTTATCAGTCTACCTAGTTCTCTCCTCCACCCCCAAGTGAAGAAGAAAAACTACCTCTTCTTTTCCCCATAACCAATATTCCTGTTCAGAAATTGGAGACAGCATCCTTGGGACAGGTTCTTAAAAGTAGATTACTGTTCTCAAAGGACAGATCATTTTAAAGGCTCCCAAATCTACTGCCAAATTGTTTTCCAGATAAGTTATGTCTCTTTACTCTTCTGTAGCACGTGAGGATTTTCATTTCAATGCAATCATCACAGAATTTGTCCATAAAATATTAGAAGAAAATTATTTTGGTTTTAATTACATTTCTCTAATGAGAAGTAAAATTGACCTTTTTTCATAAAAATGAACCATTCATATTTCTTCTTTGGCAACCTATTTGGTGTATGGCATACCCTTAAAAAGTCTCTTTGAATCTCTATTTTACCCTTCGTCTGTTTGGAGTGGCTGGGAAGTTAAAAACTGGCATTTTCCCTAGTCTCTGAATGTGAGTTGGGTTGTGCCAGTGACATACACAGAAGTTTTGAAAGGTAGTAGGGGGCTGCCACCATCTTCAGCATTTTGACTAGTGACCTCCACATGTGGGTGTGGAAGTGCTGGGATTTCCAGCTTTGTGGATGTGAGATGCTTGTGATACTTGTGATATTGGTAGCAAAGTTCCCAGAAATGCAAACATTGGATGGAGGTTGCACTTGTATGACCTTAAAGATAGCTGTGGCCCTCTGGTTCCTACTTGCCCAGCCATTCCAAGAAAGTATCTGATATCCTCTCATAAGTTCCTTTCTACTAGAAGGGGACTTCTGAAGCAGTTTCTGTTTCCTGTACTGAAACCTGACTGATAAATCAATCCTTGAGTCTTCGTGGTTCTTCCCTTATAGTGTGTTTGGGTGAGTCTGCGTAGCCTATTTTAATGAAGACATTTTATGTTTTTTTATAGCAATGCAAAAAAAAGTTATATTTGATAACCTTCCTCTTAAAAGGTTTCTGCCACTGTTCCTTAGTATAAGTATTTACATATATATATGTTAGTATTCTTTATTCATTCCAAGATTCTTCCTTCCTGCTTTCTGGATTCCATCTCTTTGTTTCAGCCTACTCCTTAATTCTCTTTATTATTTCTGATATAAAACATATTTTAGCTTTAAAACATTCAGAAGACATAAAGGCAATAATCAGTTTAGACTTTAAATCAATGACAAAGTTAATAAAGAACTTTTCCTTTTTCACATCCCACGGTCTAGTCACTAGCTTCAAGGATGTGGGATGGTTGTGATGTCAGCTTTTAACTTTTATCACAAGTGAGTTTTAGTGTCTATCAGGGAGATAGGATGCTTCTTAGTTTTCTTTAAAAGTACTTTTTTTGGGTATTTATATCACTAATTTTTTCAGATAAGCTAAGAAATATGTTGCAATTTTTATTTCAGCACACCGAGTATTTATTTCAGAGACTACTATAAAGTCAAAGCAAATTAGACAATTTTTTCCAATCATACTTTTCAAAAGAGCAAGGATCTTGATTTCAGACAGGTGGTATAATTATACTCTATAGGTACTTTGTATTGATAGTATATGAAATTTTTTAAAAAAGTAAATATTGGGCGGTGCCTGTGGCTCAAGGAGTAGGGTGCTGGCCCCATATACTGGAGGTGGTGGGTTCGAACACCAGCCCAGCCAAAAAACTACAACAACAACAATTAAATATTGACATAATTCAATTCTTCTTTTTTTTTCCAAATTAAAAGGAGGGTAGAAACAATTAGGTTATGGTATTTGTGTTTGTTAGGTAAGGTCCACGTATTGTATTCTGCAGCCAGGAGGTGTGCCATGTACCCTTACACTGTGCACATTAAGTTGGGAGCTCACCAACTGCCCACCCTTCCTTCCCCCGCCCCTTTTCCTAACTTGAATTAAATTGGGTTTTTCCCTGTGTGGATGTGTATTAGTTTGTCTTCTGGCTTCATATTAGTATGGAGTACATTGGACACTTGCTTTTCCATTCTTGTTATACTTTATGAAAGAGAATGTTTTCCAACTCTATCCAGGTTAATACCTATGTGGCCAATTTTTAAAAAATAAGCCATAAACTGTTCTTAAATTATTAACCTCTTTATAATGCTGAGTCTTTCTACCCGTGAATATGATTCACTCGTTGTTTATTCAAATCTTTTTTTATGTTTCTCTGAAAAATATTATAGTTTCCTTAAGATATTCAGATTTCTTGTTAGGATTATATGCAATCCTTTTTTCCCATTATATTTGGAATCAATTTATTTCTGGCACATGGAAAAGCTATTGGATTTTGTGTATTTCTATCTGATGATACTTTTTTCAATAGATTCTCTTTGTTAAAGACTTTTCTTAGTCTTTAACAGCCTTTTTCTCCCCCTGCCTCCTACTGAAAAGCCAATTTTCTATTTTGAGATGTAGACATTTTATTAATTTTCCAAAGTAAAAAAGAAAATGATACCATGTTCATTGAAATAAAAATGACGTGCACTTACTAAAGTCTGCTGTGCATGTGATGTTCTAGTAATTGCCAATGGGAATGTAATCAGGAGTTTCTCAAGTATAAGGAGAAATAAAGTGCAAAGGCCTGTACTTTTGAACAGTAATGAGAGATTTAAAAGTAGCCAGATACTACATTTTTGAAAAGACAAAACAAACAAACAAATAAATAAACACACTATAGAGACTATAAAAAGATTGGTTTATGCCAGGGCCTCATGGGGAGTAAAGGAAAATGAATAGGTAAATAGAGGGACTTTTTGGAACAGGGGAAAGGTTTCTATATGAAAATGTGATGGCAAATGCATGACATGATGTATTTGTTAAAACTCATAGACCTGAACAACACAAAAAGTGAACCTTACTGTAAAGTATGGGCTTTAGTTACTAGTCACGTACAATATTGGTGTATCGATTGTAACGACTGTACCCAGTAATACAAGATGTTAACAAGATGTTAATCATGAGAAAGACTGGGGGGGAGGGGGAGAAAGAGAAATCTCTGTACTTTGCGCAGTTTTTCTGTAGACACAAAACTACCCTAAATGATAAAGACTATTATTTAATAATAAAATGGCTGAAAAACACAATAGGAAAGATTTCACTGAAGAGTTTTATTAATATTATCAGCAAGTTCAGACAAAACTTGTAATAGGAACTCAGAGGAAGGAGATAGTGCATCAAACAAATGCAGTCAGAAAGGATTGCGCAAAATCCACCGTCTGAGTGAGCTTTTAAAAGATCAATTTAGATTTGTGAAGATTTCTGAATGGGCAGACTGGGTGTGAGGAAAGAATGGCGGTAGAAAGGCGTCAGGTGTGAAAGGCATGGGAAACAATTTTCCTCAACTTTAGCATTTTCCTGGAGCGTGGTAGGTAGAATTCAGATGGAGTCCAGGATAGTATTTTTGAAGGTTTGGAATGTCAGGCTAAAGTGTATGGACTTGACTCTCTAACTCAGAAGGAGCCATAGTAGTGAAATAACATGGTCAAGGTGAAATCTGAATATGCTGTTTCACAGGCAGATTACCATAGGTTATTGCAAATGTCCTATGAAGGCCTTGGGGGTGGGAGGCATATCCTTCTCCTATCTCCAGTTCCTTTAGAATGACATTATGGAGTTAGAGACAGAATTACTAGAGCAGACACTGTCATTGCTCTGCTGGGATTCCTGTGGGTCCCTTCTCATTCTGTGTGAACCTGGCTCCAGCTCCTGTGTGTTTTTGCTTCTTCCTAATGGCGTGCACCTTCATACCTGCCCCTGCAGAGTGCCTGTGGGCTCCTGGAGCTGCTTTGCCTGCACAGATAGAGAAAGCAGAGGACCAGGGAGATTGTGATCTTCCTTCTTCGTCAGCCGGGTGCTAGTTGCTGACTCTGGCAGCATCTCCTGGGAGCACTCTGTAGTCAATCATTTGAATGTGAATCCTTGCCACAGAATATGCTTCTGGGGTCTCTGACCCAAGAAAATTCCCTAGTAACAACTCTGGAATGGTTAAGCCTTAAAACTCTGGTAAAATTTCGCTATCCCTCTGGGCATCCATTTCATTATCTGCATGACGAGGTGATTGGTCTGTGGCAGTGATTTCTAAATTTCCCTTTGCCTTTAACATTCTCATATTTCAGCTGTAACTATACTGTGGTTCAGGGTAGGAACTGCAATCCTTAGTGGATAATCCTTGCCCTGGTTTCAGGGATGATTCGCATACTCCACTCAATTTTTTAAGGATCACCTCTCTGACCAGCTGAAATGACAGCAGTCAACATACCAGCAATTTAGAATACACTGGCATTATGAAAACCACTTGCTTAAGCAATATAGGTAATTTGGGGAAAAATTGTATACAGATGAATGAAAAATAAACTAGAGAAGAAGAATAAGCTGAAAGTGAGGAATTGCTAAAAGCTGAGGAAAAAGATAATGATTGAGCAAGATAAATGGAAGTAAGACTCAAAGATTAAAAGAAAGGGGCTTGGGACACATTTAAAACTTACATGAGGGCGGCTCCTGTGGCTCAAAGGAGTAAGATGTCAGCCCCATATGCCGGAGGTGGCAGGTTCAAACCCAGCCCTGGCCAAAAACCACAAAAAACAAACAAACAAAAACTTAAACGAGAAATGTTTCAATGGGAAAAGGATGATTGGAAACCAATTTGAGTCAACAAATATAGCTTTACTCACCGTCACATTATTTTCTCCTAAAAAGGCATTGCAAAGCTTCTGAGAGATATAGTTTCTATCAAAACTTCATTTTCTTGAAGCAATAAAATAGGACAACAGCTTTGAGAGGCAAAAATGGAAGATCAAAGATGTTAGGAGGATTACTCTTGGGCAAGAGTATGAAGAAAGCCAAGGTGCCTTGGGGCACTCTTCCGCTACTTCTTTCAACATTTCTCATTCATATTCATGGTGTCTGCCCTTCAGATGCCATGGCCAGCCAAACTCTCTCTCCAAGTGACTATTTCCCTTTCTATCTCCCTCTAAACACACACCATGGCCTCATCTCATTGGGGTTTTTCCCATCTCTCAAAATACTTTTGTTTTTTCTAGATTCCCTGGTAGCGTATTAATGGGTGGTGATGGCTTATTAATTACCTTAAGTTATCTGTCAATGCATTGACTAGGTAACTGATTGCCTTCTTGGATAGCAATGTTTTAATCTTTAAAGATGAATGCTTAGCATTTTAGTCAATTATAGGCCTGGTTAGGGGAGAGGAATTGAACAAAAATATTGGTTTTTTTTTTTTTTTTTTTGGGTCACTTTTCCTAAGAGAGACAATGACACAGTTCTGTTCAAGTAAATTAATGTTGCCTTTTTGAAGACTGCCCCATATGGCAGGAGGAAGTTTATATGCCAACATGTAGGCTGACTCACGTGTCCCACCGATCCTTTCTTTGTACATCTGTACAAACACGTGTTGATTAAATTCATGTGTCTGTTTTTCAGGATAGCATTCATTGACCTATATATCTGCTAATCTGTAAGAAATTGCAGGGAATTGCACTTATAGGAAGATCTTGCATCATAGGAAGAGGGGAGGTTTAAAAGAGGTTTTTTTTTTTGAGACAGGATCTTACTCTGTTGCCCTGGGTAGAGTACTGTGGCATCATAGTTCACCTTAAACTCTTGAGCTCAAGTGATCCTTTTGCCTCAGCCTCCCACGTAGCTGGGACTACAGGTGCCTGCCACAACACCAGGCTAGTTTTGTTTTCTATTTTGAGTAGAGATGGGATCTTACTTTGCTCAGGCTAGTTTCTAACTCCTGAGCTCAACACAATCCACCTGCCTCGGCCTCCCAAATTGCTAGGATTATAGGTGTAAGCCACTGCACCTGATCAAAAGAGGTAATTTTCAATTTATTAGAGATGGGTAATGGATTCTTTCACTCTTCCCCAAGTCACACAAATGGCTTATTTGTTAGTCAGGCCAATCCACAAAGCCTTGGAAAAATATGACAGAACCCATAGGTGATATTAATAAATACAATTTCTGTGAAGTTATAGGAGTGAAACCTGATTGTAATAGGCTTAGGAGCAAACACAAGAAGATAATGAGTTTGATGTCTAACTAAAGGACTTCTCTTGTAAAGGGAAGAAAAGAAATGGGCAGTAGCTGGAAGGTAGGGGGGGTTCCTGTAAGGGTTGCTTTTATTTTGCAGTGAGAGAAATAATAGTATTTTGTATGTTAGTGGGGAAAAAAAACCAGTGAGACTGATAGATAATGCAAGCGAGAGGGGGAGAGCTGCTATAGTGATGATGTGATGATCGTCAATGAGATTGCATACAATAAGAAAGGGGCTGAGCACATAAGTCATTGAAGGATTGACTTACTTGAGGAGCATTGGAGGGACAGGAACAGGAGCAAGGGCAGAGCCTCCAACCCCAAAGGCAGGAAAATGGGTAGATGGGATGGTGGGAGCTTATGGAGTTTCCTTCATATTGTTTCAATTTTTAGTGAAATCAGAAGCAAGGTTATTGCTGAGAATGAGGATAAGGAGAGGATCTGGGACATCTGAGGAGACTGCAAGGTAAGAAAGAGCTAACTGGTGATTAGAGTCTTGGGGATGGTATAGCTGGAGTGTCCTAGGCTTCTCATGGGGACTGCCATGATGTGCCTGTTGTGATGACCTCACATAGTTAATGGTGGCCAGGCTACAAGTGTTGGGATGAAAATGTTCCAGAGTTCTGGGTATCCATCTTGATCTCTGCTGATGGACACTTGAGACTGTCAGATGGATGGATTATATCCAGTGCAAAGATTACCTCTTGACTGACAATGACTGTTACACGTAATATCGTTTCCTATTCAATTGATATTGAGATGGAAGCTGATTTTGCTGAACCTAATGATTTTGGTCAGATACACACTGATTCTAGGCTGGTTATTCTGCGCTTCTTAATGATGCAAGTGGAGTTAAACTGAATTTTTGCAAAGACCTTTATTCTTAAAACACTATACAATTCAATATTCTTAATATTGCAAAACTATAATACATGTAATTATTACAATTAATAACAAAAACAATTTTTGCTGTCCCAGTGGGACGCTATTTGTGGGTACCAGAGGCAGTTAGTTGTTCAGATCACATATCCTCATTGATTTATATCCTTAAATGATATATTTGATGAAAATATTTCAGCAATTCCCTGCCACTTATTTGGAAATATCTTTGGAGGAAAGTTAGATTATTCTTTTTTTTTTTTTTTTGAGACAGAGCCTCAAGCTGTCCCCCTGGGTAGAGTGCTATGGCATTACAGCTCACAGCAACCTCCAACTCCTGGGCTCAAGCGAGTCTCCTGCCTCCGCCTCCCAAGTAGCTGGGACCACAGGCGCCTGCCACAACGCCCGGCTATTTTTTGGTTGCAGCCATCATTGTTGTTTGGCCGGTCCGGGCTGGGGATTCGAACCCGCCACCTTAGGTGTACGTGGCTGGCGCCTTAGCCGGTTGAGCTATAGGCGCCGAGCCTAGATTATTCTTTATGGCACATACTTAGGGAGTGAGGAGGGAGAAATATTTTGAGACCACACTTAGAAGAGTGAGAGACAGGGCTCGGCACCCATAGCACAGTGGTTATGGTGCCGGCCACGTGCACTGAGGGTGGCAGGTTCAAACCCGACCTGGGCCAGCCAACAATGACAACTGCAACAACAACAACAAAAAATTGCTGGACGTTCTGGCTGGTACCTGTAGTCCCAGCTACTTGGTGGGCTGAGGCAAGAGAATGGCTTAAGCCCAAGAGTTTAAGGTTGCTGTGAGCTGTGATGCCATGGCACCTTACCCAGGGTGACATAGTGAGACTCTGTCTCAAAAAAAAAGAAGAGTGAGAGATAGCAGACTCCATCCTAGAAACTCCTCAGGGAAGTACATCATGCTTTTACCTTTAAAGAGTGTTAATTTGAATTAAGAGTAGGTTTTTGGTTGGCTGAGGAATGTCAGTGACCCCTGTCTTTGAGTCATGAACAGACTCTATTAGCTGTTGGCTAAAGGAGACCATGAGAACGTGTGCCTTCAGGATGACTTGTTCAAACCTGCAGAATTCCTCAAGTGAAGCTGATATAATTAAACTATCCGCTATAGGTCAGTTAACACATGATCTACCCAGGAAAGGAAGGTAGCGCCTTTCTAAAGGCAAAAGCAGTGAGGAAATACACCTGCGTGAGACCAATTCAAATTAACGCTGGCTAGTCCTGTCACTTTTGACTGTAAGACAGGATCTCGAATTAATAAATATGCACATGCCTCAGAGATAGATTTTCTCTTGCTCTCCTGAAAGAAAGACTGAGGAGAGAGAAAGATGGGAATAGTCACTAAAAGCAGTAACGTAGGACATTTCCTGCTTCTGAAACATGTTTGGTCTCTGAGAACATTTTTGTCCCGTTTGTAGATGAAGTGACTCTGGCAATAAACCTACACTGTATTTCCATTGCTGTTATGTGGGAAGTGGCTGCCACCCTTTTATAGGGATGCTGGTATTAATTTTATACACTTGTGGAAATAAAGTATTACTAGGTGAAAATTTCCACAGATGTAATGAATTCAAGAAAATTATTAACAAAAAAGAAAGAAAATGCCCAGCGGCTGTGATTTAGTCTTCACTTATGGCTTTTACTGGAGCATATTTTAAAAATAAAGTCAGTGGAAAATTTAGCCTAAAAGTGACCAAACTCATCTAAATGAACTTCAAATTACTCTGGTTTTAGGCTACTAAGGGGCCGAGTATTTGTAAACCGGATGTAGCTATCAGGATATATTAACACAATAGCTTTTGTTTTAAAGTGTTTTGTTTTTATTGCACATGATGGGACAGGTGGGTTTAACAAATTAACATGTGAAAGATTATTATGTTACTTCAATGCCATTGTTTGCTTATGTGCCTTCACAATCAAATGATCATAGCTAAAGCAATGGTTTAAGTCCCCTGAACATCTATGATGCCATCAGCTAATTCATGGTTTCTTGCTTTCACTCATTCATCAAATGGCATTGTGCTTGAGCCATTTGTCAAGGAGTGTGCAGAGCACCAGGAGGGTAGCGGCAGCCCAGGCAAACATTTACAGGCCATGCTGGAGTCAGGTGGACTGGGATGATACAAGGAAATTATAGCAGAGTGTGATAGAGCCATTGATTAGGCAAGTGGAGCTGTTGTAGGAACAGATAGGAAGAAAGAACTAGGAGCTTATAAAGAACAGAGTGGGGGTGGACAGTGACGGAGGCCCTTCCTGGGGAGCTAAGCACGAGAGACTGGATTAAGTACACCAGCATGTGCAGTGCCCAGCAGCCCACACTCTCCTTCTCCTTTGATCTTACTGGAAATGTTTCCACTCTGAGGCCATCAGTCAGCACTACCACCTATGGACCAAAGTTCTGTCACCCTCTGTCATCCAACTACAAGTTAACTTACAGTCTTTAACTATTAACCTTTTACCAGAGGAGGTTTTCTTTATCTGTGCAGATTGAAGTGTGTGGTGCTAGGTTGTGGTCACTATGGCAACAGCGTGGTGATTGGGAGAAAATGAGCATTACACTGCCTACCAGGCACATCAACTCTGGCACCAGCCCTTCTGGTTGGGGTCACTTTAGTTATCAGTTGTATTAATGGTGACTGGAGGAAAGTGACCATTACACTGCCCACCAGGAGCATGAACTCTGGCACCAGGTCTTCTGCATATTACTTCCTTTATAAACTCACAGGTAAAGCTGCAATTATCTCCCCCTGGCTGTAAAGAACCGACATGAGTTGTAACTGTTTGGCTCTGTTGGTGCTGCCTGGGAGGAGGTCTGCACTCAGATAAGATGTCTGGAGTCATGGCTTCCTGACAAAGGGTGTGACAGTCTCGGAGAGGCCTAATGGTGCTGAAGAGGAAGTTGGAAAACAACCTAGAGGTTTTTCTATGCAGAAGCAAATAGAGCTTGGGAAAAATCAGGAAGACTGGCAGGAGTTGAGCAGTCAGCCCGTTAGAAAAAAAAATTCTAATGCAAGAACAGATGTTTAGGGTTGAAGGGACAAAGTCATGAAATGTGGGAATTTGGCTATGATCCCAGAATTGGAGAAGTTGGAGAATTTCATGGGGGACATCTGTAATGCTGAAATGTGAGGACTTGAGTTGCTAGAGGGGAAATTTCAAACTGAAACTCTTGTGTGACTCTGGGCCTGTGTGGCAAAGGGTCTTACGTCTTCTGGGGAAAATAGCTACAAGAAATAGTTCTGCCTTTGACTGAGTGTAGAAATTTAAGAGGATCTGCAAGTTAGTTCCAGAAATACCAATGTCCCTACAGTTAAAGCAGAGCTATTTTACCAGTTGTATGTGGAAAAGAAATAGCTAAAAGAGGCATTTTTAAAAAAAATTGCAACTGAGCTAAGTAATGGTATGAAATGGGAAGTGGTGGGAGTCCTTGGTCTATGGGGAAGACATTTTTTATGGAACTCTGGATGCAGGCACCAATTGTTATCTATCTGGGTAGTCTCTCTCCTTGTCATGTTCAGGACCACATTTCAGCTTCAGAACAAAGTCTGGTCGCTAGGCCCAATCGTTTTAGCTAGGGTGACACTAGGAGCCTCTGTGGGTTCTGTTGGGTCATTCTGTGTTGTGTGAAGAGGCACTTTGGAGGGAGACTTAAGAACCCACCATTGGTCCTCAAGGCTTGCCCCTTTGTGATGATAGGTAATTGAAAAGTAGGAAGTGCAATTTTAGATACCAGGAGATTTTTTTCAGGAAGAGATCAAGATTGAGGCACAAGAGTGTAAGTTGCTGGGTCTTACAGTGAAAGACTGAATCTGTGCCACAGAAATAAAACAAGATGAAAACTTTCTACTTAATTGAACTTGATTGGAAATGAATAAATTCCCAGGAAGATTCTTTTAACACATCAATTCCCCTCCCAGGATAATCTTATTAATCAGGAGGCTCTCTGGGTTTCTGGTGGCCTCTCTGTGGACAAGTGTGAGATGTGTCCCAGTGGGTGAGGGGTGGAAGAAGCTGCCTTCTATTCCCAACCCAAATGACAGAGTCTATAAGAGAATCCTCTCTGAGCTTTAAAGGACACATCTTGTGGCTGGGATACCCAGAGGACTAGTGCCAGGCTTCAACCTGAGAAAGCCCAAGTAGACTGGGGCCTTGGGTGGTTCTGTCTGCAGGAGGCAATTAGATGAGAGAGGAAGAGGCATGGCCAAGAAAGCAGCTTGCCCAGCTGTGAGGAATTGCCAGGAATGTGGGACTTTCAGTAGTAAACAGGGACAGTCTTAGGCAAATTAGAATGGTCTGTCACCCCAGGTGTTATGCTGGGATTGTCCTATACTCAAACATTTGTGAGGGAAGGGAGGTCTGAGTGTTCCTGTGGGTCTTCTCCCCCGGAGGAGAGAGCAGACATTTTATAATACAGGAAAACTATATAAAATTTTGGGCTGTTCACATTGGGCAAATCTGATGTTTTCAAGGCCATACTTCACAGGAATATGTAAGCTTTAACTTGCCATGGAAGCAGACACATCATCAACTGGAGGGCCCACACATCTAGAAGGACTGGCTGAAAAGCCTCCCTCTCTTCCAATGAGGAGGCCAAACCATTTATCACAGCCAGAGGCAATGCATGAAATGACTGTAACGAACAAATGAGTGAGTGCCCAATAAATCACAGTTGCTTGATTAATCAATAGAGATATTGATTTTTTTAGTGATATTTCACATCCCCTCCCCCTCTCCCAACCAAGGGATTTATGCAGGCCACTGGAAGATAAATTTATCTTTCATTCTTTGGGAATTGTATATGACCCATGGTAATAGGAATTGATCATTACCTAAATGTTTGGCTGGAATGTTGTAATTTGCTGTGTGTAATGTCTAGAGTTGCTTGTATAGACACCATCGTCTCTAGTTACATCTTTTTATGATACAGACTAATACTTCTTATTGCAAATGCCCCTCGAGCTTTCCTTTCTCAATTGTATGCCAATGAAGAAAAATAATACCAATTAATGTTAAGTTTCCTAACATAGATGTGGCCATGCCAGTGAAGACTGTTGTTTGCCAGTGGCGAAAGCTCTTTGTAAGAGTCTTACAGGAGTGAAAAGGCCAGATGCTGTGCTGTGATGCCCCCAGCACATCACATTTTCTCCTTCCTGAGGGAGAAGGTTCCCAGTTCCACAGCTAGAGGCAGCCATGGTGTTGGGGCTACTTTTAGGCTACATGTCTGCATGCTGCTTTGGGAGCGGAAGAAAATCAGAAGGCAGTTCATTATCACTGGCACCTTCCAGGAACAGAACAGCTCCTTTCTGCTCTGCACTGGCCTCCCTGTGAGTGGTGCTTAGCCTAGATCATGGAGCTGGGGTGGCCTGCTCATTCTCTTCTTAGCCCAAGGCAACCTCAAAAGGCCTAGTACCAAGTCATCCAAAATTTAAAGTAGTAAAATCTAAAAGATGAGAAATGCAATCACATGACTTATGCTTTGCCTTTTTTCAAAATAAGAGATGGGGTCTTGCTATGTTGCCCAGGCTGGTCTCAATCTCCTAGCCTCAAGTGATCCTCCTGCCTTGGCTTCCCAAAGAGTTTGGATTATAGGTGTGAGCCACTGTGTTTGGTCTGACTTATGCTTTTTTAGTGTGAAACACAGTGCTGGATATTTGCTGGTGGGTACTGATCCCTGGTGATGCTGTTTATATTACACATCTTTAGGGGTTTTTTAAATTAAAAATTTCTCAGTCTATTAGCTGGTCTTTTAAGTTTGATCATACATATGATCAATAAGAGGCCAATCTAATGTGCCTCTTATTTATTATTTATTTATTTAATTTTTTTGAGACAAAGTCTTACTTGGTTGCCCTGGTATTGAGTACTATGGTGTCATACTTCACAGCAACCTCAACTCTTTGGCTCCCTCAAGTGATCCTCTTGCCTCAGCCTTCTGAGTAGCTGGCATACAGGTGCCAGTCATAATGCTTGGCTAGTTTTTCTATTTTCAGAAGAGATGGGTCTCAGGCTGGTCTTGAACTCCTGAGCTTAGGTGATCCACCTGCCTCAGCCTGAGCCACTGTGCCTGGCAGATGCCTATTTAAAAAATATTTAAACAGATTTCTTAAATTTCTTCCCAATGTATACTCTTTCTTTAAGTGGTCCTAACCAATCCCATGATTTAAATACCATCTATAACCTAGAAACTCTCAAGCGGGTCTCTGTTTTACTGAGCCTCAGATACTTATGTTATTTAGCTGCTAACGTTGCTTCTCCACTTAGATGTCTCATAAATATTTCCACTTTCACATGTCCCAGCTGGAACTCTTGATGTTCATTGACTCTTAAACCTATTCTCACTCAGGTGCCCCACTTCAGGGAGTAGCATCCCTGTTGACTCAGCTTTCTAAACCAAGAATCACTCAGTCTTGTATTCACAGAGGTGACAGGTTTTTCAGAGGGAAATCTAATTGTATCATGTTTGAAGTCTTTTGAAGTCTTCACATAGAACTTAAAGGATGATGGAAAAATTTTATTGTGGTTTTCAAGGCCGAGCAAGGTCTGAGTCCTGCCTACCTCCCAGGCCTTTATTCATCTGCTGTACTCTGCTGTCACTGGCTTCTTTTCTTTCCTTGAACACACCAAGGCCTTTCTTGCCTCACAGTCTTCGCCTTTACTGTTCCCTTTGCTTGGAACACATTTTACTCCACATTTCTTATCTCAGATTAAATATTATTTCTTTAAGGATGCAATTTTCAGCTCCCCTAGCCAACGTAGGTCCTCCTTTGTTACCCTAAAAATATCTTTATTTCCTGCCGATCACTAGCTTCAATATGTAATTGTTGTATTCATTTACGCATTTGTTAATTTAGTGACTTCTGAAGCCTCCTCAAAAAGTGTTTTTTGAGGCCAGTGACCGCATCTCTCTTGTTAATCGCCACATCCTCAGTGCCTAGTTCAATTTCTGGCACCTACAGCATTTCTATGTGTTACTGTCGAATACATAAATGTAACAAGGATGAGTAAGCTCACTGAGCAACTAGACGTCCCTCCCATTAAATTATTATCTAATACCAGATAATTGACAATATTTTGTGCTGAGGGATGATTACTTTCTCAAGCACAGTTGACAGACTTATAAATATGTACCACTTTACTGGAAAGCCAGAAGGTAATAGAAAAATATAAAACATCTATGTCGTATGATCCAGCAATCCTATTTTTAGCAAATAATCGCAATATGGGAAGAGATTTATGCTCAAGGAGTAGATCATAGAGCTATTCATAATAGCTCCACGTTGGAAACAACCCAAACATCCATTAAACTGTGTAAGTAAATTACAGTACATAAATACAATTGAATAATATGTGACTATTATAAGTGGTGTAGAATGATTGGTGGGATGAATGCCCATGACATATTGTTGAGTAAAACTCTTAGATTACATATATTATGTACATGTATTATCCTTCTGTTAGATTACATACATTATGTACACACATTATGATTCCCTTCACACAGAGTAGTTTATACTTAACTATATGTACATATATGTTGAGAAAGAAAACAGGAATGTTTATCTAAATGTTTATAGTGGTTATGTCTTAGTAATGGAAACTTAAGGGATTTTTGCTTTCCTTGAGTTATATGATTTTAACAGGAAAAATATGTATTTCTTCTACTGACAATAAAACTATCAATATGTCTACTATAATTGAGTCAATTTGTTTAGATTTACATTTGGCAATATTTAATAGATATTTACAAATAGGTTTTCTCTGTTGTTGCTTTTTTTGGCTTTTTTTATTATTAAGTCTTTCATAGATCATAAATACATTTATGCCATTATATGATTCAATATGATGACTATTTGTACAAATTGGAATGTTTACATCCTATTAAACATCATAGCCTTCACCACTTTTACCCTATTACAGGATTAAGACATTTATGCTCTACACCTGACAGATCCAACTTGCACTTGCAATATGCTCCATAGGTGTGGTCCCCCCACCTCTACCAACTCACCCCCCTCCCTCCCCCTCTCCCTTCCCTTCCCTCCTTCATCCTAGGCTATAGTTGAGATTCATTTTTCATATGCAAGTGTGAGTGATTATAAATTGGTTTCACAGTAGAACTGAGTACATTGGATATTTGCTTTGTGGTTGGTTTGTTGGGTTTTGGGAGCAGGTTCTTGGTGACAGATTTTGCTATTTTAAAAAACCCTTGAAGTGATCTTTGTTTTGTTCTGCTGTCTGTGCTCCAGAATAGTTTAAATACTATAAGAATGGTCAGATCATCAAACCATTAAAAAAATTCAGGTTAGATGCCTGGAACTGGAGGAGATGGCATTTCTTTGCTAATATTTGCACATTTTCCATCATTATTAGACTTTTCTGAATTACTACTGTTTGGCTTGTCAGTTTGAAATGCTTCATGCTTTCCTAGAAATGTCTTTATGTTCAAAGATATTGAGATAAAATTTAAATAATAATTTTATTTCAAAAATAAAATCAAATACAATTTGATGATATCATTTGTTTTCCCACTTATGCTTGGTTAGCCTTACCACGGTTTTGTCTATTTTAGTGTTTGCTTGTTTCATAGTAATAGCTCTTTAATTAATTGATTTTACTGAACTTCTATTTTCTAGTTAATTTAATTCATTTTTTTTATCATTAAGAACATCTGGTTTTCTTAAGTTTATTCTATCTTTCCCATTCTAAGTATTTGAGGTAAATTTTTAGAAATTTATTTTCTTTCTACTCTTTAAAAGAGCACACTAATTTTAAGAAATTTACCAGGGACCCTGAGAGAACTGGAAGAAACAAAATTGACTAACTTACTAAGCAGCTAATGTCACTGGGAAAAATAATGTAAAAACGATTTCAGATTGAATGATAGATAGCCTGTTAGTTTATCACATCCAGTCCATCCCCACTCTCCAGGTAACCAGATGTGGATTAAAAATTGAAGCCTGAGCCCTCTGAAACCATGGTTAAAAGGCCCCTCAGGCGGTGCCTGTGGCTCAAGGAGTAGGGTGCCGGCTCCATATACCGGGGATGGCAGGTTCAAGCCTGGCCCTCTCCAAAACTGCAAAAAAAAAAAAAAAAACCCCTACTTGGTGCTCCTTCCATGGTTAAAAGGCCCCTCAGGCGGTGCCTGTGG
>NW_003852431.1:10999383-11016571 GCF_000181295.1 Otolemur garnettii
ATTGCCTTTTCTTCCCTAATTGCGATGGCTAAAACTTCCATTACGATGTTAAAGAGCGGTGGAGACAATGGGCACCCTTGCCTGGTTCCTGATTGGTTTACTCTTAATATGAATATACAGGGAAACCTGAAGGTACTTGCGTATATAATAACACCAGATATCAGATATGTGTGCCCCCCAGTGGGCCAGCTGTTTAATATAATCCTTCTGAACCCGCAGAGCAAACTGAATTTGCTATGTGGTATACTGATATCCCTAGAAAGATAATAGCTTGAGTTATACAAGAAGGAATACCTAAACAAATAAAATCATTAATAATAATTTTTCAATATATACAGACATGTGTCTTTTTATATTTTCAATAACAATTAGTTTTCCATGTAGAAATACTATATATTTCTGAAGATTTATTTCTGTGTATTTCTGAATTTGTGTTATGTTAACTTTAGTTCTCTAATTGTTAATGATATACAATGGATATTTGTATACTGAACTTAAAAAAATAATGGTGAACATTTTAAAAAGCACTCTAATCACTCTGAATTATGAAAGTAAAAGTCATTTCCCATTTTCACTTATATAGGCTGCTGGCAAGATGACCAAGGGCAGGAAAACCAACAGGCAAAATGCATATTTTATAATTTAAAACATGAGGATCTATATGACAAATTTTGGATAAATAATCATATATAAATAAAGAAATAAAAACCATTTACAATAGTTCGTTTTTTCAGTGAGGTTTAAGAGGAAGGACATTTCTCTCCTAGAACAATAGCTGGTGACATTGAAAGGGAGCAATTAAGAACAAAAAAGACTTCTTAATGTGCTTGGCTTTTTAAAAAGGCAACACTGAATTGTAGATTGCATTCCACGAAAAACCGAATTACGTTAATAGAAGACAAACTCAAAAATTTCTACAAAAGTTATATAATATATATAGAAATAATAGAAATAATATATAGAAACACATAGAAAAAATATATTGAAATTAAAGGCACATGGAGGCTGTGCATCCAACGTGTATAATAAGAGATCCAATATGTATGTAATATGGGAGAACAGGGGAAATGAAGTAGAAATCACCCCCAAAATTTATTTATTTATTTATTTGCTATAAAAGTATACATTTCTTTTAAATGAGAGAAAGGGAAGAGAGTGGGGGGAAAAATGAGAAAGAGGGAGAAAAGAGAACAGAGAGCAGGGAGTAAGAGAGTGGTAGATGGCCAGGAAGAGAGAGAGGAGTGAGAGAATGGTGTGGTAACCCAAAGGAAGGAAGAATGCCAGTCAAAGACATTTATTTAAAAACAGTCCATAATGTTGATGACTCAAGTAAAAAGCAAAATAATGAAAGCTGACTTACATTTAGGTGAAGACTGTTGACATTTTTGGGTTTGAATGATAAATATGAAATTCCTCGGTTTGTAGGAAAGACAGATTGCCAAGGAAGGAAGGCAGAAGGCAGAATTCCTTTGTAGTTCTCTCTGGCTGAGGGTAAGGTAACCGGCTCTTACTCCTGGCTTCTCTCACAGGTAAATGGACCTATATTTAAAAAAAAAAAAAGTAACATCCTGTTTGTTCAATTTATACTTTTCCTCATGGCAGGTGGAAGTCAGGGATAGTTCAGCTAAATCTGTGTGGATTTGGAATCTGGCCACTTTCTGAGGCTTTTAAGTGTGACAGTTGTTACCGCCTTCTGTGAGCTAATAACCGCTTCCCCTTTTGTTTTGAGTTGCAGGTGTGGAGAGAGGGGCTAATTGAGACTGAGCCAGGAGAATTTTTCCTTTGCTCCCCACACTGGCTTTTTCATCACATTTAGTGGTTGAAGTTTGGTAGGTCTTTGCTGCAGCCTAGAGTAATTTGCTTTCTACCTTATGAAAATTCCTTAAAGCTTCTGGCATGTGAGTAGTGATCTTCCCTGGTGCCACTCCTGGTGGCCATTGCTGTTTAATGGGAATCTGTAGAGGAAGTGGAGTTAAGCATGTGAGCTCAGATTGCCATCCTGGGCCAAAAGTCTTCAAGATGACTTCTTGGAGGCATTTGATCCTAACTGACTGTTCCCTAGTGTCCCACCTGGGGGAAGTTGGGGGAAGGGAAAGGGTAGCTTTTGATTTAGATTTGTGCCCCTCACACATATTACCCCCCTGGAAAATTATCTCTTTCTTTGATGCAATAAGTGGTATGATATTTAATTTGTGTATATAAGAATTTATAAAAATATGTAGATTTTCTGAAACTTAAAAAATCCACTAATCAATGTTCACATAATTGTAAACTTTTAATAAATTATTCCTATCTAAGCCAATGTTTTCCACTTAACTCCCATTTTTTGGTACTGTTTTCTTTTTGTTATAAAATAAAGGCCAGTTCTATATAGCAAATTCAGAGAAAACTTTCATTCTTCAGAATTTTGTTGCTTAAAAATTTCCCATATTTCTTAACTGCTTGGGAAGATTTCACAGAGGGTATATATTAAAGTCAAGAGTAAGAAGAGAGAATAACAATTTCTAGAGCTAAAGAATCAGCCATTTATGTGTGTTCCTTTAGGACACTCCTTATAAATCAACAACTACCACCTTACAACAAAAGGTGAATTTGTGCTTTCAATATGGATTCGGGGCATTCCCAGGAAGATGTAAATTGTTTTCTTTCATATTGTTCTAGTCATGAAATCTACTATCAGATTGGGACAAATACATATATACTGTGTTTTGGGAGAGATAATATCAGAAATTGTCAATAAGGAAGAGATACAAGACACTGCATGAGGTCTGACAATTAAGTTCACAAACTCATTTTAGAAGAAGTGCTATGCATCTCATTGCTGAATATCCCTATGGTCACCTTTGAAGTACTTCACTGGGGAAGCTACACACCAACACTAGTGCCTAGTCCACCCTTCAAAGCAATTATGAATGCTTTTACTGGAATGGCCATCAGAACTGTCATCATATTACCCTTGATGTCCTGAATACCATGAAAATGTCTTCCTTTCAGTACTTCCTTTATTTGGAGGTAAAGGAGAAAGTCATGGCCACCAATGATCAAGTGAGGAGGGAGGGTGTTTCAATACAGTTATTTGTTTCTGGCTAAAAACTCCTTCACAGAGGATGTTTACTTGGTCTGCTATGTTTCTCCTAAGTCAGCTGATGATTTGATGCACAATTGGACGAATTTTTGCCATGCTTTTGCTCGTTCTGCTGGTTAGTAGCCATACTAACTTCTCTTCATTATGTATGCTTTCTCTCCCCTCAGAAACTGTTTAATCCATTTGTACACTCCTGTTTTATTCATGGCATTACCCCAATACACTTGAGCTAACATGCCCTTGATTTCACTTCCACTCTTGCCAAGTTTAACAAGAAATTTGCAAATGTTTGTTCATTACTCTTATTCAAGCCCTGACATTCTTGCAACAGCACATAAAAAAGCACAGAACAACAATAATGAACTCCACTCAACAAGACAGTGCCACATGTCAGCAGGATCACAGCTGTGAGACACTGATATACCAAGGTTATGGAACCTTATTGAGTTGTTTGTACAATACTGCCAATGTGAGTGCATGGTGGCAAGTTCACAAACTTAATTGTCAGACCTTGTATTTAGCATCCTAAAGGTATCCTCCAAGTAGTAGTAGTACAATATACAATGATTATATATATCACACACAAACTCATTGATTATAGTGGTTTTATAAAAGTGAGTATGCGAAGAAGTGGATTTGATTCATTTTTAGCAACATTATTATTACCATGGACTCTGATTGCTCCATCCATGTATCAATTGCAGTTGCCTTCCCTGGTGATATGGCTTCTCTGTGTTAATTCCTCTTATGCCAAAAAATATTGGGGCAGTTAAATAAAAGTTGAATTGTCCAAGAAGCATTTATCTATTGGATTCCATTGATCTCTCCTGTGCCTGTTTTCTCGGAAAACTTTGGGATGAAAACGTTATCAACTTGATTCCAAGTTTTATGAGGAATCAAGTCAGCATCATTCTGGTTTTGATGCCTCCATTTCTATTTTCTGTGTGGGTCTGTTTTGCTTTCTAGTGTCTAAGAGCAGATTAAATCTAATGACAGCCAGTTTCCACACTACCAAGGAATATGTATGTAAAGATCATTTTTTTATCCAATGTATTCTTTCTTTCATCAATTGTAAACATTTGATTGAAGCTTACATCCTAGAATACATCGCCATTCAAATCTTTGAATTCAGATTGATTCTTAGACCAAAGGGTCATCCACTTGTGGAGTCTCTAGGTAGAATGAAGGAGGACTTAAATGTTGCCTGTCTCTGAGGTGGCATTTTTTATTCCTTAGAGGAAGAGCTGTTTTTTTCTGGATGTCAAACTGGGATTATAGAGGATAATAGAGTGAAACATCTGGGGATTTAACAATGAAATCTCCTATATTCTTGTTTGTAAAGTCTATGAGAAAACTCACAATGTACTGTGGTTCTTCTCCTTTTATGAATAGAGTAGTTCTGTCTGTACCTGGTAAGGATTCAGGCCATCAGGTACATCTTCTTCCTTCTGTGGCTTCATATTTTTCCTCAGTGTCCTCATTTTTGAGTTTTGAATCTTCAGTGGCTCTTCATCTGCTCTAAGATCTTGAGCTATTGGTAATTAGCTTCTGGGTTCCCCCCATCTGAACAAGAGGGTGGTGGCCAATAGGAGCAAGAGCTGAAGTGAGGGAGAAGGCTTCTTGTGAGGCCAACTGATGCTCAGTCCCTGCCCTGGGACATTTTGGGGCCCTGGTGGTAGTAGCGGTGTTATTCTTTACCTAGGCTCTGGACAGAAAGGCCCCACTGTCATTATGAATCTTTGTGTAAGAAATGAAACTATGATCAATATGGAGAACACAAAAAATACAAAATAAATAGAACATGAACAAAAGAACAAAAAAAATCAAGATTATTTGAAACTCTACTGATTAAAGAGCACATCCTGTGTTACCTTTTGGCCAAATGCTGTATCTATTTTATTTGGGTGCAGTTTTCACTCAATCTTAGTTAAAAGGCCAAGAAGCAATTTGGTAGAGGTTAAATCATAGTTCTCCATTTTTTAATCCAAAAATAGGCTTTTATTAACTTCCAAAAGGGAGTTGAGGTAAGGTGGTCTCTGGAGTTCCTATTGTCTGTAACACATTTCCAAGATAATTATTCTCTATAATGTTAATATTTAATTTGTTATGTATTCTTGTATTTCTTGGGCTTTGCTCAAGAGCTTGGTACCTTTACTCCGGATCTTCATATAGCAGCCAGTGAAATACAAACCACCAAGGTCAATCATCTGCAGAGTTTCACAGCTTTTGGAAACACAGATTGAATTCTGCATAGAAATCTTAGCCTAGGGATAACTCCAATTCAGACCTTGTTGTAGGCAAGTCGATTCCTGGATTTAAAGTTAATGAAACCACGTTTTGTTTTCTTTAAGTTCATCCTTTTAAATTTCAGTTTAAGTATTTTCAGTAAAAAGAGAAGACTATCAATTCTATGCTGCTTTTTGTGACAATATTAATCCAAACCAAGGAGAGAGGCATTAGATCATTCCCACCAATTTACACTGAAACATTCTTTGTTTACTTTATAAACTGCAAACCACAATAGGTTGAGTATTCCTAATCTAAACATCCAAAATCTGAAATCTGAAATTATTTGAGCACCAACACGATGCTCAAATGCTTATTATAGCATTGCAGATTTTGGATTAGGGGAGCTCAGCTGTTAAGTATAATGAAAATATTTACACATTTGAAAAAATCCAAAATTGGTAAACACTTCTGGTCCCAAACATTTGGGAGATATTGTGTTTCCCTGAAAATAAGATACTGTCTTATAATTATTTTTTCTCAAGAAGACACACTAAGGCTTATTTTTAGGGGATGTCTTCCTCTCTGGGCCAAAATGCGTATCTGCATAGCTATACCCATCACTAGGTCTTATCATTGGGGTGGGGCTTATATTTAACAAATGCATAGAAATACTGCCAGGGCTTATTTTTTGGGTAGGTCTTATTTTCAGGGAAACACGGTAGATAGTCAACTTATAGTTGAAAAAACTGGTTGAGTTTCCAAAACTTTGAAATGAATCTTATAGAGTGAAATCCTGGTTGAGTTCGATGTATACTCAGTGAATTATTTTTTAATCACTAGAATAATTTCCTAGTCTCTAGGAGATTGATTTTCAACTGGTGTACAATGGTGAGTGGATCTTAGGTATGCCACAAAATTTTTTAAAGATTATTAATTATTTTCAAAAGAATTTCAAAGCACAGTAAGTATATTCTTTTTTAAAAAAATCAATGTAATTTAAGCGTGCTACAGAAGCTTAACTATAAGTTCAGGTATACCATGAGATAAAAAGAGGTTGAAAATTACTGCCCTAGGATGAGAGCCTCTGGTAACATGGAAATTGAGCCTCACCTCTCTAAATTCAGGCTACTTGGCTGGGTTTTTTTCAGCTGTTGTAATCTGATTCCTATCTCCTTAACCTCTTTCTGGAGTCCTCATGGCCTCAGAACTCTTGTCAGTTTCCTCTGATGGTATACATCTTCATCATATATTCTTTGATTCTTGAGGTCCACACTTTACCCCTTTCTACCCTCCTCTGTGCTTGAAAACGCTGACATTTATGAGCTGCACAGTCTGGCCTTCCTTGCCCATTAATTTCCAACTGGCTTTTTGGAGTCATTGGGAAAAATTAGAGGGTGAACAAGAAAGATGATGAGGTGCTTATTTCCCAGACTCTTCCTGTTTTCAATCTCATGGTGGTGGAAACAGCCTTTCCTCAGCTCCAGCTCCCTCCCTGTGGTCCTCAATGATATCTGTGTCCTAATCCCTGAAACCTCTGAATATTATTTTACATGAATACAGGGTCTTACAGATACAGTTAGCTTAAGGATCTAGAAATGAAGACTTTATAGTGGATTATTTAGTTGGGCCTTAAATGCAGTTGAAAGTATAACATCCTTAAGAGATGAAGATAGAGGGGCATTTGACTACATAGAGAAGAAAAAAAACATGTAAAGGGAAGATGCTACAGTGCTGGCTTTGAAGATGGAGCAGAGGACCATGGCCAAGGAATGAAAGGTTTGTAGCAGCAGGTGCTGGAAAAGGGAAGACATTGGGTTATCCTCTAGAGCCTTGGGAGGGAGGGCGGCCAACACCTTAATTTTAGCTCTGTATGGTTCATTTTGGACTTTCTGGTCTTCAGAACTATAAGAAAAAAACTTTCTGTTATTTTAAGTCATCAAGTTTGTGATCAGTTTTTTCCAGCGATGAGAAAACTAATACACGTCCCTTGCCCTCTCATGCCTGTTGAAAATTGCTGCTGTTGTTAACTCCAAGTTGCACTACGGCTCCTTTTGTTGGTCTCCCTTAATCTTTCCATGCCTTTGTAAGATGTCCTACTCATGACACTCAGTTGAGTGACCTTTTAGATCCTGCCACTTGCCCCTGCTTGTACCCTCACTGATGTGCCCCTGTTCCTCCACCAAGGCCAGGAGAATTAAGGCTGGAAGTTCTCATTTAACTTTCAAGGCATTCCATGCAGGCAAGGACAATGAGTTCTGTTTTGTTGTCTGTTTTTATGAATGGATTAATTAGTGTGGGAACACTGACAGTTTGTATTTGGGAAGATATACTGCCATACCACTGGAGCAGGCATCAAAAGGATCCTTAAAGGCTGTCATTTACATTTATGCAAATATACCATATGATCTGAGCTACACATGATCTGGCAAGTGTTACATAAATAGCCTTTATCTTGTCAAAGCAACGTCTACTTTGCCAACCATAATATGAAAGTGAAATAATTCAATACTGAAAGAATTCATTCTTAAAATGTTCCAAATAGTACGTGTACAGCATGAACTTTCTGAAGATATTTTCTTCTTTGTTGATGTGTCATAAGTAGCCCGTCTGGAAATTTTGCATTGTTGGATGCCATCGAGCGTGCATACACACACACACACACACACTGTACTCACACATACACTCACATACAGGTCTAACAGTTTATCTTGTGGCATTTTAGTCCCAGTAAAGAAATTAAAGGTCAGTTTGTGGTTTTATAACTGCAGAACATAAATATATTACCTGATATTAAGCTGAAGTCCAGAATTAGTCTGTAAGCTGGAGAACTTCTACCCTGATGTTCTTATAGCATAACAAAATGTGTTGCCCTCTGTAGGATAGATTTAATAGGTTTTTATAGATCTGAACCAAGCAATTATTTGCAAACCCCAGCTATCCTGACCTTTCCCATCATTGCCGTTATCATCATAACAAGCATTTTGTACTGAGCAGGTACCTTCAACACACACTCTCCCTGAAGTCTTACTAAGCTTTAATGTTCAGCTGTGCTCTTCTGTTCTGAACCCAAAAGGTTTTCTAAGAGGAACTAAAAAGAAAGATAGGACTTTGAAAGTATATGAAAGTATGTTTTATATGTTTTCAGTGAAACATGTTTTTTTTTTTTTTTTTTTTTTACTTAGGGGACCCTTGATTGCTTGATTTTCTGCAGTTCTCCAAATAATATAGTTTCCATGACTTATGTGAACAGTTGACTTCTACCCAACCACTCTTTGGGAGAATATTTTATTTTCTT
Source organism: Otolemur garnettii (assembly GCF_000181295.1). Lineage (NCBI taxonomy): Eukaryota > Metazoa > Chordata > Mammalia > Primates > Galagidae > Otolemur > Otolemur garnettii. Next base: position 11,007,993 of record NW_003852431.1, read on the forward strand.
AAAAGCACTTAATACTTGAAAAGATATCTTATTTCATATGTCCATTTGCTCATGAGATCTGTAGTCTCCACAAGAATGTGAACCCCATGAGGATTATTACCTGCTGTATCCCTAGATAAAAGTTTGACAATGCTTGGTATATAATACAGATATAGCCCCCCAAAAAGGGTTAAATGAGTTATGATAAAATTAATTCTGGCATTTAGTCAAATTGATGTGTGATAGGTTATTTTGGTGACACATATTTATAACAGTAAGCGTTTTTCTTGGACCAGCAATTACATGGGAAAAAAATACCTTAACATGTTGGCCCTATAAGCATGTCCCAGACAGATTTCCTTGTCAAAGTAGATGTGGAGCAAAGGCAATGTCCCATCTACCTAGAGAAGTTCCATTGTTTAGGAGCCAGGAGAAGTGCTTGTTACCACTGATGCTTTACTTTAAACAATTTGAAAACATGCTATAACTCCCACCCTTTGTACTCCCAGAGTGAGATCAAGGATTAAAAAGCTCCAAGAGTTTCCAATCTCAGTGGAAAATTGGCTGTCACATGGAACAAGATATATACTAACTGATTTTGCTGTGCAATTGGGTTCTTAATGAAAGTAGTATAAAACAAAACTGCACCCCTCTGTATTTCATCTGTGCATCTTGTACCTTGAATAAAATGTAACTGCTGTAAATCTCTAAGTTGGGTTCAATAAAGCAATAATACTGTACTGTGCAAACTGACCATTTAGCTTAACGACTGATTTGTTACACCATTAACTTGTCCACTGCCTTGTCTTAGAGCGCTTTGCTAACGGAGTGGTTGTTAACTACAGTAATGAACAGATTCTTCCAAGGGGAAAACATCTTAGACTGGGAAGTTAGTGATGTCACTGACTGACATCTGAAAGGTGGCTGTGGAATAATGCATAGATTTAAGAATTATTAATGTTTGACTGTGGAGGCAGTGTAGGACCTCAAAAAACATAGCTTTAGAAGTGAAATAAGCAAAATAAAAGGCATGTAGAATCTTGTTAAGGGTCTGTAAGCTTGCATATTACATGTCAGATTTCTTAGCTGCTACATAAAAAAAATCTCTGTAGTTCAGATTCCATGGTTTGGAAAATGTGCTACTATTATTAAGAGTAGCAGCCACAGCATTTGTTTTTTTCTTTTTGACCAATGTACTCTCTGATGTAAAAATATCCCTCACATCGTCTGAAAAGCACATGAAGCTCTGGAGATGATCAGAATTAACATAAGCCGAAGGGAAGATGCAGTGTTCTCTGAGACCCCGTGGACACAGGAGAGAGAATGAATAGCTGGGGACTGCAGCAGGGAATGGAGACGTTTGCCAATCTCTGGTAGTCCAACCAGGATGCCATCACTGGAGGTACTATTTCCATTTTTGTATGTAATACAATTGTATCGACTTTTAGGGAAAAATAATCCAAAACACTTTATTTTACAGAAGGAACTCTACTAGGTTCAACTTTGAGTTTTTGGAATACATGAAGGCCTTTTTTTCCTCCAAAGCAGATTCATCTCAGTATTCTTTTAGAAAACAATTTATTTTTCAGTTTTTGATATGTGATTTGCCAAGATTATATTAGTCTACCCTTTCACAAACACATTAAATAATAAAAAAGACATGAAAATGTTGACAGAAAATGCCCACAGATATTTATATAATTCTGAGGTGCAGGGCAATTTTGAAAAGCTTTGTCAGCATGGCACCAGAGGCCGAATTCACAATAGATGCGTTCATGCAATTTTACGACATAAAATTGAAACTTCTGAATGCAAAGCCTCAGCGAAGTTGAAAGGCAAACTAGAAACTGGGTAACGGTATTTCTCTATAAAGAAGGCTAAGGCTATGTGTGTTAAAGGTAAGACATGCTCCTAAAGAAGTAAGGACAATAACCTAGGTCCCCTACAAATGAGGACTGATGAAAATGGCATTCATGAAACAAAATAAAAATATGCAGTCATTACAATATAATTCTATATGTGACATGGCCAAATAATAATATTGCTAAATGAGAAAGGCAGCAACACAGTAGACTGTATAAAATTATAAATATATTTCTATTTTTTACTAAACAATGACTAGAACAGCATCCTGGAAGTTTAAACAACGAAGTCTTTATAATGATCATCTCTGGTTGGTAATATTTTGGATAATTTTTAAATGTAGTTTGTTCTACTATTCTAATTTATCTATAATGAGCATGAATTGCTTATTACTTATGTACAGCTAAAAAGAATTACATAAAAGTGTATTGCATACCTGCCAGATATATCATAGTCACCAGGCTGCTACTTCTTTTCCTACCATTTTTATTATGGATGAGTTTTCATTGAAAGTATTTTCAGCTACTCTAGATGCCTTTGAAAATCACGTTAAATCTTCTAGATCCTGGGGACATAAGTTGGTACTTAAAGTTTCTACGGCTAGGTTATATGACAATGTAGTAAGTGGAATTCTGCCACGCAGAAATTTATAGATCATGGGAAAAATAATGCAGCTGCTGCTTGTAACTATGCACTACAGAGGCCTACAACCTAGAAATGATGCTGGCCATCTACCACCATTGCTCATACTGGGCAATAAAAGTCTCCGGCCATAAACTCCCTGCTCCTGCCATGGCTGAGCTGATAGAACTCCACGCCAGGAGCATAGAGAAATGATTACCAAATACAATTATATAGAAAATGTGCTGCCACGTTTGGCTCCTCTCTACATGTATTTTATTGGTGGTCTACCATTTATGTTCTCATCAGAAATCTGATAGACTAATTCTTGGTCTTCTATGGTTTGTTTCTACTTGTACTTTTCTCCCATAAAGGAAGTCTGGTATTATGTGTAACTAAGCTATCAATGTGAGCTCCCGAGCCTGTGTCCAAATTCTGCCACTGCCACTAACCTTGGACAAATCATTTAACTTCTCTGTTCTTTAGTTTCCTCAACTGTGAAATAAAAAGTAGGATACTACTACCCACTTTGGGAGGGATGAGAAGATTAAATGGGATAATGTGTGTAAAGATCTTAAGACATTGATTGGCTCATAGTAAACACTCAGTGAATGCTCGCCATTATTATTGTCATAGGGTTTGCAAACTGTTGAAAAGCTCTCAAGTTTAGATAGTATCCTTGGTCACTGTAATGTTTCCATGAGTAGCTGAACAGGCTGGTTCTTTCATATCCTTGGAGTTCTAAACATGTGCTAGCCACCTTGAATTCAATATTTTCAACAAGCCTAGGAGTTGACAGTGTTTTCTACTTTCCAGGTGAAGATATTTAGGCTACTGAAGACCCTGTTCTTTTTCAAGAACTCCCTCTCTCTGCACACTTGGTTTTGCTTTCTGGTACAACATCTCCAAAAGTCACAGTTGGGGTCTTCCAGCAATCTTTCTGGCCCCTTCCCTCCATCAGATCTGGTGTTTTTCAGGAGGGATTTGAAGAGCCTTGAGTAATTAGCACTTACTAGAATTGCTGGTGGTTCTGCTCTGGCCTTTTACCAGAATTCTAATAGGTGGATTGTGTGCAATCTCGGGGAACAAGCTTTGGGTAGAACTTCATTTTCTTCTTGACTTTGGGTACTGCCTTTTGTTCAGTCATTTAGGACAAGCACCCTGCTGAGCTCCAGCGCCTGCATCCTGCTGCTGTACTACATGTGTGTAGACTGCCTGTCCAAATCTCCACCTCCTGTGGACCTATTGCCTTCTCCTCCAGTCCAAGCTGTCCTTTGTCCACTTGTAGACCTTCCACTGACAAAAACCACCTGCTTACTTGATTCTCTGCCTAATGGCTATTGGCTCCTTTGATGTGCCACTGGCCAAGGCAGATTTCGTCCCTGCTGGAGTATCATTGGATCAACAGCATGTTCTCTGTACTAGCTCTGTCAGACCTGTGGATCTTTCCAAATCCGTCCATCTTGCTAAAGCCAAAGCTCTAGTTCTGAGTTCTGTAGTCTGTTCATGTCAGAACCCGCCTAACTCCTTTAGTGGCCATTAATGCTAGCCAATCAGTGAATTTCTTATCCTCATCCTCTGAGGACAGATCCATCATGGACCTGACATCTTGTCCACATGGAGAGCTTGGTAATCTGGGAATTTAGCCATATGGAAAATACTCCTTGCTTCTGAATGGAAGAAGAGGTTCAAATGACCACTTCAACTTATGCTCAAAAAGACAAAATGAGCACATTTCATTTTGAAATCATAAAATTATTTATAAAATTATATTGATTTCTCAAGCTTTTAATGTTTAAATATTTTTCATCAGCTGTCAAGACATAAAGATGCCCACAGGAAGCAGAATGAAGTGAATAGGAAAGTCAATTCTCTGACTAGAGAGGAAAACTGCGGTATCTGAAATTCTCTCCCTTGTAGCCTGTAAAATTGAAAACATGCGAAAATCACCTCTTATTTACATATAAAAATAGCTACACAGAATTGGTCTATAGCTTATCTCATGCTATAAACACAAGGAAAGGAGAAAACACACTTTTGTATGTACAGCTTATGTGGAAAGTCTTATTAAACCCAAACTATGCATTTATATTCAGGGAAAACTTCCTAAACTGCAACCATTTTACCTGGGAAGACATTCCAAAAGTTCACGTGGTAGGAAGCATTCTGCTTTGTTTATAAAAGTTGTAGGTTACATTGCAAAACAAAGTATTTAATTAAAACACCATTTCTTAGCCTCCTGGGGAATGTGCCTCACTACTGAGAAAGCATTATCATTTAGGGGGTGGGTAAATGTGAATCTGGGGCAAGATTCCCAAGAAGAGTACTTTGAAGTGACTGTAATGATAATATTCAGCAAACAGGCCTTTAAATTAGGATCTCAGGTATAAAGGACTAATATTTTAAAAGGGCAACGAAAAGGTTTATTGTTTACCAGAGTATACTCTGAAGTTTACTTTTTAAAGATTCTATTTGTATTCAATCACAACATCTATACAGAAACTTGAACAACTTTGAAGTGAATAGTATGACAAATTTCATGCTGCAAACATGTAATAGCCACCCAGATTTAAAAAACAATTTAAAAAATTGACATCACTGCATTAGCAGCCATCTTCTCCCTTCCTTATAGAGTACCCTACCTGCCCAGTGGCAACCATCATCATGGTTTTAAAATCCATAAACAAAGTTTTGCCTGTCTTTGATGTCTATGTAAATATAAAATTTATAGTTAAAAGCACAATATGCATTCCTTTGTTTTTGGCAGGTTTTGTTTTTTACTTAATAATATGTTTGTGAGATTTCTCCATGTCATTATTTTTAGCAATAGTCTTTTTTTGCTTTGGTTTTTTGCTCTGTAGTATTCTACTATGTGAATTTAGCAGATTTGAATTTGTAATCTATTGTTGACATTTGAGTTGTTTCTAGTTCTTACTATTATCATTTATTTCAGAATGTATATGAGGTCTGACATTTAAGTTCATGAACTCATCCTAGGAAAAGTGCTTTGACTATAGTCATCCTCAAAGTACTCCTCTTGAGAAGGTATGCACTGATGCCAGTGCCTAGTCTACCCTTCAGAGTAATTTTGGACCACTTTTTCTGGAATGGCCATCAGAGCTGTCATCATTACCCTTGATGTTCTGGATATCTTCAAAATGTCTTCTGTTCAATATTTCTTTTATTTTTGGGTAAAGAAAAAATCGTTTGGGCCCCGATTAGGGAGGGTGTTACAGTTCAGTTGCTTGTTTACTGGCTAAAAACTCCCTCAGAGACAGTGCTGCGTGAGCTGGTGCATTGTTGTGATTTAAGAGCCATAAGTTGTTGGCAAAAAGTTCAGGTCATTTTCATCTAACTTTTTCATGCAGCCTTTTCAGCACTTCCAAATAGTAAACTTAGTTAATTATTTGTCTAGTTGGTATAAATTCATAGTAAATAATCCCCCTGATATAAAAAGGGTTAGCATGTTTGTCTCTTGTTTCTGAGTGTCTGGGCATTGGTGTGCTTGTGTGTCTGGTAGCACTTTAGTCTTTATTTGTCCGCTTGGTTTCAATGTGTTTTGTACTTTGCTAAATCCTCGGGTTGGCTATATTCCCTAACTACAATTTTCACATTCAATACGAATATGGAGGAACAGGGGACAAGAGCTGACTTGAGCTAGCTTTCAACATAAACTTCAGTTCAGGGGGAGAGACAATCTCCAGAAGAACCCAACGAAGCTGAAGATGGGGAGCCAAGCTGAGAGAAGAGATAGATAAACGCATGTCTTCCCCACTGAGGCAAACCATGACTTCAAGAAAACAAGTTCCAGGTTTAGATTGAGCCCAAGCAGAATATTCTCTAGCTCCCATTGAGTGCCTGAGGCAGATAGGCTTCAACTATCTCTGCTGGCAGGCCACAAAGAGTGGTCACTGAGTGGAGAATGCATTGACATTACTTGAACTCTGGCAGACACAAAACCCTGATGGACTCATTGACTTAACTGGACTCTGTTAGGCACAAAACCCCGACCCACTTGCCTATTGGACAGGACTGGGTTACAGAGTCTGGGTTAACAGAAACTGGTAGTGGGGTTAACAGAGTCTGAGGTTACCAGAGTCTGGCGGCGAAGGACGAGTAAGGAGGGGAAAGAGACATCAGCCTCCTTACTCCAAATTGTCTATGAAACGGGCCTTTCTTACTCCTCGGAGCATTAGAGCAAGCCACACTTGTACCAGCAGTAGACTCCTATTATCTAGTTGCTGGAGACCTTGTGATCTTTCCAACCAGAGAGTGGGTACTGATCAGGTCAATAGGTTTGGATCTCTTGATTTGGGCAAATTAACTGGTGGTTGAGGGAGAATCTCTGATGCTCTCTGGATTTTCTCAGGCCTAAATTGTCTTCAGGTGGACCATTCTCCAGCTGTCACTGAGTGCCTGAGACAGTCAAGCCTCAGCTCCCTTTGCTGACAGAGGTCAAAGAGCAGTAACTGAGTGGAGATGGCATTGGCTCTACTTCGATTCTGGCAAACACAAAGCCCTGCCATATTTGCTTATTGGGCAACTGGGTCACAGCCCTGCAGGGTCTCCAGTGACTGGGTGTGATAAAGGTACAAGGTGGGGTAGGAGGCATCAACCTCCTAGACTATTTTATTTGCTGGGTAGGTCCTTCTGACCCCACAGAACACCGGAGTGAGTCACACCTGAGTGGCCAGAAGACCCCTGCTGTACAGATACCAGAGACCTCTTAAACTCCCCCACTTGAGACTTGGGGTGATTGGGACACTTGACTTAGATCATTTGAACTGGGCCAATCACCTGAGAACTATCTAAAGTGATACCCTGGGGGTGTGGCTGAGGGAAGGTGTAGTTTTCCTTTCCCCACCATTGCCAGTGAGGGGAAGGGTGACTTAATTGCTGATATTTCTCCACAGCCAAGATCTTAACCCAGAGTAATTGATTTTCTAAGGTAGAACAGATACCAGCCGAAAACAAGATAGAGACATGCAAGCCCCCAGGCTCTCAGACCATAGCATTATATGCATCTTTGGCAAAGCTCTAGGGGAAAAGATACAGACACCAGTCCCAGCTTTTGCCCCAAAAGGCTAGTAAAATACTACTCCCGGAGCCCCCAACCCAACTTCCTCTTACCTGCTTACCTAGCCAAACAAAGTAAATCCAGCATGGGGCGGAGCCAGCGGAAAAACTCCAGTAGTAGGAATAACCAGAGTAGATCAACCCCCCCCCAAGGAAGGACGTGGCAGAGGTATCTGAAGATCCAACCCATAAAGAGATGGCTGAGATGACAGAAATCAAGTTCAGAATGTGGATAGTAAATAAGATTAATAGAATGGAAGAAAGGAAAGAGCTAGAACTTCAAGAAATTATTCAAAAGATGTCCCAAAAATCAAAAGATGACTCAAGAATTCAACAATTTCAAAGATAAAATGATCAAAGATTTTGAAACTTTGAGGCAAGAGTTTGTAGCCCTCAAAGATTTGAAAAACACGGTGGAATCTCTTCATAACTGAGTGGAACAGACTGAAGAAAGGATCTCTGACATTGAAGACAAAGCTTTTGAACAAGCCCAAGAGTGCAAGGACAAAAATAAATGGAAAGCAAGAATGGATCTTTCTCTCAGAGAGCTCTGGGATAATTCGAAGAAAACTAATAATCACCTTATAGGAATCCCTGAAAGCAATGAAGCTGCCTCACAAAACACAGAGGCTCTTCCTCATGAAATTTTGAAAGAGAATTTTCCAGACATGCCAAGAGATTCTGAAATTCAGATAGCAGATAGTTTCAGAACCCTAGCAAAACTCAACCCAAACAAGACACCCCCCAGGCACATCATAATTAACTTCACTAAAGTTAATATGAAAGAAAAAATTCTGAAAGCAGTTAGACGCAAGAAAACCATAACCTACAAAGGAGAGAGTATTAGAATGACTGCAGATCTTCCTGCTGAAATTTTTCAGGCTAGAAGAGGATAGTCAGCAACTTTTAATCTCCTAAAACAAAACAACTTCCAACCCAGGATCCTATATCCAGCTAAACTGAGTTTCATCTATGATGGAGAAATTAAATACTTTAATGACATCCACATGTTGAAGAAATTTGCCATAACTAAACCAGCT
>NW_003852431.1:11017709-11018931 GCF_000181295.1 Otolemur garnettii
TAAATCTATAAATGTAATTCATCACATAAACAAATCAAAAAACAAAGACCATATGATTCTCTCAATTGATGCAGAAAAAGCTTTTGATAATATCTAGCATCGCTTCATGATCAGAACACTTAAGAAAATTGGTATAGAAGGAACATTTCTTAAGCTGATAGAGACCATCTACAGCAAACCCACAGCCAATATTGTAATCAATGGAGTTAAATTGAAATCATTTCTTCTCAGATGAGGAACCAGGCAAGGTTGCCCATTGTCCTCATTGCTATTTGACATTGTAATGGAAGTTCTAGCTACTGCAATTCAGGAAGAAAAGATGATTAAGGGTATATATAGGAACAGAAGAGATTAAACTTTTACTTTTTGCAGATGATATGATTGTATATCTGGAAAACACCAGGGATTCAACACAAAACTCTTAGAAGTGATCAAGGAATACAGTGGTGTATCAGGATACAAAATCAACACTCATAAATCTATAGCCTTTATATATACCAATAGCAGCCAAGCTGAAAAAACAGTCAAGGACTCTATCCTGTTTGAAATAGTGCCAAAGAAGATGAAATATTTGGGAGTATACTTAACAAAAAATGTGAAAGATCTCTATAAAGAGAACTATGAAACTCTAAGAAAAGAAACAACTGAAAATGTTAACAAATGGAAAAATATACCATGCTCATGGAAGAATCAACATTGTTAAAATGTCCATATTACCCAAAGCAATATACAATTTTAATGCAATCCCCATTAAAGCCCCACTGTCATACTTAAAGATCTTGAGAAAATAATACTTTGCTTTATATGGGATCTAAAAAAACCTCGAATAGCCAAGATATTACTCAGGAATAAAAACAAAGCAGGAGGAATCATGCTACCAGACCTCAGACTATACTATAAATCGATGCTTAAAACAGCATGGTACTGGCACAAAAACAGAGAAGTAGATGTATGGAACAGAATAGAAAGCCAACAGATGAATCCAGCTACCTACCGTTACCTCATCTTTGACAAACCACTTAAAAACTTTGAGTGGGGAAAGGATTTCCTATTTAACAAATGGTGCTGGACGAACTGGCTGGCAACCTGTAGAAGACTGAAACTGGATCCACATCTTTCACCATTAATTAAGATAGATTCTCACTGGATTAAGGACTTAAACTTAAGACATGAAACCATAAAAATACTAGAAGAAAGTGTAGGGAAAACACTTGAAGAAATC
>NW_003852431.1:11019674-11038702 GCF_000181295.1 Otolemur garnettii
TTATGAAACTAATTTATAGTTCTCAAATGAAAGCTACAACTTAATTCTAGCCTAAGAATATGGGGAGGGGAGATGGGCGGATGGGTGGTGGGAGGGTGACTGGAAAGATCACCTATAACACCTCTAACAAGGGTACAAGTGAACTTTTCTAGAACTAGGGTATGAATGTTTTAACACAATAACTGAGTAAATCAAAACACTACACTACCCCATGTTTGCATTAATGTATACAGCTATCTTTTAACAAAAAAAAAATAAAAAAAATGCTTTGAATTTTGACATTGTATTTTCAAATTTTTACTTTTTAAAGTTTTTATTTTTAAGTATTTTAATGTACTTTAAGACATTTTTGTATTGATCTTCTATTTACGAATATAAAAATGACCATGTTAATTTCACATTTTAGTTCTAATAGTTTATCTATAAATGCTTTTAGAATGTGTATGTATATGGTATCATTTACAAATAACAGCAGTTTTATTTTTTCCTTTCTGATCCTTATATCTTTTATTATATATTTTTTGACCTAATTCACACTATGATCTTCTTGTACAATATAGAATGGGAGGAGTATATAATATGATCTTTGTCTCATTTCCTTTTAAAAATATTCCTATCCTTTATTTTTTTAAATTTGTTTTTTTAAATTTCAGATTACTATGAGGATACAAATGATTAGATTACATTATTTGTATTTGTTATCTTTTTCTCATTTCTAATCTCAGGGGAAAGATATCATTTTATCACAGTAAGAAAGCCTCATTCTATTTTTAATTTTCTAAGAATTTTTATCAAGTATAGATATTAACTTATAATTTTTAGCATTTATTGGATGGTTCTATGATTTTTCTTTTATTATGATGATGTGATAATTTACAATAATTTTAGAATATTAAACCAATCTGGCATTCCATAAATACATCCGATGTAGAATTTTTGTTTTATTTACTTATTTTAAAAAGTATTCCCTGAATTTTTTAAAAAATGTTTTCTTTAGGAATTTGGCTTCACTGTTATTCATTTTACCACAGATAAAATGTCTTGGTATTTCCTGATCACTGGGTTTATAAAAACTCTACTCCATTTGTAGATTCCTGAATCTTCATAGAGTTTATCACCCACACTCCAGAACACATGTGTCTTGCTAGCCTTCCAATGGGCTGGGAACCTTTGTTCCTTTTGCCTGATCAGCATAATGTCATTAATATAAAGGATCCATGAAATGATCTAAGATGTCCAGATATCTATATTATATACTCTATAATACTATATGTTGTATTATCCCACTTGGTAAATTTTGTGTATTTCATATGCATTCTGTAGTATCTGTCCAGTTTTTGTAGAGGCTACATTGCTGAATTAAATAGAGATATGAGAGAAAGCACCACTTTTGAATTCTTAGCATGACATTTTATTTTTGGTTTCCTATCTTGCTATTTTGACCACTAGGGTTGGAGGTCCTGATACTTGTAGTCCCTGGATTCTAACAATTAGACACTGCCGCCTTGCCTTTTGACCTTAGGTTCCCTCTTCCCCATTACTATTAATAAGCCATGTTCTATGATGACTCTACTAATGTCATCGCTAACCTGCAAAGAAAAGCCAGTAAGACTTGTTTAGCAATGCTAGTGCCTTTCTTATAGCACATTCCTTATGATCTTGGTGAACTGTGTGTCCTTTGGGCGTTTCTGTGGAATATAATCCTCTGGTGGATCTTCTGGCCTCATATATATGTATAATATATTCATTCCACCAAGCTCACTTTACTCAGGCTCTTTCTCTACTGTCTGCTGGAGTGACCCCAGCATGCCAAGTTAGCTCAGTGTACCTACCACCTCTTTCTCCAGATTTCTAAAGCCACTCTAGCAAGGAAGTTGCCTTAAACCCTAGGGTCCATGATAGGGTGTTAAATTCTGTACTCCAAGAAAGTGCCCCAAATTTAATGAATTCTTGCTTATCCAGTCTTACTTTCCAGACCCATTGATCAACTACTCTCAATGTCCAATTCATAAGTATTCTGGCTCCTGCCAGTACATGATAGCTAAGTTTTTCAGCTTCCTTTAGGGCAGTGGTTCTCAACCTGTGGGTCATGACCCCTTTGGGGGTCTCCTGAATGTCAGATGTTTACATTACAATTCATAACAGTACCAAAATTACAGTTATGAAGTAGCAACGAAAATAATTTTATGGTTGGGGGTCACCACAACATGAGGAACTGTATTAAAGGGTCGTGGCATTAGGAAGGTTGAGAACCACTGCTTTAGGGTTTAATCTCTTTCTTCTCCTGTTATGCCCAGCATTATCCCATACCAGGTTATACAGAGATTTAACTTTCATTATTGGACTGATGGCCAAGAGAGGAGGCATGCGCCAATCTTGCAGGGTCTCTTCTTGTCTTATATGGGAGAGATCTCTGCAGTGTTTTTCTGTATGAGGAGAAGTGCTGCAGTTTAAAAGGGAGGAGCTGGCTAGCCCTACAGTGTCTAAGGAGTCATTGCAGTCTAGAGAATGAAAATGATTTACAATCACCTAGGTATTGTAAAGCCATGTATAGGGTTCCTAGGTTTTCCCCCAAACAGTGCCCTAACCTTAGTGTAACAGAGTTCCCTGGCCTGAGCACTGAAACATCTCTGGAGTATCTCTACCCTTAATATCAGATTCTTAATTTGCTCCTCAGCTGTTTCTGCACGCTCTCTCTCTCTCTTTTTTTCTAAGACAGACTCCTAAGCTGTTGCCTTGGGTGGAGTGCCATGGCATCACAGCTCATATTAACCTTAGACTATTGGGCTTCAGTGATTCTCTTGCCTCAGACTCCCAAGTAGCTGGGAACTACAGGCACATGCCACATAAATGCCTGGCTATCTGCTCTCTCATTTTAGGAGATAAAGAGCTCCTGTAAACTACCAAAATGGCGCAATCTAGCTTTAAACTTACTCCTGTGTGTTACATGTCAAATGCCTTGAGTTTCTTATATCTTTCTTCAGGGTATAAATGGAATTGAGTAATAAAATGACAGCTTGCTTCACTGTACTTTTCTAAAATTTCAAAATATTATGGGAGCACCAATGTTTGAGGTTACATGGATTGCTTTTGTAATGCTTGAATGCTGGCTGTAGGTGTACCATTCATCTGAAGTAGTATTCATTGTAGCTATTAGGTAGATTTTTCTCCTTCTTCCCCCCCCCACCATTGATTTCCACTGGGTTTTACTTCCCTCTGTGCACATGTGTGCTCATCAATTGGCTCCATTTTAATACTGAATACATGTGGTGTTTTTCTGTTCTTGAGACCCTTCACTTAGGAGAATGGTCTCCAGTTCCAAACAGATCATAGCAAAGGTATTAATTCATCTTTTTCATGGCTGTGTAGTACTCTGTGGTGTACACATACCACATTTTATTTTTTATTTTTTTTTCAGTTTTTGGCCAGGGCTGGGTTTGAACCCACCACCTCCAGTATATGGGGCCAGCACCCTACTCCTTTGAGCCACAGGCACCGCCCCACATACCACATTTTATTAATGCACTTATGAATTGATGGGCACTTAGGTTGATTCTTTACAACTGTGAATTGTACTGCAATAAACATTTAAGTGCAGATGTCTTTTTGATGAAAAGTCTTCTTTTCCTTTGGGTAGATATCCAGTGGTGGGATTGCTGGATTTAATGGTTGGTCTACTTTTATTTCTTTGAAGAATCGCCATACTGTTTTCAATAAGATTTATATAATTGGTTGTCCCATCATCAGTATATAGTTTTCCTTTTGGTCTGGATCCATGCCAGCATCTATTGTTTTTGGACTTTTTAATAAAAGCCATTCTAACTGGAGTAAGATGATATCACATTGTGGTTTTAATTTGCATTTCCCTGATCATTAGTGACACTGAACGTTTAAAAAAATGTTTATAGACCATTTTTCTTTGTTTTTTCTTTCTTGCTGATTTGCTTGAGATTTTTGTAAATTCTGAATATTAGCCCTTTATCAGATGTGTAGGTTGAGAATATTTTCTTCCATTTCATAGGTTGTCCATCTGCTCTGTTGATTTTTTCCTTTGCTCTGCAGAAGTTTTTTAGTTTAATCAAATCCCCTTAATTAAGTTTTGTTGTTGCCATGATTGCTATTGGATTCACAAATTCTTTGCATAGGTCAATGTCTATGAGTATTCTTTCTACATTTTCCTCTAGAATTCTTATCATTTTATGTCTTAGATTTAAGTCTCTCATCCATGTTGAATTAGTTTTTGTGAATGGTAAGGGGTATGGGTTTCATTCTTCTGCATGTGGCTATCCAATTTTTCCAGCACCATTTATTAAATAGGGCTTCTTTTCCCCTGTATATGTTGTTCTCTGATGGATGTAGGTAGACAGTTTTATACCTGGGTTCTCTGTTATGTACCATGGGTCTATGTCTCCATTATTATGCCAGTACCATGCTGTTTTGGTTACTATAGTCTTGTAGCATAGTTTGAAGTCTTGTAATGTGATACCTCCAAATTTGTTCTTTTTGCTTAAGCTTGCTTTGACTGCTCAGGCTCTTTTTGGTTCCATATGAAGCACAGAATTATTTTTTCTGTATCTATGAAGTCTGACATTGGTAATTTGATGGAAATTGCATTGAATATGTAAATCTCTTTGGGTAGTGTTTTTTCATCCATTTATCCAGCCTATGTCTTTTAAGTGGAATATTCTGAATTTCATTTCTGTCATTTGAGCATTTCTTGTAGGTGGGGTTCACTTCTGTAGCTGTATTGTGTTCCCTTAGGGGTGTCAATTTTTTTTCATGTTGCTATGGTTCTTTTGCTGTTTTCTTCCCATCTGGCTTCTCTTATCTCAGCTCTGGGTTAATAAGATTGCAAGGCACCTTTTCTCCTTTGCTGGGGGAGTCTCTCAAACCTATCAGGCTATAATGACTGCCCAGGGCTGGTAGGTCCTGAGTAATGTATTGGAACTTTGGAAAGTTTTGCCAGCCCTGTGGTTGTGGTAAGGACTCAGTTGTGGGTCTTGGGGTTCAGACACAACTCTGGAGTCTCAGGGACAGAGTCATAACTTGTTGGGAACTCTGGAATTACAGGGGTGGAGCCTCAGACTTGGACACAGCATGAGTGTCAGAGCTGGCTCTGGGGATTTGGGGGGCAGAGCTTCCCATATAGGGCACTTTTCTATCAGCATGAGGACTACTGTGCCCAGCTACATAGGCAGGGGTTTGTCTTTATGCCCCAGGGTCCACATAGGTGGGCCAGAGTTTATGGATGGCCAAGATTCTCCTCTTACACTTAGGACCCACTGAGGCAGTTGCTCCAGGCTTCTTAAGTGATTTCTGTGACATCTATGGGACCTCCTCTGCTTATCCCCCACACAAGAGAGGGGGCATTCTCAGCCTCTAGCCACAGGGCAAGACATAGGGGAGTAACTGTTCCTACCCCCTTCCATTAGGGTGATGCAAAGGCTACTGCAAGAAAGGTGGGTCCTGAGCATATCTGGTTGCATGTACCAGAGTAATTAAGATGGTGTTGGTTGCAGAAACCTAGGATTGGCAGGCTCCAGGTCTCTGCTGCACTTGCTATCTGATTGAATGTCTTTGCATAGACTCTACTCAGCTCCCCAATCAGCCCACTGCAGGTCTGCAGTGGAAGAGGTAGACCCTTCACAGTTTGTGCTGCTTGTAACTTTTTTCTTTCCTAAAAAGCAGCGTCCTTCTGCAGGTTGCTTCTATCTTGCTGTCTTCACATCTTCCCAGCAGTGTGAATTGTGTGGGGACCCCCAGCTTAATCTCAGAGATGGCAGGTCATGCCTGTAAGAATCAGCCCCACCCTGTTTGACTGAGTTGGTAGATGCTGTAAAGAGCTATAGAGGTGTTTTCCACATTAGTGGTTGATTGTTTCAGAAAGAGTCAACAGGATACATTTTTTTTGATGCCTGTAATAAGCTCTGTTCCCTCAGGTGGAACACTTGAAGGTCCCAGGCTTTGGGAGGAGCCCTGTAGCTCCCAAAGGATTGGTTCTTCACCAGAGCAGAGGTGGGTGGAGGAGTGAGGCCAGGAATGATTAGGTTGGGTGAGCCTGGAAAGCTTTGCAAAGCCTCAGCAGGGCTTAATAGGTCTTTTTCCTGCCTACTAGGAGGAGTTTCTGGAAGGACAATGGAGGAAGGCTGTTAAACTGGGAAGGTTACTCCTAAAAAAGGAACTGCAATTCTCCAACTGGTGATGTTTAGTTGTTATGGTTCTATAGGCTGGGATCTTCCTCACAGGAGGACCCAACCCAACAGTGTGGCTTTCCTGTGAGGGTAATGGGCTCTCTCCCAGATTGCTATGTCTTGGACCCTGACAGTATTCTCCCATCAGTTCCACCCACATAGTCTCCCAAATCTCTTCTCTGTGTCACCTAGCAACCCACTTAAGTGCTGGGGTTATAACAGTCTGCCTGCTGGTGTGTGTCCCCATGAAATGCCAATGGGCAGGGAGCTCCCAGATCAGGCACCCTGAATCCACTACAGGTCCTCAAGGAGAAAGGCCTGGACCCACTCTGTGTGGAAACCTCAGACTAGAGGACACATCAGCTGGGGAGAGGCAACTACTCACCAAATTCTCAGCTCAAACTACTGTCCCTGTTACAGTGAGCAGGGGTAGGGATGGGGGAGGATGAGAGTCTGAATGGAAGAAAGCAGGCTCTGGTCTCTCATGTCATTCTCTTTGGATGGGAACCATGCATGAAAGTCCAAGCTCTGGGATCATCTAAGTTCTCCCTATAATTCTATGATTACCTCAATGCTTGGGCTTGTGGGTACAAAAAAGCTTTCAAGTAACTTGGTGGCCCAAGTGATTACTGATAGAGTGTGAGAAAGAGAAATTTATCCATCCCCCTTACCTCTTCACTGGGCTCAGAGCCTCTCTGGTTTGATCCTCACTGATATATTTTCTTCCTTCTCTCTTCCACGATTTTCCTCTTTCAAGTCTGCATTAGGCTGTGGTACTTCTTGCTCTGATCTTACCCTGAGCTGATGTCCTTGTTTTTTAAATTTCTTGAGACAGAGTCTCACTCTGTCACCCTGGGTAGGATGCTGTGGTGTCATGGCTCACAGCAACTTCAAACTCAGGCTCAAGTGATCCTCTTGCTTCAGTTTTCTGGTCACTGGGATTGCAGGTGCTGTGTCCTTTCTTAAATGTTTTTTATCTGAAATTCTTCCTGCACTCTGATGGTCCAGTAAGTGATCTCTCTAGTCAGCCACTTTGCCCCACCCCCATCCTGGGCTTTAATTTCTTTATGTGGCTCCCACCTGCTCTCAGCAGGTAGTGTGGGCTCAGGCACTACAAAGTGCTGTGGGATTCCCAGCTCTCTTGGGAATCCTTTGACTTCACTGTTCTTGTCTGTCTTGTGTCTTATATCATTCAAATATCAAAATCATCAGACTTGAAAGGGTGCTGCTTATCACTGGAACTTTTTCTCAGGTTACCAGGGATGAGTGTTTAGAAATTGAACTACTATCTGTGCCAGAGACTCATAGGCTACTTAGGATGAGGGTCCTCCTCCATCACATAAATTTATTTTACTTTGAGGTTTTACTGTATTTTCTTGACCATACTCAGTCAGTACCAACTGTGTTGGTTTCAGTCTCTGGGAAGCTGACTCTAAAACATAATTTGAAGTGTAAGACATTCATTGTGGAAATGCTTGTGAAAGGTATAGGGGAGAGAAAGCAGGGGTAGGCAGAGAGAGAATGATATAGATCTGGTGCCTGTGAGAACAAAGGAGGAGAGAAGGAGAATGATTGAGTAAAGAGTCTCAGTCCAGTGCAGCTCTGAGATAGTCTCATTTAGGCTGACAAAAGGCTGCTGAGTAAGAAGTGCTCATTAGATGACTTCCACACTGGGGAGTAGCAGCCTGGGGGACATATGGCCATAGCACAAGTGCATCAGTAGATACCAATGTATGAATTTTGCAGACTGTTTATCTAACTGCAGTGTTTGCAAGTTGCTCTCTCTTGAATGGAGACTGGAGTGCATACCTTCATGGCTGTCCTTGGTATCATGGTAGCCACTGGCTTCCTTCAAACACAAATTTTTATGTTATCCAGCTTTTGTAGTTGGTCCTTGTGGGATGATGACTCTTCTTTGCCTAAGTTTATGTCATTTGTGAAGAACTTCCAGATAGAAATGGTTCATAATTGCCAGTTCCTGATACCAAACTGTATTTTAAAATTTTATTAAAACAAATAAGATTAAAAAGTCTTATTTATACTTATAGCTATGACAGAAGATGTTGTATTAGATTGAAGACAGTTTCTTGGCTTCAAAGTTGGTTTTCACCTCTCTTCTTAAGGAAGAGCTTTTTGGTGTCCACTGCCCAACAAGTCCTAGAGATCCAGCAGAAATGAAACTTTTGTGGGGAGAAATACTACTAGCTCATCAAGTATTTGGTCCTCAAATATTTTTTTCTATTAGTTTTTCCTAGTTTTACTGTTCCTATTCCAGATTTATTTCTTCACTTTAGAGGTTACTTGATGGCTTTACTATTGAGCTTTGATGGGGTGGGGTGGTATAAAAAGGCAGAGGGCATAGTAGTGATATTTACTCGTACAAGATCGAGTCACCCAAGGTAAAGAACTAATTTTTTAAAATTATCTTTGTTTATAGATTGAAGTATATATTTATTCAATTTTTGAATGACTGAGGAATTGTTGGATAAGAGTAGGGCACAGTTCACTTAGGAGGCACCGGGTGGTGACAGAAGGAACCTGCAGTGACCTCTAGACTACAGTCCTCTTCCCCTCATGAGATTCAATGCATGGGAATTTTCTTATGGTAGCTGGACACTATCTGGAAGATACAGAAAGCCTAACCTTAAAGTAAGAAGAAATAGTGAGGCGAATAGTGAAGGTGGGGAGCATAACTGTAAAAACTCTGAAAAGTCAGTGTAGCATTGAGTGGGGAAGATAATGATGCATTGGTGATGGGTCATTGGTGAGTGGGAAGTGTTAGAGGGACCAATACAATATAGTAATATTGGAGCACTATGGCTGGTTGGCCAAATATGGCTTCCTGCTTGTTTGTTTAAGTAAAGTTTTATTGGAACACAGCTTCACCTATTTGCCTGTACATTATGGCTGCTTTTATGCTACAACGGCAGAATTGAGTAGCTGTAATAGCTGAAGGCATTTACTATCAGGCTCTTTACAGAAAACGCTTATAACTTCAGAAATACAGGCATACATGGTGAAAACCAAAATCATCAATTTTCAGTTTTGTCGGGAAGCAGGGACACCTGTTTGGAGATTCTGTTAATGTAGTTCTAACCTCCTGGCTGATCAGCTCCTAACACTGATTCTGGTCTCTTTTCCTCGTTTCCTAGATCTCTCCCTCTTCCATAGTGTTCACAGTTTTCCCCCTGTCTCTTTTCTTTTTTCTTCCTTTCAGGGCATCTGCTTTCCTCTTTACCTTCTCAGTTATATTCTTTCCCTTTTCTCTGTTATCTTTTTTTTTGGTTTTTACATTATGAATATTAGTTATCTAATTTTTTTGCCAAGTTGTTAGCAACCTGTAAAGAGGGTTGAAATCACAGATCCAATACTTAGCCTTTAATCTGCCTTTTTTCAAGGTTAGGATTTCTGGTACCATATGTTCCTGAGGCAGAGCATACCTCTGCCCCTCCTTGAAGTGCAGAATCCCACAGTGGATTTCACACTAAATCCACTCACATCACTCGCTTTGGCTGCATCTTGCTACACCAGTTTATGTGAGTGTCACCACCTGCAGTTTAAATAATGGACAATTTCACTGGCTCAGCAGAGCCTCTGGCTTTCATGTCATATTTCTTTCCTGCCTCCTGTAAAGAAATGCCTATTTTTTTCTCCCCCAGGTTATTACAAATCTAGTCACTATTACAGAAGCACAATTTTCTAGTCCCTTTAGTTTTGCTTGTATTGATTTCTAGCTCTATTTTATTTACATTGCTTTTAAAGTAATATGTGGGCATTTTCATTCATAAAGGTGACTTGATAAAAGAATATTGTGCTCTTTGTACGGTAATCCCCCCTTATCTGCCGGGTATATATTCTGAGACCCATGGCGGATGCCTGAAACCATAGATAGTGCTATATCCTGTATATACTATTTTTTCCTATGAAGAACAATTTACTATAATAATCTTATGTGAATATGTCTCTCTCTGAAAATATTTTTATTTTCTTATATTTTTATTATTAATGTATCATAGTTTTACATATTTTTAGGGTACATGTGATATTTTGATACATGCATACAATGTATAATGATCAAATCAGGGTAACTGAGATATCTATCACTTCACATATTTTTCTTTTCTTTGTGCTGAGAACATTATAATTCTTCCAGCTACTTTGAAATATACAATAAATTATGTTTAATTATAAGTTTCCTACTGCACTGTTAAATGTTAGGGTTTATTCCTTCTAACTGTATTTTTATACCCTTTAACAAACCTGTGTTTGTTCCACTTTAAATATTCTATCCTACTGTAGTATAGGCAACTGAAACTAAGGGGAGCAAAATCATGAATAGGGGATACTGGCTTACTCAGCAAGCAATTTTTTCATCTCATGTGAGGTCCCTATGTTTAATGAAATTATGCAGTATTTTTAATTTAAGTAGCAAATACTTCTTGTAAACGATTTTATTTTCTGCAGAGAGCTTGATAGAGTTCTGATTTTATTTTTTTCCCATCAGTTTGCTAATTTCCCCACATTTACTAGGCTTTGTAAGAGTTTGTACAATTGCATGAATTCCACCATGATTCTTAGCTTTTACCATGAGCAACCAAAATAAAGAGGATTTATGACTCTCAAATGATACGGCTTCTTTGGAAAGAAATATGGAGAATCCTCGAAGAACTCAAATTAGATCTCCCATTTGACACTGCAATCCCACTACTAGGCATCTACCCAGAAGGAAAAAAAATCATTCTATCATAATGACATTTGCACTAGATTGTTTATCACAGCTCAATTTCAATCACCAAGATGGGGAAACAATCTGAATGGCTATCAACTCAGGACTGGATTAACAAACTGTGGTATATGCACACCATGGAATACTATTCAGCCATTAAGAAGTGGAGACTTTACATCTTTTGTATTAACCTGGATGGAGTTGAAATACATTTTTCTCAATAAAGTATCACAAAAATGGAAAAGAAAATATCCAGTGTGCTGAAAACTAGTGTGGTGCCAGTAGATGATTAATTCATACCCACATAGGAGAAAAATTCATTTCAATTAAAGTAGGGGAGAGGGGTAACAAGGGAGGTGGGCTCCCACTTGATGGGCACAATGTAGGGGTAAATGGCACAGCTTTTGGGTGTGGGACACAACTACAAGAAGGACCTAACAAATTCAAATATTTTGACCTGGTTGTTTGTACCCTCCCATTAACCAGAAATTAAAAAAAAAAAAGTTAACCTAAATTCTGTCATACATAACTCTATACTCCTAGACCTTTTAGACACACATTCTGTTCAGTAAGCACTTACTTTCTGCATATCAGATTGAAAAGAAATCACACAATACCAAAAAATATTTAAATAATTTTGGAAAAGTTATGAATAAAGAAAAAGTAAAATGCATAGTATAAGCAATTAAGAATTTTAATGAAATTTACAGTAACAAATACATGATCAACTTTGGTTGCTTGCTTTTGTTAAAGTAGCAGGGAAGTCCACAATAAAATATTAAATGAAATTCCAATGATTTAGGCAACAATAATATGCAAGATGTCTTAACTGTTCTGTTGGGAACCAGTTTTGGAGCTTGTAAAAAGTCTTAAATGATGTTGGCTTTGGTGAGTCAAACAGGGAAGCTTTAGTTTAAGGCTGTTTTTGTTGGGAGATTGAGAATTTCATGAAGATTCCAATTTGAAGAAGGATGGTCCAGATGGCCATTCATGATTTTTTCTTTCTTTCTTTCTTTAATGAATTTCTGGACCATCTTAATCTAATTCCAGAAAAGCAATTTTTTGAGAAGTTAACAAGAGAGGTTTAGGCATCCACTATAAACCATACTTGTCCCTGAAAATCCTATGAACTCCCTTGAATTAAACAAAGTCACAAAAATATTCAGATTTATATGATTTCTACACTTATCTTTCAATAATGCTGTAATGACTAGCCATATAAATAACTTTTTCCTTAGAGTAAATTCATAGAAACGAACCTGTTAGGTCAAAAGGTACACAAACCTTGTGGAACTTTAGATATTTATTACAAAAGTGCACATTAGAAAACTTGTAACAATTTACTGTCCACAGGCATTTTATGAGTTGAGAGATCCCATTCTCCACTCTCCACTCCTGATTTGGCCTTCTGACATTTATTACTTTACAAAAGTATTTGTCAGTCAGATAGATGAAGATGGTAATTTGTTATATTAATTTGTCTCTCTTCAATAATACTAATGTAGTCAGTTTTTCGTATTTTCCTCGAAGATAAATAGTCTGAACTTCTCTTATGACATTTATTCAATTTGTCTAACTTTTCCTTTGCTATCATTACTCTGTGTCTACCTGTCTATTCTGTATTTAGATTGAAGAACTTATTCCAAGAGATAAGAGTGACAGAGTTGGTCAGACTAACGAAGAATTTAATGGTTAAGATTATTGGTAAGTAGAACAATCCTGAGGGGATGAAGTTCTTGCTGGAAGCATCTGTTTTGGTGATGCATCCAGCTGCTGATGGTGAATAGATGATTTCTGCCATTCATTCTACCCCTGAAGTCCTAGGATCCCTTTGAAATTCTCTAAAACTTTACGCTATGGTACCTTGCTTTTTCTCGGGAGAAAAAAATATACCAAATGTTGTCTCAGTAGTTAAGTCTAATTTGAAAACCCCTGTCTCTTATGGGAAATAAGAGCCAGTGAGGTAACTTTTGGTAACTTACCTGAGCCTGGACCAAAATGTCAACCTGTAAACCCAGTAGATGTGGTGCTCTTCTTCGGTGGAAGCTCAGACGGTGACACAGAATGTGCAAAGCTTTGCTTTCATTTATACACCCATTTGAAGTAATACGGCAAGGCAACCCGAAGAGCAATAATCATTTCGACATGAAAAGTAACATTAGGCTTTTCCCCCCACTTTCAACATAAACTGCATTTATAGTCCGCTTAACACTAAAAGGTAATTTTCTCCTAATGAACAGAAGAGTTGTAAAAGAGAAAAAAGTGTGATGATATAGGAAGAGCAGTGACTAACTATTTTTAATGGAATTATGCATGCTTGATTCTTATTACCATAATTAGCTTTCCCCGTGTTATGGGTTTTGTGGTTTGTATGCTCGTAGTGTACTAAATCAATTGCAGCCTCGTCAGGGTCTGAAACGAAGTTCAAGCCAAATGAACTTTCCCCATATGGATGCAAGATAAACGACCATAAATTAACATGAGGTTTTTTCCTCCATGCTCTTATAAAGCCTGAATTCACCAAAAATGCATCTTTTCTCAGACATACAGTTACATCATATTTGGGGGAAAAAAAGATACTAAAGTAAAAATATGAATGTACTGTTGTGTCACTGTTTCCTAGCTTTGCCCCAATTATTCTTATTTTTTTATGAGCTAATTTGGAATGTTTGCTATAGTGGGGGTGAATTATTTTATAAGTTGAGGCCAGAAAGTAAATGAAAAGGCTGGAAATACATGAAACTGAAAATATAAAGGCCAGACTTTATTTACAGCCCTCATTATATACAGAGGACTGTTTTGAACTATATTCTAATTATATACAAAAAAAATTCTGTTGGAGAATTTTTGTCATTTGGATGGCTCTTGTATCATCATCATCATCTAGTATAGTTAATATCATCATGCTCCACATAAGGGCCTATTCTGTATAAAATATGTTTAGTGCAATTTTGAAATCACACTTTAATGCAGTTTGGTGGTGATAAAGATTCATTTCTTGCAGTGTCCAGGGGATCCGGGCTATGCCATTCACAGATGTTACGCTGTCTTGTTTAATTCTCATTGCAATCCAGTGAAGTCAATGCTACTTTAAAAATCCATTTTATAGATAAGGAATTTGAGGCTCAGAGAAGTTAAATAACTTGACCAAATTTATCCACCTATTAAGAATTAGAACGAAAGATGAGTTCTGATTCTACAGTCTATATTCTTTATCAGTGTGATTTGCGACCTACCCACCAAACACCCTGAAAAGAAAAAATTGGACATTGACAACATAAAGGAAACATGAAAAATTCAAACCAGGGGTGTCCAATCTGCAGCTCACAGACCACATGCTGACTTTGTGAGGACATTTTTGCTTACCTGCAGTGTCTGGTATCATGAAAAGTATGCATGAACCTTTTATTTTGCTTATCCGCTTTCATTAGTGTTTGTGTATTTAATGTGTAACCCAAGATAACTTTTATTCTTCCAATGTGCAGGAAAGAAAAAAGGGTTAGACATCCCTGCCTTAAACCCTATATATGTTTAGAAAATCAATCCCTAGGCTGGGCATGGTGACTCATGCCTGTAATTCCAGCACATTGGGAGACCAAGGCAGGGCGATTGCTTGAGTTCAGGAATTTGGGGCTGCAATGAGCTATGTCTAAGTCATTGTACTCTAGCTTGGGTGACAAAGCAACTATCTCTAAGGGGGGGAAACAGTAAAAGATAAAGAAAATAATAGAAAGTCAATACCTCAATGCTTCACATAGAAGATGAGAATATATAATGGAGGTCTGATAGTGGGATGAAAGAAGTGATATGTCATGTGGAATAGGAGTCACCTTTGGTAGTGTTGTTCTATACACCCCATTTCAATCTGGAATCCTCTCGAGTTTTCTTTGCAGCCTTTTCCTACCTGTTACTTTTCTCCCTTTCTGTATAACCATCCTCAGGGAGATGTCCACTAAAGTTCAAAGGTCTTTGCTGAGTTTTAGTGACAATACCATTTATCCCATGGTAATATCCCTGTTTGGGTATCATTCTTATGCTGTATATACAAACCATAAAGGTTTACATATTGTAAAAGTATGCTAGAATATTTCAGTCATTCCCCCTAACACTCCCAGAGCACATTAAAATTTCACATTGTCAAAGTAGAGTGGAACTTTTTCAAAGAAGTCATTAAGAATTCATTAGAGTGCAAAGGTATCAACTTTCGGTTTTCTGAAAATGGGCAATGAACTACGCAAGCCTCTAAAGCCAAAATTGGAGCTTGTGAGAGTGATCACAGGGGAGAATTTATGCTAAGTCAGGAGAGAGAGAATATTTGAAGTTGTTGACATAGATCTGAAGTAGTGAAAGGAATAATGGGCAGGAAAGCTCACTTGGATAGGGTCTCATCCTGATTCAGTCAGTGGTCAGCTGAATGATCTCGAGCAAGGTAATTAAGCTTGGTTTATCTGAACAATGAAGTTGGTAATGCCTTCTTGTTGTATTTCTTGAGAATTACATGTCTTAATATCTGTAACATTCTTATGACTGAACGGTGCTTAGCAAAATAGTTGATGGTAGTTTTCACCTTCCTTCACTCTTCACATCTTGGCAGTGAAAATAAGATGTTCCTCACAACTTGGACACTGGGAACTTCTTGGTGGTCAAAGTATTAGTCAATTTGTGAAAGATTATTAATGAAGTTATAGCTTCTGAGGAATGTACACATTGCATTTTTCTTGAGCAATTTCATGATGCAGTTATGTCCACTTTGTAACGCAATGTACAGTTCATAATGCAACCTTCCAGTTATGTACTGTGCATAATGCAACCTCACAGTGTGCTTGTAAGGCAGGAGCAATTCTCTATTTACAGACGAGGAAACTGAATGTGTATAACTTGATCCAAATCACTGAGCACATGCCTGGACTCTTTAGAGCCAACATTCACATCCAGATATTATTCAACTATAAAATTCATTCTTTCTACTTAAACATGTACTTGGATTCAATGTTATTTTACTGAGAAGTTACTGGAAGACTTAGATTACAAGTCTACATTTTGTTTTTTACTGTATTCTTAAATTTTTTCTATTTGTTTTAAATTTTTTTAAAATTGGATTTTGGGCTAGGAGTGGCTCTTGCCACTCCCGAGAGAAACTGATTATGAGCTCAGGAGTTCAAGACCAGCCTGAGCAAAGCGAGATCCCATCTCTACTAAAAATAGAAAAACTAGCCAGGTGTTGTGGCAGGCGCTGGTAGTCCCAGCTACTTGGGAGCCTGAGGCAAAAGGATCACTTGAGCCTGGGGGTTTGAGGTTGTTGTGAGCTGTGACACCATAGCACTCCACTCAGGGCCACTGAGTGAGACTCTGTCTCAAAAAAAAAAAATTAATTTTATAATATAGGCAGTCCCCAGGTTACAAGCATCCAACTTAGAAAGAACTCGAACTTACAAATAGAGGATAGTACTAGTGACACGTAAATGTACCTGTTCCAATTTACATACAAATTCAAAAGTTTGTTCTTAAGTTGAATTTGTATCTCATTTGTGTCCTGGGGACTGCCTGTATTTGATTCATATATAAGGAAGTCCAATGGAGCAAGATAACATAAACACTTGTGAATCTATCCCGAATCTAAGATCTAAGAGATCTTCAAGCTTGTTGGAACTTCCTGTGTTCTACTTCTAGATCCTTTCTGTGTTTGTTGCTTTCTTGCTTTTAAAAAAAAGTTTCGGGGAGGGGGGAATGGTGGAGGGAGGGGGATTGGAAGGTTCACTTCTGTGGTTTATCTTACAAGGGTATAAGTGAATCTTTCTATGAGCAGAATATGAATGTTTTAACACAATAACTAAGAAAATGACATGAAGGCTATGTTAACCAGTTTGATGGAAGTGTTTCAGATTGTGTGTGAAAATACCATACTGTACCCCAGAAGTGCATTAATGTACACAGTTACCATTCAATAAAAAAAAAAAAAAGAAAAGAAAAGTTTCATCACCTATGTATTTCTGAATAATGTGTAACTTTATTTTTTTAGCTTTTTCAAAATTGATTCATATTACAGTTAGTCTTCTGTGTTTGATGTTTTGACTTTGATGTTTCTAAGATCACTGTGAGATGATAATAAAATTATTTTTTTTGTTTATGTTCATTTCTATTACTCCACCAACTTCCATTACACACCTTTTACAGAATTTATTTATTCATTCTCTTTTCAGTGGATAAATATTAATTTTTTTAAAAGTTAGCTGTAACACACACACAATATTGGATTCCCTTTGCTGCTTGTTGTCCCTAAGACTTAGTAGTAACAGATTTATTAATATTTTCCCAACATAAAGAACATTCATAATTGACTTCTTGTGGTACCAGATTTATATTCTTAATTGATGATAAGGGTGACCTTCCTTCTCAGTGAATTGGCCATTAGTGTTTCATCTTCCATAAAATTATATCCTATAGTTTTTTGCTATGACTGTTTTATGCTCTCTTCAGTGCCTCTTTCCTTGATATAATGTTACAACCAGGTAGTATGATTGCTCACCTGATTTTTGTTTTTTCTGACAGTGCTTGCTTGCATGGGTAGTTGTTGAATTTGGGGTTTGTGCAGAGGGACAATACCTAGAGGTGTCTGTTTCACCATCTTGTTTCACATCCTCTTCCATATAAGTTTTAGAATAAGCTCATCGAGGTCTATATGACCTCCATAAGGCTTTGAGAGGCATTGCTTTAAATCTACATCTTTACTACATTGGGTCTTCCAATACATGAACACAGCATGCCTCTCCATTTACTTGGGGCATTGACTTACTTCATCAGAGTACTGTAATTTTTAGCATACAGATCCTGTACATTTTGTGTTTCAAATATCCTATGTGTTTAATTTCTTTTGGAACAATTCTGAATAAGATTGTGATTCTAATTTTCACCATTGCATATTTATTTTTAGTGTATATAAAAGTGACTTGACTTTCCTGTGTCAGTCTGGCCTCTTTTGACCTGGTGAATTCATCTGTTAGTTCTAGGATTATTTCTGTAGATTCTTGGGATACTCTGTAGACAGTCATGTCCTCTGCAAATACAGGCAATTTTATTTCTTCCTTTCTAACTTAGAGGCTTTTTATTCATTCTTCTGTCTTATTGCAGTGGCTAGAATTTCTAGTACCATATTGACTAAGAGTGGTGAGAACACATTGGGAATTACTACCTTGTTCCTGATGTTACAGGGAAAGCTTTCCATCCTTTACTGTTAAGTATAATGTTAGCTGGAGGTTTTTTGTAGATGCTCTTTATCAGATTGAGGTTAACACTTCTCTATTACTAACTTGCTGAAAATTTCAAATGTGAATGGTGCTGGATTTTTGTCAAATGTTTTTTCCACGTCAGGACTATATAATTTGATTAGTATATATATTTTAATCTTAAAAGATCCTTTTCTATATTTAGGACACAAGATGTTTTCCTGTTTTTTCCTAAAAGTTTTAAAGTGTTGCATGTCACACTTATATATTTATGCCGTTGGAAATTTATTTTTCCTATGGTGTGAGAATGTGTGCTATTTATTTTTTTTATAAGATCATTGATTGTATCAGCCATTTAATTGAATAGTCAATCTTTTTGCCATGTCCCTCATATGAATGGGTTTCTTTTTGTTCTGTCCCAGTGACTAATCTCTCTATCTTTGGGCTAAGACTCCATGGCTTTAATTATTTTGTTCTATAATAAAACTCAAGATCATGTTGGACAAATCTCCCCATTGTATTCTTCATCAGAAGTTTCTTCCCTATTCTTTGATGTTAATTTTTCACATACATTTTAGAAAAGGCTATCAAATTTCTTAAAAAGCCTGTTGGATTTTGAAATTAAATATGTAAATCAGTTTTTGGAGAATTGAAAATCTTTTGATATTGAGTTCTGATACTGTCCATGAAATTAGTATTTCCATTTATTCAGATGGAATAAGCTCATTGATGTCTATATGACCTCCATGAGGTTTTGAGGTTCTTAAAGTTAAAAAACTTCTCCATAAATGTCTTATGCATCTTTTGTTTGATTTATTTCTTAGTACTTTCAAAGTTCAAATATTTTTTAAAGAATAGCTTTTGTGAATACTGCCTTATTGCCTATTT
>NW_003852431.1:11038919-11040864 GCF_000181295.1 Otolemur garnettii
ATCAATGTGGTACACTTAATAGTCACTACCAATCAATTGGAATTATAAGCTGGAAATTACTTACTAACTCTGATTTAAGAGAGTTGCCCTTGTTCTCTCCTCCACCAGAAATATTTCCGTGTTAATACAAAGATTTTTCAGTTTCAAAAGAACTTGCACAAGATGAAATCTAAATCATTTTTATTTAAATTAAGGTAAAAAAGAGATTTGCAGAGGGGGCTGGTTTCTCTGGGTGTCTTTCAGATCACTCAATGGAGGGGAAAGCCTATTTCATCTCTCTAAAATTCAGGTCTGCCCAGAAAAGTTGGGTGTAGTTTAAAATTGAAGGGAGCCTTCTGTTTATGACTAAGTAGACAGGTATAGAAAATACCCAATAAGATAAACTAATGTGTGGTTTTTAACCCCAGAATCCAAGTGATGAACTCTTGGAGCTTCTTGAGAGAAGCTCTCGTTAACATCTCTATGACAGGCATGGTGTAGAAAACTGTATTTCTCTAATCCTTACCCTTGATTCATTAGGCATGTACTGTATCTGCGTGGCTCACAAAGTTCCCTGTCCCTGTGTTGTTCCTAAACAGGAGAGACGTGAAGGGAACTTCTCAGCTAACAATCTGAGAGCCTTTAATTTAAAAGTCACAGCTCCAAGCCAGAACGGTACCCTAGACCCGTTCTAGCAGAAACACTGGAGCTGAGACCCAATCATCAGTATTTCTCCCCAGGTAATTCCAATAGGCAGGAAAGGGTATGAACCAGTGCCTCCCATGATCAGAGTCAAGTGACTATAAATATGGATCCAAGGGTATAGCAGATGTTTGAAAAATATATATATATTCAGTTAGTCTTGAGCAACTTTGAGCATGATAGAAAGAATTATTTTAATGGTCTAAAACTTTTGCTTTCTCAGAATTTCTCCTTTGGTAGATTAGCAATGAGAAAATCCTGGAGGAGGCAGGAACAGACAGAACTATAAGACAACAGACACAGAGAGGCAGAACACCACACTCAAATATTGCAAGTAAGAGGTGTCACTTTGGGCATCCATAGATTTCTCTTATACTTTGGTGGGGAATGAGCCATAGGAACCATTTTGTTTTTTTTCTTGCTGAATACTCAGCACAATTATCTTTAGGTTTCAAGCCTGGTGCTATGAGTAACTTGATTAGGTACAACTAGGTGAACAGTTTCACTAAAGCTAACACTCTCCTCCCATTCACATGAGAAATGCCATCTGTTCCCTGCCTTTGATTGAAGTGGCTGACCCTCCAGAGCACACAAGTTCTCATCCTGCATACTGCACCAGCGCTAAAGCGAAGGTCCCTTCTGCAGGAGACAAAGGAGAAGAAACAGCCTGAACTGGCAGCTGGGCATTGCAGGTGACAATAGCAAAGGTTTATTACAGTTTCTGAACATGTTAGAAAGTAAATCTTTATAGTAGATGGCCTTGCAAGTCCAAAACTGTAGGAGGTTGAGAAAAATATGGGTTTTAGCAGCAGGTGAAACAATGATGACAGCACTGTAAGTCCAATATTGAATTTTTCTAAGTTTCTTAAACATGACATTGGCCATGGGTCAATCATATGTTTCAGCCTCTAAAGAGATAGAAAAGATATTTTGTCCCCAGGTTCTTTTCTGTTACTAAGTTTGTACTGTGGAATCACTTCGTTGGCAGACTGTGTAAAAAGTAATGCGGACTTTTGTTGTTATTATCCATCTATAATTCAAGTTCACATTATGAGTAAGACAGGGTAAAAAATTAGTGAATATTTCCCTGAGCCTAATACAATAGACGTTTGGAGTCCATTTCTGCTGGAGTTAGGTGAGGCATACCAAGCAATGTCTTTGGCATCAACTTCAAGTGAAAAATTAGCTACAAAGGAGCTGCATTTATAACTTCTCTGTTATTTATCTGTCATCATTTACTCAAGCAATATTTGCTGGTCCCTCT
>NW_003852431.1:11041273-11054206 GCF_000181295.1 Otolemur garnettii
TTTTTTTTTTGAGCCAGAATCTTAACTTTGTCATCCTGGGTAGAGTGCCGTGGGGTCACAGTTCACAGCAACCTCATACTCTTGGGCTCAAGCGATCCTCTTGCCTCAGCTGCCCGAGTAGCTGAGACTACAGGCACCCACCACAACCCCCAGCTAGATTTTTAGAGACAGGGTCTTGCTCTTGCTCAGGCTGGTCTCCAAGTCCTGAGTTCAGGCAGTCTACCTGCCTCAGCTGCCCAGAGTGCCAGGATTACAGGTGTGAGCCATAGTGACCCAGCTTCACCAATACACTTTCAATGACATCACACATGATTCATCCTTAAGTCTTACTCACTCAACACACTGGGCTACCCTGGCACGAAATCTCATTGCGTTTATGCTACCTAATTTGAAAACTGTCAAATACTTCAAGAAACAGAAAGAAACCTCAGGAGAATTAGGTGATAATATTATTCAGTGCTATCTATTGAGAGCGTTTATCTAATCAAAACAAAAGATGTAGCACCTGATATGTATCTATTACTCTCCCCAGCTGGTGCAGATGGATGCAGCCAGCTTGAGCTGGGAAATCCCCTTCCATTGCTGAGAAGTTCCTGAGTGGTGTTTGAGACAGGTGGTGAGGGGAGAGAGAGGCCAGGCCAGCTCGGCTCAGCAAGATCTCACAGCTCCCTGGCAAGTCACTTTGATGTGCTGTGCCTTTGAAGTCAGTTCTTTCATATTTGGCACTCTTCTTCACCGGTGGCTTTATTAGCCCCTGCAGTTTATAGAGAAGAGTCCTCCAATAATTGCTTCTCTGAGGGAGTCAGAGAGAAGTGAGACACAGATTTGGATGCCAAATGGCTTTAATATTGACTGCCCAATTCCTTCATTCTTGCTGTGTGGCTCTGTCCCTGTCTTTGTTTCATCTTTCCTTGTTTGTTGCCTAAATTTTGGTTAAAATATATACCATTAAAAAAAAAAACCAAAAACAGGATTTGACTTTATGAAGATTTTTTCTTTTTCTTTTTTTTTTTTTAGAAGAGGGACATATTTTTTTCTCAACTCCAGTTTCCTGGGCCTATATGATACTGATAAGAGTACCATTAGCTTGTTTGTGTTTTAAAATGCTATTTTAAGAGAAACCTTGAGTCTGCTGAAGTATTTTCATTTCACTAATTTGAGAAGCTCTTTGGTAACCCCCAGGTATTCTATTGCCAGTATCCTCTCTGTAAAATGGGGCTGAGAATGGTACCTATTTCATAAGGTTATTATAATGAAGAGAGGAGCTAAGATTTGTACAGTGCTTAAAAGAATGCCTTGTAAAGTAAATATGTGCATTTATTAAATGGAAGAATAAAATGATTTAAAACTAAAATATAAAATTAGAATAATGAAAAATAGAGTAAAATACACCATGGTAAGTTAGACTGACTGTCCTTATTTAATCCTGATTTATGTTGAATTATTTCCAAAATTAGGTTGATCACCCTAGAAAGGTTGGTGTTGTTTCTGCCCCCTCTTGCCATGGTCGGATGATGCTATAGTTCAGGTGTCTTCAAACTATGGCCCACGGGCCCCACCTAGGACATTTATCGGCCTTCTGGGTGTTTTTGCTGCCACTGCCTATCCTGCTTAGCAGCCGACTTGTCCTGGGGCCCCCAGTCTGGCCCTCCAGTATCTGAGGGACAGTGAACTGGCCCCCGTTTAAAAAGTTTGCGGACCCCTACTATAGTTCCATAATGGTGCAACCCCTCGTACATAACTCAGAATACACCATTTTTAGTAATTTCCAAGCTTCAGGCTTTTGATTTCTCTGGTGTTATGAAAAACACTTATTTTTAGCTACTTAGGTTTTGGCAGGAAGACTATTGCATTGTCTGGTGATTTGGCTGAGATATGGCCCAGAATAGCCAGATAATGTTGTCATTTATCCCGTAAAAAGTTCCTCTAGCTTAAAATATGATGAACAACATCAGTTACTTCTCTCTTCCAGGAAGAAATTAAAAGTTGTTTCAGATTCTATGTATTCTTTCCATATTTCTCTTACCATGTACAGCTGGCCTTTTAACAATGTGGCGATTGAGTGCTAAACCCTGTGCAGGTGAAAATCTGAGTATAACTTTTGACTTCTTCTGAACTTAACTATTAATATCCTTACTGTTAACATAAATGATTGACTAACACAGATGGTCTATGTTCTATGTATTATATACTATATTCTTACAATAAAGTGAGCCAGAGAAAAGAAGATGTTATTAAAATCATAAGGAAGAGAAAATATATTTAATCTTCATTAATTAGAAATGGATCATCTTAAAGGTCGTTACCTTCATGGCTATTTTCATGTTGAATAGTATGAGGAAGATGAGGAAGAGGAGAGGGCAGTCTTACTGCGTGGTGGAAGCAGAAGAAAATCTGTGTATGGACCTGCACAGTTTTAACCTGTGTTGTTTAAGGACCAACAGTATTTTAAAAACAACGCCAGAACAAGGCATTTGCCTCCTTTGACTGATATTTGTACATTAATCATCACCTGTTCTGCAGAACCTGACCTAGAATGCCTCAGTGACAGATTTCTTGCTACTTTTTTTCCCCAGCAGGTTCAGAATATTAAGGCTAGAAATTTACTCTGGGTGAAGCTGTTGATCACATCACTGCCGGTCATATGTTACTGCTGTATGTTTCAGTGTTATGGTTTGTATTTAGGTCTTAGGGATTGGTATGCTAACCATTTGCTATGGTCGATGGACTTGGGCTGAAAGTGTGACTTATGATCTGCAAAACAATTTAAGTTTCCTGGTTACCAAGCCAACAATTATTAAAGTTGACAGACAAGATATCCATAGACTGAGTTAGAGCCTCAATACAGAGGAAACTGTACCAAGGTTTACATTCGAAATCCCAAGGTATATCTAGCATATCTAAGAAAATAGCTGTGGCCATTCCCATTGTTTAGGTTGTTATCTTAGAAGCAAAGACAACAGTTGTTCTTTACTTTGCAACACTGAATGCTTAGAACAAGAGCTAAATATAACTTAAGAACTTAAGAGTTCTTCTATGATGTACACATCTATGGATGTGGTAAGACAATATGAATTAAATTTCATTACACCTTTATAATCTATCTGATATTTCAATATCCTCTGATTGAAAATTACCATAAAATGGTATTCTGGGGTTTGGAGTTGGCCAGGTGGCTGATTCCCTCCTCAGCACACTGTCTCCTCTGAACAGTTACAGGAGCAAATGGAACAGTCAGTACTAATATTCAGTGATGACAATGAGGTAGATAGTGTGCTTAGTGCATAACTAATCCATTCTCTTACTTAACCTTTGCAACAACCCCTTGAGGTAGATATCATCATCTTCATTTACTTTGACTTAATTTAATTGAATTACTCAATTTATTTTTTTTGGAGACAGAGTCTCACCTTGCTGCCCTTAGTAGAGCTCAAACTCTTGGGCTTAAGAGATTTTTTTTCCTCAGCCTCCCAAATAGCTGGGACTACACAATGCCTGGCTATTTTTAGAAATGAGGTCTCACTCTGTCTCAGGCTGTTCTTGAATCTGTGAGCTCAGGCAATCCACCCATCGTGGCCGGCCTCCCAGAGTGCTAGGATTATAGGTGTGAGCCACCTTGCCTGGCCCATCATCTTCTTTTTAGCAATGAAGAAATCAGGACCCAGGTGCCTTTCTCAATTACATAGATAGTAAAGAATAGAGATGAGATTTGTATCTGGCCTATGTCAAGGCAAAGTCCATACATTTAATAACTAGGTCAAATTTGCTTCCTTAATGGAAAAAAAAATATTTTTCTGTATTGAGAGAGTTACCCAAACCTGCTGGGACACATAGCAAGACTAAGGTGTCAATATAGCTTCATTGACAAAGAGTATTGACCATAAAATTTAAAAGCAAATTCCAACGCTCTAGAACTCTTTTTAAGTATCTACATTAACATTTTTCTTGCTTTATTATAAGAATATAATACTTAAAACATGTGACATAAAAATATGTGTTGTCATGCTGCCTAAAGATGTCATTAAAAGTTATTAATATCCAAAGTATGTGAATAAGTACATCACTAAAGAGAATCTATTCCAATGACATGTGAACATACTGTATTTTATTTTATTCATTGAAGGTAAAAAGAATTCAGTTACACTGATTACATTTGTTAGATAAAACCCCTCTTATAATTGTGTTCCATGCACAAGTAGTATGCCATATACTGTGACCCCCCATATCCCTCCCTTCAACATACTGTATTTTAATGGATATGAGAGCAAACAGTCCCCAAACCATAACCTTGTGGTCATATTCCAGAAATGTGGCCATGCCTCTTTTCCCAAATCCGCCAGGAAAGCTCCTCACTCCTCCCACCCACCTCCTCTAGAAGAGCAGGGGCCACTTGTCATGGGCATGTTATTATAATAAGCAACATTGTCCTTCATTATGGGCATGAAGAATTAAGGTAGACTAATAAATAAGACTTTTCACAAATAGCCTATGGAGATGATGAGGTATCAGACATTTTACCCCACAATACACAGCAGAGGAGAGGCAGAATTCAAATCTGGACATGCCTAACCCAAAAGGTCAGGTTTTCTTCAACTAAAGCCTCCATACTTGCATTTAGCTGAATGTGTAGCAGAAGTGCCATGGGCTGACTCTTGACTTAGCAGAACCCCACCAATAGAGCTGTTCTGTGAGGTCAGTTTGACCATGATTTTGAAGAAAGTTAATCATGGACATAGGAGACAAATCAAAAGAGAACTCTTGCCTAATTTTTTTTTCTTTTGAGACAGAATTTCACTATGTCACCCTCGGTAGAGTGCTGTGGTAGAGAGCTGTGTGTTACAGCTCACAGTAACCTCCAAATCTTGGGCTTAAGCAAGTTTCTTGCCACAGTCTCCTAAGTAGCTGGGACTACAGATGCTCACCACAATGCTTGGCTATTTTTTTGTTGCAGTTGCCATTTTTGTTTAGCAGGTCTGGGCCAGGTTTGAATCTGCCTGCCTTGGTGTATGTGGCTGACGCCATAACCACTGTGCTACCGGCACCAACCCATTGACTAATTTTTAAAAATATTAACATATATTATTTTATTTTTTTCCTATAAGGAACAAATTTTCCTCAAGATAGAGTGTGAAAGAAGAATACTATTTACTTGATGACAAACAAATGCTGAAAAATATTTTACCTATAAACATTTTTTTCCAAGATGGATCAGCAATAGGACTTCCCTGGACATATAGAAAATTTAATATGCAAGAGAACTGCAGTGCAAAGTGGAATTTAAGATTTAATAACAAAGAGGATTAAACTATATCCCCCCCACTTCTAGCATAGACCACTGTATTCCCAAATATTTTAGTATGTATTTCCTATAAACAAAAATGTTATTCTCCATAACAACCATATAATTATCAAAATCAACAAGTTTATACTTGTGCATTAGAATGACCTAATGCTCATATCTGTCAGTGGAAAAGAACCCAAACTTTGGAAAGGAATTTAAAGAGGTTTATTCTGAGCAGAGTATGTGCAACCAAGGCCCAGAGAGGCATGCCCAAGAAGCCTTGAGTGAGTAGTCTGACTGGGGTTGGGTTAGAGTTGGTTTTCTACATTTTAGGGAGAAAGGAATTGCATGTAAAGTCATAAATCACTACATGTAAGGTATATATTGGTCTGGACCAAAAAGGCAGAACATCTCGAGGCGGGGGATTAATGGTTATAGGTGGACTTAAAGATTCTTTGATTTGTGATTGGTTAAAGCAATGAAGCTTAATGTAAAGGCTTGAAACATTTAAGGAAGCCTATTAATCCACCAGACATGTACTGGATATATATTGAGACTCAAGTGATCTTTTCAATGAATTGATATCCTGCAAGTGTGGTTTACCCTTTGTTATACATGGCCTTAGGCGTATTAATGGTTTTGTGTATTTTATTGTTACAAAGAATGACTTTAGAAGGGACAGGGCATAAATAGGCATCTCTGATGACCCTTCTCCTTATAGCCAGAAACTCAGGTTGCAGGTCTTTTTTTTTTTTTTTTTTTTTTTTATCTTTTGGGTAGCCTTGGCAAGAGGCTGGGGGAGTGCATAAGATTTTATATTTTTAAGCTGGCTGACAGTCATTTTTTTCAAAGGAGTAAATGGAGATTAAGGGTTATCAGGCATTTTACCTCACAATACACAGCAGAGGAGAGGCAAAATTCAGATCTGGACATGCCTTATGTTAATTCACAGACCCCGTTCAAATTTGCCAATGGCACCAATAATGTCCTTCGTAGAAAAAAGGATCCAGTGAAGAGTTGGATACATTGTGATTTAGTCACTTTAGTCATATCTCTTTAGTCTGAAACAGTTTCTTCTTTTTCTTATTTTCCTTTTGTGATCTAACACTGATAAAGTTACGCATGAGTTATTCTGTAAAATGCCACTCACTTTGGGATTCTTAGAAATTTTATTATGATCAGATTCTGGGTATGCACCTCTGGCAGCAAGTGGTCCTGTAATCTACACATCTATCCAGAGGTACAATTTTTTGTTCACTTGGATCACTTGACGAAGGGAGTGTTTGCCAGGCCTCTCCCTTCAGAAGTTATTTAGCCTCACCTTTATAATCATTAAGTATTTTATGAAGAAGTACATTAAAACTATGTAAATATCCCATTTGCCATTATACTTTCAATTTTTTCCCATTTATTTGTATGTCTCTCTATTCATGGCTTCCTATTTTATTCAATGGTTTATAATTCATCACTGTCATTATTTTAATGCTAAAATATTCAAAGATTTCGCCAGTGTCTTCTGTCTCATTTTGACAGGCACCCATTATTCTTTGGGCACTTCTTTGTTTTCTGGACAAGATGTTTCAGACTCACCTTTACTTTTCCTGCCCAACCTAGTTGTCAGCCTTTTCTCCGTGGATTCCTGGTTCCTTTTAGTGGAGAATAGTATCTAGAAACCAAGATCTAAGCACTAGGCATGCTCATGACTGCTGGGGTATCATTGTTCCCAGGCCCTCTCAGTGGACACAGACATACACATACACACTTGCATTGATGTTTTTGCTATGCCTCTATCTACCTCCCTGGCTACCTGATTAACTGGCTATGGAAAACCCTAAGCTCACGTGGATACCACTAATTTTAACTCATATTTTCAGGTTTTCTCTAGCGTGCTCACATGTTGTGTTTGTAACTCTCAGACTGAGAAAAACTTGGTGCTCACTATCTTTAATGTAGCTAACATAGTGTAATGAGGTCACTTCCCCTGGATGTAATTATTTCTGATGGCTGCACTGTCATCCTTCCCTGCCCACAGGACTTTTTCATTCCACCTGGGCTCTGACTCCTTGTGCCAGGTTGTCTCATGCCCTGCCTGGGCTCTGGCTCCTCATGCCTGGCATCCCATGTGACAGTCCTGCTGTGCTAGGAGCACCCTAGCAGATGCCCTGCTTGCTTTGCTGGGCCTCCCTCTTCATCGTTACCCTCTGCTCTCCCGGCCTATCTTCCGACACCCTTATTATGCCACCCTCCAGCATGAATGCCCTCTACACCTTGCTTAACTTCTTATTCCTAATTCCTACTCTCAGTAAGCACCTTCATCACCCTATCTGGCCTCCATCACTGCATGAACCACCTGTCCCCAAATGGACCTCTACCTGAACATGCCCCAACCCATACCTTTAAGGTTGAATTCCTCGAGAAGGTAAAGGGAGAAAATGGAGGGGAGAGGAAGAAGAGGAAGCTGGGGAAAAAAGAACAAGTATTACTAAGAATATGCCTGTTTTCTGGTTAAATTTTACCCCTCTGAATTATTTATTGGAATAGTGTAGCAGAGACATTTTTACTCACTTGCTTTTATGGCTTCTAATTCCAAAGGACCACAAATGAATTTCTATTATAACAAACACATGGCTAGTCAGTTCAACTCTGAACTGTCTGTTACAAGGCTCAGATTTTCTTCAAGGTCACTAAGTATCAGAGAAATGCAAATTAAAACCATGATAATATATCATCTTCCTGTTAGGATGAATTTTATTGAAAGGTCCAAAAGCAATAGATGCCAGCATGGATGGAGAGAGGAAGGAATGCTTATACACAGTTGGGTACACTGCTGGTACAACACCGTGGAAAACAGTATGGAAATTCCTCAGAGAACTAAAAGTAGACCTATTTGCTCTAGCGATCCCACTACTGGGTATCTACCAAAGGCAGAAGAAGTCATTTTATCAGAAGGATAGCTGCACTCAAATGTTTATTTCAGTGTACTTCACAGTTGCAAAAATGTGGAATCAACCCAAGTGCCCATCAGTTCACAAGTGGATTAACAAATCACAGTCTATGTATACCATGGAATCCTACTCAGTCATAAAAGTGAAAACCTTTTGTAATAATTTGGATGGAAATGGAAACCATTCTCCTAAGTGAAGCATCTAAAGAATGGAAAAGCAAACATCACATGTAGTCATTATTAAACTGGAACTAACCAATGAGCACACAATGCACAGAGGGAAATACAACTCAGTGGAAAATAAGGGGGCAGGGTATGGAGAAGGGAGGGGCAAAAACCTACCTAACAGCTATAATGAACACTATCTGGGTAATGAGCATGCTTACAGTTGTGACTCAAGCATTATAAAAGTGATCCATATAACCAAAATTGTTTGCCCCTCCCTAATATTTTGAAATTAAAAAAAAAAGAGTGAGAATACTGCTGAAAGACTACCATTCAGCTGAAACACAGATAGGAATTTTTCCAGGGTTAAGTGACTATGAGCTGAAGAGTGGGAGAAACTCAGCACCAAATAGACGTGGATCATTTTTCTAAAAGAAAAGAGTCTCAGATTATAACCAAACAGCAATCTATAGCTGTTTCCTTATTTCTACAATAGTGTTATTAGGAGTTTAGAGAGAGGGAGATGCTGTAATCAGTATCTTTAAGCTGATTGGAGTTTGAACTGGAATCCAGCTAAATTCTAGGGCAAAACTTCTGGGGCCAACTAGATGGTCTTTTTATTTCTGACCACCTTTATTTAAAAGAAGACTTCAGAGTCTTACAAAAATTTACCTGCCAGCTGCAAATGAATGAACTTACTGTAAACAAAAACACAAGTCTAACCCTTGCCCATCAGGTTTTGAAAAGACACTTGTAGGAGTAACAAAGGTGTCTAGGGTCATAACCGACCTTAAAATCTTAGTGCTTTACACTCACACAAGTATCTCCCTGGCCTTTCATTCCCACATTCTCCTTTACATATTTTATGATAACTGAGAAACCAAACATAGAAATGCTTATTTAATTTTCTTCAGAAAAAAAACATGAAAACATATTTCCCGAAATAGAACAGATGCACATGACATACATTGAAAACGGTATGAAAACTGTCATTTCAGTCCTCACGATCACATTTTTTCACCTGCTTAGGGAATTGTACAGCTCTGCCTTGTTGAACACATTTTTGACTGCAAAATTGAAGACTTCCAGATCAAAAATGCTGTTTTAAGCATGTTATTTCTTAGCTTATGTTTTACACTGGGAAGAAAAGCATTAAACTACAAGCTGCAGCATAATGAAACGATGTCACAGAATGGAACTGATTTTAAGAAGCCATAAATTCCACAAATACCTTTGTAGATCAATCAGGACTAATTTATATAACACTCTTTAATGTCGAGATTTACTGAATTTGGACAATCTAAACCAAATTGAAATACTCTGAAACCACAGTCCCCTACAATCCTGAGAATTTCTTATATAGTTGAAAAAGTACTTACATTAAAATATTGCAGCTTAGGTCATTTAATTCTCATCATAATGAGAAAAAAATCCTTGCTGAAAGATGTAATTTATTTTGTCTCTAGACTCCTGGTTTATTTATTATTACATTAAAGGAAACCGTTTAGTTAAATTGACAAAAATATGTTCAATATCTATATATAAAGACAAACGATTCTACATTTTTGGAGCCTAAAAATATCCCAAGAACAAAAAGATGTTTCTAAGTTAAGCAGTCTACCCCCGACTTGAGCTCTATCTACCTTATATACGTTATCTCACTGAACCATCACTCCCACCCTAAGAGATGTTTATCATTACCATCTTTCAGATGAGGAAGCTGAGGCCTTGAGAGGGTAAACAGGTTAACTGAGGTCAAAAACACAGCCGATAAGTGCTGGAGGAGGGATTTGAGCTTAACGGTCTCATTCTGTAGTCTGCGCTCTTAACTTTTACGTGGCAGAAGGTCAGTGGGCAACTGAAAGAAAGTGGAACCCAAGTTTTTTTACTTTGCTCATGCTAAGTTGATTATACTTTGTCATATCAAGTTCATAAACAGAAAAAGTGACATTTTTGCAAGTTCACTGTTCTATGAAGTTTTAGAAAGCAATTGAAAAGAATATAGCTGTGATTTGGGTTTAGCAGTAGGGGAAAATTCAAGGGAGAACTCAGCCTTGGTGTTTCCATCTCCTACTCTGGCTCTAGGACAGCACCCACCCTTCCCACTGGCCAGGTCTAGGAGGTACAGACGTATAGGTAAGGGAAAAGGTTCTTTTTTCTTTTTTTTCAGCTTGTAGAAAAAGAAAGATGATGCATTCATCTACTTTATTGTATTGTGAGATCTATATTGGTATTCTTTATTTTAAAAAGTCAATGGCATTTTTTTTGTGTGTGTACATATATAAGTTATCTGTGCATTCTCTTTCTTTTTTATTGAATCATAGCTGTGTACATTAATGCAATCATGGGGTACAATGTGCTAGGGCAAAGATTCTTATGCCAGACACACTGGAATCCCGATCCCAGTTCTACCATTTATCATTAGGCATTTCTGGAAAGGTGACAACTTCTCCAAGCTGCAATTTTTTCATTTGTGAAAAAAAGGTATGTAATGAAATAATGCCTTATATGTTGTTTGGGGCACTAAATGAGTTAATACTGGCACATAATATAGTCAGTCTTTCTCATCTTTCCTGTAACTCCTGCTTTTATTGCCATGTTGCTGACTACTGGCTGTCTAAAGCTCTTGTCTTATCAGCACCCCGTGATGAGGTCTTACTTGTTGCAAAATTGATTTTCTTCTTCCCACATCAAAATTCATGTTTGTCTGTGAAGGATGATCTCAGTTTGAGTTTAGGAATAATGTGATCAAGTGAGCCTCCTAAGGGTGTTGACATCTTAAAAGCAAATGCTGCCCAAATAAATCTAGTTTGCAGACTATCAAGCTATGCGACAATGTGCAGGAGATTTCACACGGGGTAGGAGAGATGTCTTTGGTAAACTTCTACAAGGCAATATTCTATTAGTCATGGTCTGTTCTCTTTTGGAGAGGACTGGCCTCCTCGTTGTCTGATCCTATCCTTACCCGTGAAATCCTGAACACTTGTCTGCTCCAAAGCCAGAAGAGGGTCTTAAGATTAGTTGGCTTGATGGATTTGAAAGGTTATTCAGCCTACCTCAGAGGCACGCGGGGGGATTTTATAGCTTATTAGAATGCACAGGTGACTCAACAATTAAAATCAAGTGCTGTGCTGGTTGATCTATATAGATCTAATGAAGCAGAAAGATCCAAACAGTTAATGGAGGAGAAATGTATTCAATAGTAGCCCAGCAGGGATTGCCTTCTTGAGATAATAGGGGCTAAGAGTCCTTAAGAAGATTCACATAGCTCAACTAATGGAAGTTACACATCCTGGGATAGATTACAGGAATATGAAGTGTTATTGCTCGAATCTCACTATTAGTCATAATGTGAAATATGGAATATTTTCTCCGTTCTTGACAACTGCACTCTCAAGAACCACTCACAGATACACTTTTTTCCAGCAGCTTG
Organism: Otolemur garnettii; assembly: GCF_000181295.1. Classification (NCBI taxonomy): domain Eukaryota; kingdom Metazoa; phylum Chordata; class Mammalia; order Primates; family Galagidae; genus Otolemur; species Otolemur garnettii. The sequence continues at coordinate 11,053,097 of NW_003852431.1, forward strand.
TATATGACCACTTGCATCGCTAACAGATAGAAGCTAGAAGGAGAGAGAGGATCCATGACCAACTTCTCACACATCATCTTTCAGGAAGAATGAGTAGAGCTGAAGCAGAAATACCCCCTGCCTTGTTTGTTTATACACTATCCATAGAGCTTGCTTCTTTAAATTGGTGCTCTGTGGTTCTAGAAGAAGCAATTTAAAGGATAATTTTCTCAGTCTCTGGGCCAGAGAGAACTGCCTTAAAAAACTCAGTAATGATTACCACTGCTTGGCCTTTCTTATAAATTTAATGTAAGCCCGTAACAGTAGACATGACTGAGAGGGGGCAGCTCTCCAGGCCAGGGCTGTCAAGACTGACTTCAACCACCAGGACATGTAGCTGTTTGTCCTTGAGGAGCAGCGCTTAGGGATACTTTGAAACTCAAATCCAGTGCAGAGGAAGAAGTGCCCTGTATGAGCGTGACTGTAGTATGATAAGGACAGAAAGGAATATAAATACCCCTAAGTGTAAGATCGTGCTTTTTTAAAAACCAAAAAGCCATGTTAAGTCTGCAATTTTCTGCTAATGAATGGTGAGATTGACGAGTAGGTCATACCTCCAGCAGGAAAAACATGTCAGGAAGCGAAAGTGAGGACGAGTCTGGGTATCAGATGGGGCTGTAAGGACTACCTTAGACCCACGTGATACTATTGCCTTGAGAAAAAACGGGTGCCAGTTCCTGATGAGTATGTCCTGTTCGGAGCAGGATCTTTGATGTCTGTCTGTGGCACGGATTCTTCTCATTTTACAACCTCAGTGAGGGGAGAGTTACTTTACCTGTGGTTTCAGATTTTGCTTCTATTATCCCTGGTTTGCTCTCTGCCTTCCGTGGTCAGGGATTTTATTGCTCAGGATGAGGCACGTTAGTTTGTAGAATTATCTGTCTGAAATCCCCATCAATATTTCCTGCTTAGTATTCCTGGCCTTCCTCGCTGTGTTCTGTGAATTGTTATCTGATTCCATTTCTGCCACCATCATCTGCACCTCCTGATTATATTTGTGACCTTGGTTCTATCACTCATTCTCTCTGTGTCAGTACCCTCCTTTGATAAAGAAGAATGACAGTTATTTCT
>NW_003852431.1:11055279-11058036 GCF_000181295.1 Otolemur garnettii
GGTTATCTATTCCTGAGATGCTTCACTTAGGATAATGGCCTCTAGTTCCATCGAAGCAGCTGCAAAAGACATTATTTTATTCCTTTTAATGGCTGAGTAGTACTCTATGGTATATTTATATACCACGTTTTCTTTATTCACTCATCAAATGATGGACAGTAATATGATTTCATATCTTTGCAATTGGGAATCATGCTGTGATAAGCATTTGAGTGCAGGTGTCTTTTTGAGTTAATGACTTTTTTTTTCCCTTTTGGTAGATACCCAATAGTGGGATTAGTTCTCTGAAGAATCTCAATACTGTTTTCCACAGAGTTTGCACTAATTTACAGTCCCATCAACAGTGTGTAAGTGTTCCTTTTTTTATTACATCCACGCCAACATCTATTGTTTGGGGACTCTTTAAATGATCGCCATCTTCATAGAGATAAAGTGGTATTTCATTTAGGTTTTAATTTGTATTTCTCTGATGATTAGTAATGTTGAGCCTTTTTTTTCTATCTTTCTTGTCCATTTGTCTATCTTCATTTGAAAAAAACCCTGTTCATGTCTTTTGCCCACTTTAGTGGACATATTTATTTCTTGCTGATTTGTTTGAGTTCTTCATAGAGTCTGGATATTAGTCCTTTATGAGATGTGTAGTGTGTGAACATTTTATCCCATCCTGTGGGTTGTCTGTTTATTCTGTTGATTATTTGTGTGGAAGCCTTTTAATTTGACTTAATTTAAGTCTCATTTATTTATTTTTATATTGTTTGTGTATTTGCCACTGGGGTCTTAGTTATAAATTCTCTGCCTAGAACAATGTCTAAAAGTGTTTTTTCTACATTTTCATCAAGAATTTTTATAGTCTCAGGTCTTATCTTTAATCCACCTTACGTTAATTTTTGTATAAAAGAGATATGGATCCTGTGTTGTGCTTCTGCAGGTGGCTATTCAATTTTCCCAGAGCTATTTATTGAATAGGACATTTTTTCCCCAGGGTATGTTTTTGGCTGCTTTGTCAAAGATCAGTTGGTTTTAGCTATTTGGCTTTATTTCTAGGTTTTTAAAATTCTGTTTTATTGGTCTGTGTATCTACTTTTATACCCAAACCATCCTCTTTTGATTACTGTAACCTTTTAGTATAGTTTAAAGTCAAGTACATGTGATGCCTCCAGATTTGTTGTGTTTTCTTAACATTTCTTTGGCTATTCATAACATTAAGAAGGAGGGGATTCTGCCTAACTCATTCTGCAAAGCCAGCATCACTTTGATAGCAAGCCAGGAAAAGACACAATAAAAAAAAAAAAAAATCACAGGCCAGTAGCCATTGTACATAGATGGAAAAGAGCTGAAGGCAAGGCTAGTTTTGGGTTCCAAATGAAGTGTGGAATTATTTTTCCTGCATCTGTGAAAACTGACATTGGGCTTTTGATGGGAATTGAATTGAATCTGTATATCACTTGAGGCACTGTGAACATTTTAATAATGTTGATTTTGACGATCTATGAACAAAGGTTGTTTTCCCATTTGTTCGTCTTACTGATGGTATCTTTCATCAGTGTGCTGTAGTTCGTTCTTCTTAAAGAGATCTTAGACCTCTTTGGTTAAGTAGACTCTGAGTCTTTGATTTGACTCTCAGGCTATTGTTGGTAGACAGAAATGCTGCTGCTTTGTGTACATTTTGTAACCTGAGATTTTGCTGACCTTATTTATCAATTCAAGGAGTTTTTTTGGTTGAGTCTTTAGGATTTTCTAGATATAAGATCATTTTGTCAGCTAAGAGAGGTAGTTTGTCCAACTCTTTTTCCCATTTGAATGCCCTTTATTTATTTCTCTTGCCTTATTGCTCTGCTTAGGACTTGCAATACAATGTTGACTAGTAGTGATGATGATGGAAAATATTGTCTTGTTCCAGTTCTTAGGGGGGAACGCTTTTAACTTCTTCCCATTCAGTATGATATTGGCTGTGGTTTGGCATATATGGCTTTTATAATTTTGAAGTATATTCCTTTTTTCCCCCTATTTTTAAAAAGTTTTTTATCATGAGGCAGTGCTGGATTTTATCAAATGCTTTTTCTGAATCTGTTGAGATAATCATAGAATCTTTGTTTTTACATCTGGTTATTTAGTGAATTACATATATTTATTTGAAACCCATTGGATCACAGTGAATTAATTATCTTTTTCATGAGCTGTTGAATCCAGTTTGAGAATTTCTGTATCTCTGTTTATAAGTGATACAGGTCTGTAGTTTTCCTTTTTTATCGTGTCCTTTCCTGGCTTTGGCATCAAAGCGATACTGGCTTTGTAGAAAGAGTTAGGGAGGATTCCTTCCTTCTTGATGCTGTGGAACAGTTTCAGGAGAATAGATGCCAATTCTCTGTAGGTCTCATAGAATTTGGCTGGGAATCTCTCTGATCTGGGGCATTTTTGTTCTTGGGAGTTTTTTTTATATTACTGTTTCAATCTTGCTACTCAATATTGGTCTGTTCAAGATTTATATTTCTTCCTGATTCAGGCATAGGTTATGTGTTTCCAGAAATTTATCCATTTCCTCTAGATTTTCTAGTTCATATACATAGTAGTTTTCATAGTAACCATGATGATATTTTATATTTCTATAGTATCTGTCATATGTCTCCTTTTTCTCTCTCATTGAGCTTATTTGAGTCCTTTCGCTTCTATTTTTGGTTAATATAGCTAGTGGTTTTGTTTTTGTTTATCTTTTCACTGAACCAAATTTTTGTTTAATTGCTCATTTGTATCATATTT
>NW_003852431.1:11058056-11059495 GCF_000181295.1 Otolemur garnettii
GGGTACAAGTGTTTTTGTTAGCTGGATTAATTATATAAAACTGAAGACAGGGCTATTAGTGCACTTGTCACCAAAATAGCGTGCACTGTATCTGCTAGGTAACTTTGTATCCCTCACTCCCATTCAATCTGCTCCCCTTCTTAGTTTCCAATGGCGTTTATGCCACTATATGACCATGTGTACCCATCAGTTAGCTCACACTTATTAGTAAGAATATGTGGGGTCTGGTTATCTATTCCTGAGATGCTTCACTTAGGATAATGGCCTCTAGTTCCATCGAAGCAGCTGCAAAAGACATTATTTTATTCCTTTTAATGGCTGAGTAGTACTCTATGGTATATTTATATACCACGTTTTCTTTATTCACTCATCAAATGATGGACAGTAATATGATTTCATATCTTTGCAATTGGGAATCATGCTGTGATAAGCATTTGAGTGCAGGTGTCTTTTTGAGTTAATGACTTTTTTTTTCCCTTTTGGTAGATACCCAATAGTGGGATTAGTTCTCTGAAGAATCTCAATACTGTTTTCCACAGAGTTTGCACTAATTTACAGTCCCATCAACAGTGTGTAAGTGTTCCTTTTTTTATTACATCCACGCCAACATCTATTGTTTGGGGACTCTTTAAATGATCGCCATCTTCATAGAGATAAAGTGGTATTTCATTTAGGTTTTAATTTGTATTTCTCTGATGATTAGTAATGTTGAGCCTTTTTTTTCTATCTTTCTTGTCCATTTGTCTATCTTCATTTGAAAAAAACCCTGTTCATGTCTTTTGCCCACTTTAGTGGACATATTTATTTCTTGCTGATTTGTTTGAGTTCTTCATAGAGTCTGGATATTAGTCCTTTATGAGATGTGTAGTGTGTGAACATTTTATCCCATCCTGTGGGTTGTCTGTTTATTCTGTTGATTATTTGTGTGGAAGCCTTTTAATTTGACTTAATTTAAGTCTCATTTATTTATTTTTATATTGTTTGTGTATTTGCCACTGGGGTCTTAGTTATAAATTCTCTGCCTAGAACAATGTCTAAAAGTGTTTTTTCTACATTTTCATCAAGAATTTTTATAGTCTCAGGTCTTATCTTTAATCCACCTTACGTTAATTTTTGTATAAAAGAGATATGGATCCTGTGTTGTGCTTCTGCAGGTGGCTATTCAATTTTCCCAGAGCTATTTATTGAATAGGACATTTTTTCCCCAGGGTATGTTTTTGGCTGCTTTGTCAAAGATCAGTTGGTTTTAGCTATTTGGCTTTATTTCTAGGTTTTTAAAATTCTGTTTTATTGGTCTGTGTATCTACTTTTATACCCAAACCATCCTCTTTTGATTACTGTAACCTTTTAGTATAGTTTAAAGTCAAGTACATGTGATGCCTCCAGATTTGTTGTGTTTTCTTAACATTTCTTTGGCTATTCATAACATTAAGAAGGAG
>NW_003852431.1:11062138-11063282 GCF_000181295.1 Otolemur garnettii
ATTTTATAAATTTTTGCTACTCTCTCTCTCTACTTTCAAGGTTCTATTTTGTCTTTAGCTTTTGACAGTTTGATTGTAATCTTTACAGAAGATCTCTTTACATTTATTCTATCTGAAGTTTGCTGAGCTTCTTGGCTGTGTGGATTAATGTCCATTACATTTGGGAAGTTTTTTTTTTACCATCATTTTCTCAAATATTCTTTCTTACTGTCCTTCTGGGACTCCCTTCAAGCATATATGCTGTTACAAAGATTTTGAAGGATCTGTTAATTTCTTCTTATTATTTCATTTTGTTCTGAAACCTGGACAATCTTAATTGATATTTGCCAATTTGTTTTTCTTCTGACCTAAATCTGAGGTTTTATGCCTCTAAAGAATTTATTATACTATTAACATTGGAATTTCTATTTGATTCTTTTATATAAGATACATATATATCTTTTTATTGATATTGCATATTTTACTGGGGTGTTGTTCTCATACTTCCTTTGAACGTATTTAAGATAACTTATTCAAAGTCTTTGTCTATACGTCAATCATCTGCAATCATAAAGGGAAGGTTTTATTGATGTTATATGTTTTTTCATGTACCATACATTCTTGGTTGTATACATTTCATAAATTTTTGTTGAAAACTGGACATTTAAAATAATATAATTTAGTAACTTTGTAAATCAGATACTTCCCTCTGTTCTATTTATTGTCATTTATCATTTTTCCTGTTTATTTAATGATTTTCTTGAGCCATATGTATAGTCAGCTAATGATCAGACAGAGATGTCCTTAAATGCTTTGGACCCATGAGACACCTACCTTTACAAAGGAGGCCCTTGTATGTGTTTTAAGATGGCTTCCATGCTTAGTTGTCTCTGCAATTGCCTTCATTTTCTTACTTTACAGTGGCCCTTTCTTTCAAGGTCAACGTAGGGCCTTGGCAGGTAATTCCTGAGAACACTGGGCAAATCTATGGCTTTCTCAATTTTCAGTAATATAATGGAAACTTCTAAAGGTTTTCAAAGCCTCTACTTCTCATTCCTCAGCTTTTCCTCTTAGGATTTTTGGCCAGGCTCTTATTTACTCCAATTGGTATGACTGTCTCAGACAGCTTTGAGATTAAACAACTCTGCTGATTATTTTGGACAAA
>NW_003852431.1:11063302-11111540 GCF_000181295.1 Otolemur garnettii
GCCCCATGGAAAGTTTGTTGGCTTGGCACTGACCAATATCTGAATCAAATCAAATAACAAAAATCCTGAGAATGGCTTTTTCAAAGAATTGACAGATATGTAAAAAATAAGAATTCTTTGAATATGATTGTTTTAACCAGTTTAGTTCTGCTATAACAGCACCACAGACTGAGTAATTTATAACTAACAGAAATTTATTGCTTCCTAGTTCTGGAAGTCAAAACATTCATGATCATTGTATCAACATCTAATAAAGGCCTTCTTACCATGTCCTCCTGTGATGAAAAGCAAAAAGAGGATAAGAGAGAGGCAGAAGCATTCTGAACTTATTTTTTATTATAAGATACCCAATCCAACAATAATTAATCCATTTATGAGAGCAGAGCTGTCATGATGTAATCACCTCTTAAATGTCCTACTTGTCAATGCTGTTGCACAGGGAATTAAGTTTCTAACACATGTTTTTTGGAGAACACATTCAAACCATAACATTCTGTCCCTGGACCCTAAAATTTATAGGAGGAAGTGGATTGAGTGCTCCCAGAGAAAAATCTTAGGAGAAATAGGAACTTATGAAAAAAGTAGTTTTATAATAAAAGAGTTTGTGTGAGGAGCTTTTCATAGAGATGGTAGAGGTATGAAAAGATACAGCCTGAGTTAAGGGGAAGCCAAGCAAATAAAAGTATTAGGAATTCTTAAAATCCAGAAAAAAATTAAAAGTTGTCTAAGGAAGGAAATCTAGTTTGTTACTTGGCTCAGTTTTAGGTAACAGCTTGCATGCCCATAATAATATAAACACTGAAATGAAAATAACCAGAATTTGTGATATCACTGGGTATCAAGATGGGATATGGAGAAGAGTGTAAATTCTCATAATAGCGATTTAACAAATACTGCCTGAAATTGATGAAGTGATGTGCATGTTACTTAGAATTTTTTAAGTAAGTTCCAGAAGTAAGATTTTAAAATGGCTACCATGTGGAAGATGAAAGGGACAGGAGATATATGTGTGTGTATATGTGTACATTTGTACCAAGTCTCACAACACTGTTCAAGTTTCTAACTATGTCTGAGTATTACCAGATAGAAATAAGTATTGGCACTTTCATCTCAGTTTTAGTAAAGTATTTTGAATGTGAAGCTTTATGATAAGGTGCTGGGAACTGAAGGAGAGCAGTCAGTATAGCCTGCTTTTCAAGGAAATATTAGGCTAGTTCTTTAAGAAATTTGACTGGACAGGTGAATTGAAATGGCAAAACAGTGAAGGCAAATGTTGGATTAATGACTGGACCAATTCACTCACCCAATATTTGTTCTTTGAAAAATTTTGGAATGTTTACAGATTAAGGGAAAAATGGGTGGCAGTAGGGAAATTTTTAGTGACTGAAACTGGAGAGCTTTGAAGAGATGCTTCGTTCTCTGAGTCTGTGAGGAGGGCTATAAGAATGAGAATGAAGGCAGATAAATTTCTATGAAGAGAGGCAAGAAGCCAAGGTCTTTTTTTATTGTTGTTTGTTTGTTTTTCCTTCAAGTTATCGAGACTAAGAATGAGACAAGTCATTGACTGTGAAGTGAGTTGATCGGTTCTTTAGGAGAAAGATAAGGATGTGAAGTAGCTATTTAGAAGATTAGGAATTAGTACTGACAGGTATGAAAAGAACAAGTAAACCAAGTAATATTTAAGCCACTATGAATTTATTATCAAAAATGTGCATAGGATTACGTCTATGACCCTGAATTCAGTGTCACATAATCAGAGCAGAACAGGTAGTGCTCGGTGGTTTGGGTGTGAGAGTGGAGAAAAGGGATTACTAGTTAGCATCAAGGTTGAGGAAGTTAGGGTTGATTTGAATATAAGGACTCTGCTGAAATTGTTAGATGAAGAGGTAGTAGCCCATGTGGGTATGCTTGGGTAGGAAAGGAGGTAAGGTCAAGAAAGTGAGATATTCAAGACACTAATAGTATTTATGAGAGTGAACACAGGTTTCAGTGAGATAAAATGGATTTTGAAACCTTATTTAAAAAAAAGAAGTTGAGATCTAAGTTTTAAGTCAATCAGGTAACTCGCTTTGCCTAGTGTCTTGTGATTTGTTATAAGCAATTTAATTTTTATTTACATAATGACATTATCTGGAAAGGCATGGCATATGCATAGGTAGATTGGGGGATGATGTTTTGATGTTGAATGTTAGGGCAAATAGCCTCTACCATTTCAAAGCCGAGGGAGAATTTTTAAAAAGGTGTGGTTTCAGGAGACGTTTAAAGACTAGCAAAAGAAACGTTTTTGGCAAAGTAGGGTGAAGAGGGCAGTTCAATTATTGTAGAGAAACTGAGAATTGCATGAAGAGAACCATGGGTTTTAATTCTTCACATCCAGGCGTATCTTTCCCAGGAAAATGAGATCCAGTGGGGCCTTGACCAATTACTCAGTATGTTCTTACTTAATCTCCCCTTGGGTTAAATCTCTTCCACGTCTGTGTGGCTGTAAGTGCCAGCGCGGGAGCGCTCCTGAATGCCTGTTCACACAGCTAATCAGCTTCGTTTCACTCTGCCCTTTGCTGCTCAGCACCGTCAGCCTCAGCTGGCGGTTTAGCTGCCTCCATTCCCAAAACAGGAGCGGGAGAGTGGGGTGGGCAGGAAGCTGAGAAAGCACGCCAAACAGAGAAAAACATCTAAGCGATGGAAGAGAAAAATGCAAAATAACAAAGGAGTTCAAATGGGAATAAGGGATTTGGACAGAAATGAAGTTCACAGAACAAAAGGGAGTTTGTGAAAGGATTAAAAATGATGTGAAGGGAAGAAGAAAAGGCAAGGAAAAACGTGAATAGAGAATGAAAATACCAGACAGTGTCTCGGTCATTTGGAGATGGTTTTTTTGCTGGCTTGTTATGAGAACCAGTAAATGTGGAAACTTCATCATACAATCTGGTCTTACCTCTTTTCCGCTGTGAACACATGTGAATACATGTCACATACAAGGTACACGCTCATGGATGTGCTCAGGTTTACGAGCAATTTGTAATTCCAATTCTAATTTTACTTCTATTCCTTTTTCTTTCAATTTAAAATGTATATATTATAAGCAAATGGGTAAAAGTTGTCTAGTTACAAAAATAACCAGTTTAAGAATTATATTTTAAAAATCATATTTTAAAAATTGTGAAAATCTTATCTAAACCGTGATTATGCATTATTTTTCAGAGCTCTTACAACTAACAACCAACACACCTAGGTCAAGGACAACTATAAGTTCTTTGTGAAATTTTGTATGTCAGTTTGCTATAGAATATAAAATGGTTTCTGAACATAGATGAGAACTGGGGGGTGGGGTGGGGATTGTAATCAACTCAGCAAATGACTTTGAGCATCTCTAATATGCCAGGCATATTGATCTGAATCCCTTATCATAAAGTCTCTGAGAGAGCATCCTTGTCGTTCCAGCCTGCCCTTTCTCCTTCTTCTTCTGATATCTCAGTTTTTATCTGATGTGTTTATGTGTCTACACATAACTGCATGAATTATGGGTGCTTTGGTGTTCCAGGAAGTGAGTGATTAGAATCTCTCTTTAAGAAAGGAAGAACGCATATACAATTAAAATTGTGATGGTTGTAATTTGTTTCTATGTGAATGCTATTCATTTTCTCCCTGGCCTTTATTGCATTATTCACATCCTATGTCATCCAAAAAGTGTTCTGTCTTTTCCAGGGATGTTGCAAGTTTTGGAAGATGCAACATTAGGAGTGTCTGAAGACTGGAGCAAAACCCAGGCAAATAAAAGGCTAACTCAATCTAAAAAAGATAATGCAAGAAATGCAGTGGGTACTGGGTGAATAGAATGATGGAAAATTTAGAATGTAGATTATTTTGTTTTTATTTTTCATTTTTCTTTTTTCTTTTTTTTGTTAGACAGAGTGTCACTATGTCACCCTCTGCAGAGTGCTGTGGTATCATGGCTCACAGCAACATCCAACTTTTGGGCTTAAGGGATTCTCTTGCCTTAGCCTCCCAAGTAGCTGGGACTACAGGTACCCACCAAAATGCCCGGCTATTTTTTGTTGCAGTTGTCATTGTTGTTTAGCTGGTCTGGGCCAGGTTCAAACTTGCCAGCCTAGGTGTATGTGGCTGGTGCTGTTACCACTCTGCAAGGATACCGAGCCTAGAAGTAGATTATTATTATTATTATTATTATTGAGACAGATTCTCACTTTGTTGACCATGGTAGAGTGCAGTGGCATTATAGCTCACAGCAACCTCTAATTCTTGAGCTAGAGTGATCTTCTTGCCTCAGCCTCCTCAGTAGCTGGGACTACACATGCCAACCACAATGCCTGGCTATTTTTAGAGATGAGGTCTCACTGTTGATTAGGCTGGTCTTGAACTCTGGAGCTCAGGTAATCCACATGCCTCAGCCTTCTAGAGTGCTAGAATTATAAATGTGAGCCATCTGGCCCAGCCAGGATGTAGATTATTTTAAAGTAGCTAAAGATATGAGAAAGAATTAAGAAAGAGCAAAGGAACTTTCTGAGAAGTGTCACTGTGTGTTACAAATAGGATAGCAATTACAAATGTAGGGATGTAAATATAAATTGAAATTGTGTTTTAAATATTTTAGTTTCTGTGCTGTCCTTTGAATGTACTTCATATGGTGAATGAGTGACCTAGGGACCTAGATTTTAGACAGGCTGTGTTATTATTTTAGACATAAAACAATGAGTTTTAATGAAGGTAACAATCTGTTCTGGGAGCCAGAGTAAAATTCTGATGGAACATTGAGCAAAACCTCAGGACAAAAGAAGATGATATTTTAATGTGTCTTTGAGAGTTGTGTAAAGTCCTCCTTGGGGGAAAGAATAAGACATTCCACGATGAAGATAATGTTTGAGAAAATACCAAGTTGTAGTATGAAAGCATAAAATCCGTGTATTGGAACATAAGTTTTATGATCCTGTGTGGTAGGAAATGAAGTTGAAAAGATTTTTTATAACTAGTGCTATTTGTCAAATAGTAAATGCCAGGCATTGCACAATGATCTTAACCATTGCCACCAAGTTGTAACTACATTCATTATCATAGTCCAGGATGGATAATAAAAGAAGAGGATTGAGGATAGAATCCTGGTGAATACTAACACTTAAAGTCTGGGCATTAGATGGATAAAATGAAAATTGTGAAGGAGTAGAAAATCCATAGAAATTAGTGCCCCAAAGCAGAGAACTATTCCTAGAAAGACGTGTGGGCGCTAGCGTGGGCAAGAGTTGGAGGGCTGAGTGGGAAGAATAGGAGCTCACCTTCAGGAGGTCATCACTGGCATTTTGAGAGAACATTTCCAGTTGAATTCTGGAAATAAATGTGATAGCACAGGAGGCTTCAGTGGACCAACAAGGAAGAGAGAGAACCAGCAGAGAACTGGCTGCTCTTGGGGATTAATGGCAGGAATTGGGAGACTGACTCAGGTGTAGACATACAGATGGAGAGGGAGGGACCAAAAAACAGCAGGATTGATCTATGAAAGAGAAACAATCGCTGGTGGGAGGGGAGGGGCTCCGAGTGCCAGGTAAAAGAGTTGGGTTTGGAAGGGAGGGGGCCATACCAAGGCAGAGCTGGAGGGCAGCCTGAAATGTTGATGTGACTCTGAATTGAATTTTTAAACCATTTTATACCACATTTCCCTATTTCTTTAGGAGTAAATAGCCAAAAGTAATAACTGGATCATCGGACTAATGCCACCCTTGTAGGGTCCTGAGTCTTTTTCCAGTGTTTGGTGTTTCTGACCAAACGAGTTGGTGTGACAAGTTCCAAGACATCTTTATAAAGTCGTTGTAGCTCCCCTGACTATAGGAAGTTGCTAGAGTAATGTAGAAATGTGACCTGCATATAAGGTCAGCTTTATTTATGTCTAGGCCCACCATGAACAAAACAGGACATAGTATGAAACACAGGCTATGTGGGGCCTTATGTGTATCTTACCTCAACCCCTCACCTACACTCAGAGCTGAACTTCCGCAGTAGATCCTGTAACACCAATCATGTCCAATAAAGAGCATAATCATTCCACGATCCCATAACACCCTGGAGTGTGAGGCTGCTCAGAAGCACAGAATCCTAACAAAGCACATTCACCCTGCTGTCAGTGAGAACTACATACCATTTATGTTGGATCTCATTTTTTTTTCATGCTGCAGCTAATTTTTTTCTTGTTAGCATAGTTTTTTGTTTCCTTACTTAATGGAAATCTCCTCTTTAGGCAGGGAAAAGAACCCACTAATTTTCAGAACATAGGAACAGATGCTCTGTGAGAACTGGCTTCATGAGTTGAAAACCAAATATAAATCACACAATGTTATCCAGGTGCCTCACCAAGCAGTAAACTGTCTTATCTCACTGATCTGCTGTGGTTTAGCACCTCATATAGGAGGATTGAAAAAAAAAAATTTCTTGAAGTGGTGGTGGTGAGCGAGTCCTAATCAGTTAGGCTTGTAGAGGGATTCCTTTACGTATAGCATTTCTCAGACTATTTCACATAATTTAATCAGACCTTCAAAACCTCCAGGAGTTTAGGAAAGGAAGATTTACCTGCACTTCATTTTACAGAGGAGTAAACTGAGGGTTAGAAGTGAAGTGACAAGCTTAGCTTAGGAAGTGGCTAAGATCGAAGGGGAAGCCAGATCTCTGCAGTTCTGAGAGGCATCTTGTCCAATCCCTCACTTAATAAAGAAAGGAATTTGCTTCCCATGGTAGTCCTGGGAATGCAGGCTTTTAAGCCAGGTTTGACAGGTGGGATCTCTGCTTTATGTTATGAGTTACCATTTACTGAGCACTTACTGTGTGCAGTCACCATGCTGTCTGCTCTGCAAATGCTCTCCATGATCTACATGCCCAGTGCTGCGGGGTTGGTAGTATTATCTATACTTTGATGACTATTAAACTATTACTGAAGGTGATTAAATTGCTGAAGATGAGCCATCTAATAAGAGATAAGAGTTAGGATTTGAACCCTAGCCTGCCTGGTTTATTCCAGGCTCCCTTTCCAGGGTTCATAGCTAATGTGCCGTGTAACTGTGGGAAACTCACTTTGGTTGCAGTTCCTTTATCTTCCAAATGGTTATTTTAGTACATACCTGGTCGGGTGCTTTGACAAATCAGAGCACTAAGGAAGTACATACTATTGTATCTTTAGCTGCTTCAGCAGCACTCACGAATGTATTTGTCACTCTCAGTTACTCCATTGGTTACTATCAGAGCTGGAGCTGTGCTCTAGGTTTTCTGATTTCCAGTTTCCTCTCACGTTGCCTTGTGGTGCTGAGAGAAGAGTCTTGGGAGGCAGACAAAGGAACGCAGGGAAGAGGAAGAGCAAGCGGAATAGAATGAATGGGAGAGTTGGCAGTGACAGTCACAAATGCGGTGATGGGCGCATGGCTAATCAAGAAGGGACCCTTGGGGCGGATTCAGTCATGTGTGCAGGAGAATGGCTGTGAAGCAGAAATAGCCCAGTGGGAAGGGAGGCAGTGATGGATGTGAACGCAAGCAGAGCCATCTTTTGGCTTAATTTACCGTTTATTTGACTTGAGGTAATCTAGAAGAAAAGATCTATTTAAAATGGATTTCAAATTATGAAATTAAAGAAGTTGCAAATTGCAGGTATAGAAATAACTGGCAATCTGACCTCATCCAACTATAGGAAAAAATATCAAATAAATATGATTAAAATACACTTGGAGTTTAAGAGTGATACACTGGTTGTAAGAAAGACTGAGGCTGTTTTGAATGAGTTCACTCGTCCATTGACTGTTCGTTAAGTACTACTCAGCCCTGGCCAAGTGGGAGGACCGTGACAGCAGTGAGTCACATGGAACTGAATAAAGAATGGCCCTTTCCTCAAGGTGTTCAGTTTCTGGGAATGAAACATATGGACACAAGTAACTATTATATTAAAGAACCTTGTACGCAGGATTATTGGATGAGAATAGCATTTATTCTGATAGAAAAATGGCTGAAAAAACAAATAAATACAAAGACACAGAAACATACTGTATTCAAGGACATGCAGGCTGTCACGGTCAGGGTGTTGGATCCATAGGGAAAGTGAAGAAGGTAACACTGAGAGCATGTGTTAGGAGTTAGAGTTGCACCTGTGGGCCATGGGTAGCCATGGGAGGGTTCAAAGCATTGAGAAACGTGTCCCTGGAGCCGAGTGGTAGAAGCAGGTGGATTCAGGACCCTGCATTCATCTAGCTGAGAGAGAAAGGCTGAAAAGAAAGTAGAATGAAGAAGGAAGACCAGAAGGATAATATCTTTAGCTACTTCAACACTTTTTTTGTTAATGTTCCCATATAATGTGCTATTTTATTTTATTATTTTTTAATTTTTATTTATTTATTTTATTTATTCGTTTTACTATAATTATTATTATTTTAATTTCAGGTTGATGTCAGAGTACAAACAATTAGGTTACAATGTTTGCATTTATTAGATAGAGTCCCTCTTGTAGTTGTGTTCCACACCCAAGAGGTATGCCATACACCTTTACATTGTGCCCATTAAGTGGGAGCACATCAATCCCCCTCCTTCCTCCCCTTTCCTCCCTCCTTTTTTCCCCTCCCCACAACTCAATGAAGCATGAGTAAATAGTGGAATAACTATGACTATCTTAAGGTAGCCAAATGCTTCGTCATCTATGTACTGTAACTTGTTATTTTTAGGTACATACTCAAATAAAAGAACTTTGGTGTAATCCCATTTTTCAGGTTACATCATTGGACAGCATCTTCTTTCACACTTTGCCTCTTTGTCCAAGCTTCCTCTGCTTTTCCCTCCCTGGCTCACTTTCATCTGATCTTTCTTCTCAGCCTCAGAAAAAAAAAAAAAAATCCCAGGCCCTCACCTCTCCCTACATCAGTCTCTGACTCTAAAAATAGAGGGCGAGGTAAATATGAAACTGGTAAGAGAAATTTCTAAAAGAGGTGAATATCTCTGTTGGATAAAATGTAGGACTGAGCCTGGATCAGGCTTCATGGGTTGGTGGAATGTTATAAAACAGTAATTGTGACAACCCAGCCCCACTTTTCAGAGTAGTTACCATTGGGAGATAGCAACCCCTATAGCTCTATTTAGTGAGTCAACTCAGCTCAAAGGTTCTGAAGCTCATTCAGAGGTACATGAGGAGGAAACTCCCAATAGCCTCTTGCTTTAGGGATGGGTAAATGTAGGGAGGAATGAGAGCCAAGAGCAGAGCAGCTACTAGTATGTGGAGAGGTTGGACCATTGAGCTACACAGTGATACCAGCATCTTCTAGTCCACTTTTCAAAGCAATTTTGGAACTCTTTTTCTAGAGTAGCCATCAGAGCTGTTGTTGTATAAATCTGGAGTTTATAAACTCATAGTAGAAAAAGTGCTTTGAAAGGTGGGCTAAGTGCTGGCGTAGGTGCGTAGCTTCTCTAGGGGAGCACTTCAAAGGTGACCACAGTGATATTTAGTAATGAGCTATGCAGCACGTTTTCTAGGATGAGCTCATGGACTTTATCCTCTGACCTTGTATGATGATGTCTCTGATAGCTGTTCCAGAAAAAAGAATTCCAAAATTGCTTTGAAGGGTGGACTAGGCACTGGCATCAGTACATAACTTCCCAAGGGGAGTACTTCAAAGGTAACCATAGTGATAGTCAGCAATGAGGTATGTAGCACTTTTTCTAGGATGAGTTTATGAGATTAGTTGTCTGACCTTGTGTGAATGTGTGGTGTGTATGTGTGTAATGATAGTACATGTTTAATGTACAAATTTTAGAAATTTACCTATTTTCTATTGTTTTATAATATTTAGAAAATTTTTACTTGAAATAAAATGAACTATTTAGTTAGTTTGATTGTTCAAAATTTGTAGCACATATATATTAAATAAATCACCCTAAAAGATGAAACACTAATATTACATGTACCTCAACATTAAATACAGAAATATTATGGTAGATATTTTGCTCTAGTAATATCAACACTAAATAAAGTTATTTCGTATTTGATGAACCCATGTATACTATGGAGAATACTGGATATTCAGAAAAGTAGGGTGAACACAACTTCCAGAAAAAATGGGGAAAATAAATTTGAAAACAATGGATTGAGGATTTCTTGCCAAATTTTAGAATGAGTTATCACAGGAAAGTTGCCAGTTGAAGACAGGAAACTATAATCACTAGGGCCTGGAGGAGTACACTAAGAAAATCCTAACAAAAATAATTTCATTTCCTTTTTGTGTATGGGATCTGACAATTAAGTTCATGAACTTGCCACCATGTGCTTTCATTGGCAGCACTGTACAAGCAAATTGTTAAGGTTCATAAACTTGGTATATCAGTGTCTCACAGCTGTGCTTGTGATGACTTGTGGTAGTTTCTTGCTGAGTGGCATTCATTATTGTTGTTGCAAGAATGTCAGAACTTAAATTAGAGCAACGAATTCATAAATTTCTTGTTTAACCTGGCAAGAAAAGAATCAGAGACAAGTTAGTCCAAATTTTGGGGGATAATGCCATGAAGAAAATGGGAGTATACAAATGGATTAAATGTTTTTCTGAGGGGAGAAAAAGCATCAATAGTGAAGAAAGGTCAGGGTAGCCAGTAGCACGCAAAACTGATGAAAAAATTGCAAAAACTTGTCAAATTGTGTGTCAAAAGCATCTGCTGACTGGAGAAGCATAGCAGAACAAGTAAACATCCATAGAGAAACAAGAAAATCTTAGCGGAAAATCTTGGCATGAGAAAGTCGTGTACAAAATTGGCCTTAAACAAAAGCAAAGGGGAGTCAAAGTTTGCCAAAATCTTTTGGAGAGGCAAGATGATGTTTTGGACCATGTTATTACTGATGATGAAACATGGGTGTACCAGTATGACCTTGAAACAAAGTGCCAAAATGCAAAATGTAAGTCAGCCAGTTCTCCATGACTAAAAATGTTCTATCAGTCCAAATCAAGAGTCAAAACTATTTTGTTAATCTTTTTTGACATGAGAGGAATTGTTCATTAAGAATTTGCATCAATTGGACAAACAGTTAACCCACTTTACTATTTGAAAGTCCTGAAATGGCTGTGTGAAAAAGTTAGATGGAAACAACCTAAAGTTTTCCCCTCAACTCATGGCTCTCCTATCACGACATTGCACCAGCTCACATGGCACTGTCTGTGAAGAAAGTTTTAGCTAGTAAACAAAGAACTGAATTGGAACATTCTCCCTACTCACTTCATCTGGCCTCCAGTAGATTTTTTCTTTACAAAAAAGATGAAAGAAATATTGAAAGGAAGACATTCAGGACATCAAGGGTAATACGATGACAGCTCTGATGGCCATTCCAGAAAAAGAGTTCCACAGTTGCTTTAAAGGGTGGCTGGCATCAGTGCATAGATTCCCAAGGTAAGTACTTCAAAGGTGACTATGATGATATTCAGCAATGAGATATGTAGCAATTTTTCTAGGATGAGTTCATGAACTTAATTGTTTGATCTCCTATTATAAGATTCTATAGACCAAGAGAATGATGTAGATAATAGTTATTTTTATTTCAGCAAGGTGACATTCGAAATTTGTTCATATGATTTAACAGGGAATGATAGTATCATTAAGTGGTGTTTAGATCTGGCTGACCTATATGTCACTTAGACCAATAGTTAGTCAACTTATACTATAAACGTTCAGAGAACAAATAGTTTAAGTTTTTCAGCTCAAGGTCACTGAAGCAACTACCCAACTCTACCATTATAACATGAGCACAGCCATATATATATAAAAATAAATGTGGCTGGGGTTCCAATAACCTTTCCTTATAAAAATGAATGGCAGATAAAATTTTTCCAGAAAGCTGCAGTTCCCCTATTCCTCCCTGGTTTGGAGTGTTAAATAACTGGTTGAGATCAACATGAACTAAGGTTTTCTTGTGGCATACCATAGGATCCCATCTGTGACTCGTTTGTTCAGAAATGTTATCAACAATGTTGATGACATAGAAGTTAATCATATTTTTGAGTAATAAATGCTGATAAGAAATAGCTACTTTTAAAGAAGGCAATCATAGGCTCGGTACCTGTAGCTCAGCAGCTAGGGTGCCAGCCACATACACCGGAGCTGGCAGGTTCGAATTCAGCCTGGGCCTGCCAAACAACAATGACAAATTATGACCAAAAAACAGCTGGGAGTTGTGGCAGGTATCTGTAGTCCCAGCTACTTGGGAAGCTGAGACAAGAGAATCACTTAAGCCCAAGAGTTTGAGGTTGCTGTGAGTTGTGACACCACAGCACTCTACCGAGGGTGACAAAATGAAACCCTGTCCCAAAAAAAAAAAAAAGAAGACAATCATAGTTTAGAATACTTTTGATTGGTGAATAATGAGTAAAAACAAGAAAAGTGAAATTTATTAGGACTAAATATCAAGTTTTGCACTTAAGTTAAATACCTAGAGGTATGGGAGAGACTTTGCCTGGTAATAATTCATGTGCAAAAAATATCTGTGTAACTGTCCCAACTATTTATACTATTTAACTTGAGATGGTTGCTATGAAAGCTAAGGATGCCTTTGATTGTATTAACAGGGTACAATGTTCAAGGAAAGGAAGTTTTCTCAATGTCCCATCAGAATTTTACTTTTTCCCCAGAACACATTGTTACCTCATTAAAACTAATTGTTTATGTCTTAAATACACTGGGTTTAGTATGGAGCAGAGCTCCCTGACAGACTATACTATGTATTGAGTTTTAGGTATCATGTCTTATAAGTATTTTGCCATATATACAAAGACCAATACCCACTGTTTTGGAGAAAGATAAAAAATATACGGTGTTTATTTCTAGAACTGTTGTATATATTTTAAGGTTGTATATTTAGTAGAGAAGACAGTTCTTTAAATTGTTGAAAACTGTTATTTTGAGAGCTATAAACAATGTCTGCCTTTTTGAGAAGAGAAAAGAAAATGGGGTGTATTATTCCTTTGTTCTGGGAAGAAACATTTACATATCATTTGTAGTCACATACGACCTAATTTTAGTTTGGAAGGCTCTGAATTAGTGAATTAATTCCAATGAAGATATATTTTAGATGGAGATTTTAAGAGTAGAGTTTAGGAATGTTCACTTGGATACATAAGAGGAATGATACCAATAAAGAATTAGGTGATTTTCTTCTAATCCAAAACCTAAACCTGGATTTTGACCACCCTGTACTAAAAAAATCCTTTTCCTTGAGAGATATGTGTGTGGGTTCTTACCCAACTAAGATTTTGTTTATTGAAGATTAGGAGACTAAGCTAGTACAGAAAGGCTTTGTTGATTTGTTCAACAGACTGTGACTTGAATTTGAACTAGGATTAATTAAATATCATTGTCTATCTCTATGTTCTCCTCATGATATCTTATCTGAGATCACATGATCCTTGACTATTGTGATATTCTTATTCTGAGCTTGGATGACATACTTATTGGTAGGAATGGAGTTTCTCCTGAATGAAATGAATGGTCCCTCTATCAATAATCTTGAGGCAAGAAAAGGGTAAGCCTTAAATCATAGGAAGGAAAGATTCTTTGTTTTCTATTCTCTATTCTTCCCTTGGGGTTGAAGGGAATTTGGGCTAGAACTACTTTGGATGAAGGTTCCTACTTCATTTGTGAGTCACAGGTCCAGGTTGACCTGGAACTGTGAGTGCTTTGCAGGAAGTCACCAGAAATTCAGGTTGGGGTTGACCTTGTGAACACTGAGGGCTAACCACTTTGATTGGAAGTCACTAGTTCTCTGTGTCACTGTCTGTTATCCCCAGGCCTTCTATAATACCTTGCTGAAATTATAACTTGATCTCAGCAGGTATTTGGGAATTAAAAAAGATATCTGTGGAAAGTGGCAGTAACCTGGAGAGGTTAGTTATGAGTTGACAAGAGGTAAGATATAAGAAGGGAAGAAGCAATTTAAAGTGAGACAATTGCCTGAGATGATATGTGTTAAAGAGGACAGATCTGTGGGACATGAAGCAGTTTCCTGAAATACTCAGAAATACCAGGGAAGAATTTGCTGTATATCATGTGGTCTTAAAAATCACTGGAACTTGATCTCTGCTTACTTGGATAGTATAAGGAGGAATGAACACCCGTTTTGAACATGGAGAAGTGAAATTGATATTCTCCTTTCTTTACTCAGAACTTACTCAAAAAACAAATGAATTGTGACACCACAGCATCCTCCAAGAGGATGGCATACAATGCTATCTCTGATGAAGCCAGAAAACATAGGAAATACTGAGCCATGTCCCAGGAGGATGGGCTACCAAAACAGTGAAAACCAAGCAGAACTGGGAAGGAGAAGAGAGAATATTAGTGGTTAGAGTTCTAAAGGGCCAATAAAACACACTTTTCCATAACAGGCATTTTTCTAGTTTGTAGAATTAGTGGAAGATACGAACATGTGGGTGAGAGTCTTGAGGTGTGAAGGGATTCCTTTGGAGGAGGCAGGACTGAGTGGGGAGTCACGCAGACAAGCCATCTTGGTTTGAGGCAGCCTGATCATGGGGCAGAAAGCTTGGGGAAGGAATGAAAGTCTTTCCACAGCAAGTATCTCCAGTGCTGCCTGCCTGTCTCAATAGGACATAAAATAGGACAATAGCCTGGAACACATTTATCAACTTTTAAAATATTTAAATTTATACTATTTATGATATACAACTACCCATCATTCTGGGAACTAGATATTTACTCAAGAAAAGTAAAAAACCTGTCCCATCTTGGATAAGATGTCTGCAGCTGTGTGATATCTATTGTCATAGTCTCTTACTGGAAACAGCCCAAATGTCTGCCAAGAAGTGAGTGAATAAACAAATGGTGGTACATCCTTTAAGGAGAATACTGCTCAGTGGTAAAAGAAATGATACACCCAGCCACATGGGTAAATTTCAGAAAATGATTCCCTAGCATGAGGTACAAGAAGGATTATAAGGCGACAGGAATAATAATAAAAAAGACAGAAAGAAAAGAAGAAAAAGACCAAAGCAATAAATAGGAAGAAACCTGTAGATGATGAATACATCCATGGCCTTGCTTTTTGTGACAGTTTCCCAAGTGTATACATAAGTGAAAATGTATCAAATTGTACACTTCAAACATTTATAGTTTAATGTATATAAATTATACCTTCATAAAGCTATTAGGGAATGCTAGAGTGACTAGTTATAATTCAAATGAGAGTAAATAATTTGATTTCCCACATTGTTTTAGAATGACTAACATTTATTAGAATATCTGTAATAAGGAAATTTAAATTTAATTTAAATGCCATTTTTAAAATATAAATACAAATAATGTCATTTTTCCAAAGGAATCACATGCTTTGAGAACTGTTGCAATTTTAATTTCATTGCTTACTTGGCTAGGAGAATAAATGGCCTGAAGAAGCAGGAGTTTTTTTGTTTGACTTGGCTTGATTTTGTTTTGTAAATTCCCATGCCCAGCCCCCATCTGTTAGCTCCTAAAACAATGGAGCTATGATGATAGTGCATGTTTAATAAATGCCTGGAATTAATGCATAATTGAAGGGCCTGAACAACGTACTCTCAGTCACTTATTAAAACATCTACTGATGGGGAAAACTCTTTCATGGGTATTAAATGATTTTAAAACACAAAATAGAAGACATTTAAGGTAGTAGAGTACATAAGTATAATATTTTTAGCTTTCAAGTAACTAAATATTTTCTAAGTAAATTAACTTTCCAGGTGCAGAAACAATTTTTTTTTCCTTTAGTAAGTTTGATTAAAAGAATGTAGTCATTTAATTCAGCCTTAGCTCAATGAGTGGTAAACAGTACAGCTTTTACTGCGAGCAAGATATAGGGATGCTGGGCAGGTTGTTCAACCACTATTGTCTACATTTACTATTTGGTAATAACAGTATATTCCTTTTGGAGTTATAAGGATCAATGAAATAATGGATGTAAAGTATTGAGGTGGACACCATGGTATGGTCCCAAATCCCCCTTCCTGGCTAAGGCACATATTTCCCTAGCTGCCTGGAATGTTGGCTGCTGAGGGCTCATAGCTAAAGCCCTCTTCAAGAATTGTTCTGGAACAAATGAAGATGTTTAACCCAACGGAACACCATCCTCTCTTGGGGCAGCCTGTATCCAGTGACTAGTCCTTGTAGGAGTAACAAGCCTAGCTCTCTTTCCCCAGTTGGGACAACTGTGAAGGGGCATTCCAGCTCTGGAGCTGCCTTTGGGGTTGCTGAAAAGTCTGGTGCAATTGTATTGAAGTTAAACTCTGTGCAATACTGTGGCCCTTACTCCTTATGGCAGTTTCTGAGAACACGCCTCAATAAATTTCCTTTATTCAAATCTAAGAGTTTAAGGTTCTATTTTGCGGGAAACCTTACTGCTATGGTTTGAATAGTAGCATCCCCTCTAAAATTCATGTTAAAGTGTAATCCTCAATGCAACAGTATTAAGACATGGAGTTTTAGGGAGGTAATTAAGTAGAACTACAACCTTTATAAAAGGGCCTGTGTTGAAGGGAGCACCCTTTCTGCCCTACTGCCTTCTGTCGTGTGAGTACATAGAATTTGTGCCCTCTGGAGGATGTACCATCTTGGAAGCAGGGATGGCAGCCCTCACCAGACTCCAATGCTGCTTATGGTGCATTGGACTTGGGCTTTCCAGCCTCCAGAACCATGAGAAATAAATTTCTATTATTTATAGATTACTCAGTATCTGGTACTTTCCAGACAGGTCTTTTGTTGGTTTATTCTTACTAGTAGTCTCTTGCCCACCTGGGATCTTACCTGAAAGCCTGGTTAGTTGAAGCACCTAAACTTTATATTTTGATTCCCAAGTTGCATTAGAATTTGAAGTTTCGCTTATCTTTTAAAGATCTTGGTAGTAGGGCAGTGCCTGTGGCTCAGTGAGTAGGACGCCGGCCCCCATATACTGAGGGTGGCAAGGTATGAACCCGGCCCAGCCAAACTGCAACAACAAAAAAGATCTTTGTAGCAGGTTTATACTGACTTTTACTACTTGTTCCATTCAGCCAGTATTTAATAGAAAAAAGCAAACTGAACATTATTTTTACTCCTCAATTATGGTCCTCAATTCCTGCTTGTCTTGTGAATTCTGAATTCAAATTTTGAAATGCTGAATTTTGAAATTCAAACCATTTGGTTTCTAAGTATCATGCTAGCAATCGGCAAACGTAATGAAGGAAAAAATGGTAGAGAATGTCAGGTTTACCCAAATATGCACATCCCTTCTCTCTTGGAGATTAATTCTTAAAGTCCAGGCTTCCTCAGCTGCTCTCAGATGTCTTTGAACAGCTGTCCAGTCTCTGCTATTTTGTGTAGCTTTTATGATTGTGGCAGAATGTTTGGTTTCATGACAGCTACTCCACTGTTGATATAAGCCAAAGATCGCTATTGTTTTTTAAAGACTGAAGACTTGAGAATCATTTGAAGTGCTTGAAAAATAGCTTCCTGGGCCCCATATTTTAAAGAATTGTTCTGGAACAAACGAAGATGTCTAACCCATGGGTACATTTAACAAAATAGATAATTTTCGGAAAGTTGGTCCTGCAACCAAATTCTACTTGTTTTAGATTCTATGGGTTAAAACCTACCATCCATCTATTCCCTTATGATAAAAGAAGTTCATCTTTTATTGACAATAATGTTAAGCCATAAGAACACAGCTAGCAACATCAACACTGATAGATGTCTTTGTGAGCAGTGAGAGGATATAAAAACCAAGGCATAGAAATTTACTGGGGAAGGAAAATAGGGGAGATTTTGTTTAGGGGACGCTAAATCCTTAAGTTTGAAATTAGTAAATAGCCAACTTGTTGTCCATATTTAGTTTATTGGGATTCTTTCTACATAGCTTGCCTTTAATGTAATTATAGTTGAATTGATTCACATTCTATTAAAATATTTTTAGGTGAATTCTTAAATCTGGTAACTTCTTTCTTAACCATGGTCTATGAGATGTGATTGTGTAAGGTGATTTCCTAATATGTGGGTTTGTGTGTGTGTGTGTGTTTGGGTTGGTTTAAGAATTATTGCAGCTATATTTCTGCTTGGATTTCCTATCAATAGTTAATATCTTTAAGTCTCTATCTATTTTTCTGTTAAGTGGAAAGAAAAATGTCTAGTGTACAAATCTATTTAATCCTTTGAGGGTCAATTGAGACCATTGTTATGAAATTATTTTATAAATAATAAACACTAAGATTTTTATTGGGTATTTAAAGAGACAGAGTGCAGACAACAAGACAGACAGAGGAGAGTTCAAGATTTGCCAGAAGTTGCTCATTGTTCAATATGGCTGGGATGATACAAATATAAAAGAAGAAAATTAATGAAGCAATATGAAGTAGGATTGGGCCAGATCATGGAGGCCTTGATTGTCCAGCCAAGTTTGGACTTTTCTTTATTAAAGTTGGCATGATAGGAAAAAAATGATATATATTAGGTATAAAATATCTTGGAATGGAAGAATGTGTTAATCAGTTGTTGAAATAATACAAATAAAAAGAAATGGGGTTCTAATCTGAGGAAATGGAAACAAAAATAAGGGAACATTTGAGAGAAGGAAGTTGAGGACAAACTTAGTCTCAAATGTGAAGGATAGATGGATAGAAACATTTGTGGTATCTTTGCTCTTTTCTACGTTTTGATAACAGGAAGTATTAATAGAAATAGGGAACACAGGTATGGCCCCAAATCTCAAACTTAATCTGGTTTAATAATTGCTTTTTTATGATATAGTTCCAAAAGAGATTTCGTATGTCTCTAGGCAGTTCTTTTTTTTTTTTTCCAAAATGCCACCACATTTGTGCATTCATTGTTTAAACATTACAGCAATTAGATATTCAATAGTATTTATGAGCCAACATTCCAACTTCCATGTGTTCACTTTTAAATAAAACACATTTACAGAATTTTCCTGACAGTACATGGTATTACATGTGTAAGGGCTAAATCTGGAAAAGTTTAACAGATAAAAATCCAGTTACCCACAAGGGATTAACACAGGCAACTCCCATTAATGTTAATCATCTGACTCCTTGGCCATTAAAGTTTCACCACATTCAGAGGAAGAGGTCACATATGAAAAGGAAGAAGGCAGGCAAGTAAATCATTTCCATATAGTGTATTGTAGAAGCCATTATAAATTTTTTTTTAATAAAAGACATTTGTAAAATGAAGGGATTTTTTTTTTTTCTAGCATCAGTACTAAAAACAGCACTTCCTTCTTAGTCTCTCAGATTTGCTTTGGCTGGGATGACCGTCCATCTGTGTTGAGTTTTCAGGACTTGTGCTTTTGGTTCTATCTCCTGTGGATGTTTAGTGTCTACCCCATCATCTGGCATTTCATTAACTGCCTTCTATGCTTAAAGCTAATAATAGCCACTCCTTGCTAAGGCCCCTTGTATGTCAGTTGCTCTAGACTTGAGGTTCTCAAAGTGTGGTCCCTAGACCCTCAGCATCCACAACACCTGAGAATTTATTTAAAATGCAAATTCTTGGCCTCCTCTTTGGAACTACTGAATAACACAGCTCAGGGATGGGGCCCAGCAAGTGTTCTTTACTAAGTCCTGCTAGTGATTCTTGTGGACTTTGAAATCTTTGAACCACAGTTTTAGACTTTTCTCCAAACATTATACACCTGCCTGTTAGGAATTGCTTTCTTTTCTAATATCACAACTGCGGCTTAGAGACATGAAGTAATTTGTCTTACATTGGACAGGTCTAGGATCTCAAATACAGATCTGTAACAGATTTCATTACCTCACCACACCGACTCTGTGTAGTGTGCATTGACTGAAGACTGAAGGTCGGTTTGTGTCACAGAAGAACAAGGCTCACTTCATGACTCCTGACATTATGTTATGATGCCATGGTCAAAATATTTTGCCCCTCTGTGCTTATTTTCTTCATACATAAAGTAGGCTTGTTGATCATTTACCGCTCAGTGTGTGAGTAGGCGTGCACGCAAGTGTATGATCAGCCAACCGAGATGCTACCACCCAGGGCTATGAGACAAACACTAAGCTGTGCTAGATGACTAGAAAGATAAATGACTAGAAAATGCATCTCACAAAAGTCATGCCAACAGTAAAATAAATTGATCTGACTTCTGTTTACAACCTCCAACTTGTAAACCTCTACTGAATAGCATTAAAAATTTTCCAGTGTTAGACTGAATTTAAACATTTGGCCCTAGTTGTGAATGCACCATAGACAGGTTGAATTTTCAGCCCATAATTCCCAGGGTGCTCCTCTAGGAATTACACTTACCTCTCTTCATGCAAGATGAACCATAGCATGGTTACTCCCAACAAAATCTGTGCATGTGACTCTTCCTCCTCTTCCTCCACGGACACTGGCTTCTCTCACATTAGTTTTGTTCATCGTACAAATATTTATTGAAAACCTATTATGTTCTCAGTACTGTGCCCTGGAAGGAGGTGATAACCAAAAGGTAGTTTTATGGCTTTTACTTGTTGACGAAAGTAAGTTACATACACACGATAAGTGATAAACAAAGCAATAATAAAGAATTCTCGCGGAGGAGGATCTTGCTGTGGAGAGTTGCAGTGATTCAGGGATCAGAGTGAGATGTTTTGTCAGCGTGATCAAGGAAGCATTAAGCCTATGGAGGAACTGGAGAGAGGAACAGGAGAAGAAAGGGGAAGACACCTTGCACTTAGGCAGAGCATGTTTCTTCTGTCACTCCACCTCCCTGTCTGGGGCTCTGGTCCTACTCTCAGTGCAACTCTGAAATGTCAGTGTGCATCTCTGTGGCCCAGTGATGGAGGGCTGGTGCTAATATACATGCTGGTTGTATTTTCTGTTCTGTTTTCAGTCTATGTAGATTGGAATCTCTATTCAGAGGTAGAGGAAAAAGTTTCACATTTCTCTGTGAACACTGTTGACTTGTGTAAAATATTAACCTGACATCAGAGGGAAGGAATGATGAGAGTAAAGAAAATGCTAATTGGTGAGAAGAAGTGGAGGCAGGATTTCCAGCTGGTGTGGATCCCTGGAACCCTGGGGAAGCTCTGCTGCTGGGAGGCCCTCTGGGCGCTGTGCTCATCTGTATGCAGTGGCAGCCTGTGTTCCCGACGTGGGCGAACTGAAGACCCGGAGCTTGTGCCAAGAGCTCCTTCTGAAAGCAATTATCAGGATTTACCATATGATTTCAATTCTTTATGGACTATGAAAGAGACACTTCACCATTTTGTGAAAAGGGATATGAGCAGGAATGTTGGTAGCTTATGCATTATTTAAAGCCTGCCATTCTGACGTGGCCTCACAAAGGAGAGTGACAGCATTGTCGCACTGGTTTCCACATAGGCGCTGGTGGAAATAGAGATGTTAGATTTTGGAGCTTCTCCGAATTACCTGCAATCTTCTGACCTATAATTAGTTTGCTGCAGATATTAAACCCTCAATTTTTTTCACCCATCACTGAAGAGAGATGTATGGTATCTCATTATATTAAAAAAATTGTATCACACATACATTTGAGAAATGTTATAAAATGATAACAAAATCATTAACTCCAGCTCATATTTTGTCCACTGTCATACATATGAAAGTTTAAAGGACACTGCATGGCCTCAGCTGATAGCAGGATTTGCCTCACTTTGTTTCTAATACTGCCACATAGAGCTATGTTCCTTTATACTGAAACATTATCAGTGAAATACTTGGAAATTTGAATAAAACTGTTACATCAAGACACAATGATAAAAACACTTGGCAGGTGCCCCATCTTATAACTTAACAGTTTCTTAGCCTTCCTTTCCTTTGACCATTCATGGATCACTTTATTCATGAGAGAAAGTTTAAGTTTGAAACCTTTGAGTCAGCTCTGCCCTTCCATGCCGATCATTTACTAGGGCTCTGTCACGTCCACTTGCCTGTGCCTCTGGAAACTGCTCCCACTGAATCTTAGTCAAGTTTCTCCAGAGAAACAGAAACATATATCCTGCATACAGACACACGCACACACGAAGATTTTGACCTATTATGGAGATTGGCTTGCATGATTGTGGAGAGTGAGAAGTCCACCTGTAAGCTTGAGAACCAGCAAGGCTGCTCATGTAACTCAGTCCGAAGCTGAAGGCCTGAGAACCCAGATAGAAGGAGAGTGGGATAACTGGTATAATTCCTGGAATCAGAAAGTTCCCAAACCAGGAGCTCTGACATCTGAGGGCAGGAGAAGATGGATGTCTCAGTTCAAGGGAGAGAGAAAGCATTTGTTCTTCCCCTGCCTTTCTGTAGTATCCGGGCCCTCAGTGGGTTCAATAAAGCCTACCCACACTGATGAGGGTGAACTTCATTCAGTCTACTGAGTCAAATTCTACTTTTTTTCTAACAAGACCCTCACAGATACACACAAAAAAAGTGTTTTACTGGGTATTTGGGGACCTCTTAACCCAGTCAAGTTGACACATAAAATGAAACATCACACATGTCAATTCCCCTGTCACTAATCCAATGTCTTCTTGCCTTGCTTGTTCTAGATTCCTGTGGGCTTTCTCCTTTTTCCAGGGCATGCATAGGTTTTTCATTATCACAATCATCTTCTCTGAATGCATTTTTGGTCACAATACTTCCAACTTTGAAACCTTAAATTATTCTTCTGTGCTTCCAATGTAAGCTCCTTTATGTAATATTTAGGGCCATCCTGCAAATTATGGACATATTGGTTACTTCTTCCTGATATATATCTTATACTCTGGGCATCTTGTGCTATAGCTATTTTTTGTTGGCATGTTGTGCTTTTAGTAATTTTTAATTTTTAAATTAAATTTAATAACTCCCTGAAATTAGGAGACTTTTTTTTGCCTTCATCACAAAAGGTTCAAATCATAACTGTTCATTATTACTTATAGACATTAAAAAGACTGTTTCTGTAATGAAAACTATCCCCTTGTTCATGATCAGATTTCCTTTCTTTTGAACTTCTATGTATTAGTTATCTCTTACATAATAAATTATCTCAAACTTAGTGGCTTAAAATAACACACATATATGATCTCACAGTTTCTGTAGGCTAAGAATTAAGGCACAGCTTAACTGGATCCTCTGCTTAGGATTTCATAAGCCAATAATCAAGGTAGCAGCCAGGTTGGGATGGGTTCTCATCTGAAGTTTCAGTGGAGAATGGATCTGTTTCCAAACTCTTTTGGATTTGGAAGAATTTATTTTCTTGAAGCTATAGGATATGGGACAGCTCACTGTTTTTTTTATTTAATTTTAGACAGAGTCTCACTTAGTTGCCTTGGGTAGAATTGTGTGGCATCATAGCTCAAAGCAACCTCAAACTCCTGCGTTTAAATGATCCTCTTGGCTCAGCCTTCCAAGTAACTGGGACTATGGGCACCCATCACAATGCCTAGCTAGTTTTTCTATTTTTAGTAGAGATGGGGGTCTCACTTTTCTCAGGCTGATCTGAAGCTCTTGACCTCAAGGATCCACCCACCTTAGCTTCCCAGAGTGCTAAGTTTATAGGTGTGAGCCACAGTGCCCAGCCAAACAGCTCACTTTTTCAAAGCCAGCAGTAGAGCAGAAGGGACTTCAGTAAGATGGAGCCTATGCTTATGTATACTCATGAATATATCAACCCCCTTAGCCACTTTTAAAAAATTGTTTCAGGTTAATTGAAGGTACAAAGAATTAGGTTATATTGTTTGCATTTGTTAGGTAAAGTCTCTCTTATAATTGTATCCTGACCCCAAGAGAAGTGTCATATACCCTAATGTTGTGCCCCTTAAGTGGGAGCGCACCCACACTCCCCCTCCCGCCTCTCCTTTCCACACTCCCTCATTACCCTGACTCCAACCTTGAATTGATGTGACCCTAAGTGAGGGTCGCATGTGGGTTTGTATTAGATCTTCTACTGTCTTCATATTAGAATTGAGTACACTGGATTCTTGCTTCTTCATTCTTGTGATGGTTTACTAATAAGAATGTGTTCTAACTGTATGTAGGTTAATACAAAGGGAAAGGTTTCCAGCTATTTTAATGGCTGAATAGTATTCCGTGGTATACATATACTACAGCTTGTTAATCCATTCCTGGGTTGGTAGGGATTTAGGTTGTTTCTACATTTTGGCAATTATAAATTGAGCTGCAATAAACAATCTAGTACACATGTCCTTATGATAAAAGAATTTTTTTTTCTTCTGGGTGGATGCCTAGTAATGGAATTGCAGGATCAAATAAGAGGTCTATTTTTAATTCTTTGAGGATTCTCCATAATTCCTTCCAAAAAGGGTTATATTAGTTTGTAGTCCCACCAACAGTGGAAAAGTGTTCCTTTCTCTCCACATCCATGCTATCTGCAGCTTTGAGACTCTGTGGTATTGGCTATATTCACTGGGGTTAGCGATATCCCAGGGTGATTTTGATTTGCATTTATCTGAGGATCACAATGATGAGCATTTTATCAAATGTTCATTAGCCATTCATCTGTCCTCATCAGAAAAGATTCTGTTCATATCTCTTGTCCAGTGGTAGACTAGATTGCTTGTTCTTTTTTTATTGATTAATTTGAGATCTCTGTAGATTCTAGTTATCAACCCTTTGTCAGCATCATACCCTACAAATATCTTTTCCCATTCTGAAGGTTTTTATGCTTTACTTGTTATGTCCTTAGCTTTGCAGACCTTTTCAGTTTAATTAAGTCTCATTTGTTTATTTTTGTTATTATTGCCACTTTGCATTGATTTAAAGTAAGTTGTGAATATCTTGCTCCTATTCAAGGAGAAGGAATTACACAAGGGTATCATTATCTTAAGAATCACAGGAGCTTCCTTAGAATCTATCTGCAATAGATGTATTCTTCTTCTCATATGGTATATTTTATGTCTCTTTTATCTGTTAATAGTCATAATTTCTTTTTACTAGATATTTTAGCTCCAGGGTTTCAACTGTATAACTATTTATATTTATTGTACATGTACTGTTTGGTATGAAGTATATGTGGGCTAAATAACTTGTGAATTGAATTGATTGCTATATACTTATATTTTTTAATAGAGTCTGTGCTTTACTTTGCTTCATATATTAAAGCCTTTACAATACAAAAGCAATATTTGTAACTTATTTTGCATACTACCTATTTAGGAGCAAATCAACACTTAACATTATATCACTCATTAAATAACCGGAGAGACTACAACCATTGAGCACTTAAATTTGTAAGGTGACTATAATCCTGTTCTCAGGATGATGTCTTACTGGTATGTTCTCAAGTATTCCACCCTGTGTGATGGGTTATATGAAAGATGTTTTGATATCCTTGGTTTTCTAGGAATCTCATGTCATTGACATTAGGGCACCTTATTTTTCCTTATTGCCTTATAAAAAGCTGCCAGACATCTTGAAAAAGGGAGCATATAAAAGGTATATTTCTGGGCCAAAGGAAGGTGGGTGGTCATGGTCAGAAGGTGAGAGAGGAGAGGGTCTGTGAAGGAAGAGTAAGAAAATTACAGAATCCAGCCAGCAGCAAATGTCTTTTCCCTAAGGGTTTCTGTAGGAATCTGTTCTTTGATATTTTAAAGATGTTATTATGAGTTTAAAAATTCTGTAGTCCAAGGAGGTTAAGTGGTGCTAAATGGATTTACTCAAAGTGTACCCTTCCAGATTTCGAATATGGTAATGAACATTATATGTATCCAAGAGGAAGATTCAGCATGCAACTTCTCTGTAATTTTTTTGAGACCACTATGTGTGTGACTGCATGTACGTGTGTGTGTGTGAGTGAGAGAGAATTTGAGAATTTCCTGGTTGATTATAAAAGCAAGTTAAGTTGAAAGGAAATAAAACAAAATGACATTTTAAATTCTGTATGGACTCCTATGTTGTTTGAGAGGACAAAATTTTGATTATAGCTGTATGGATGCAGGTTGGGGAAGGGCAGGTGGGTGTATTAAGAAAGGAATAGAGACATTTTAAAATACTTACGTTTGCATCATCTTGAGTTTAGGTGGCTTGAATAGCTTTTCTATTTGTCCACAAGTCTATGAGGAAAGCATCCATGATTAATGTAGCAACTTGACTGAGTTTCCACTAAATCATTTGAATAGTGAAATTATTAAAGCATACATTTTACTTATTTGTTTAACCAAATAGATAATAACGTTATGTACCAACATAGAATTAGAAGCTAAATATGTTATCAAAAATTTTTAAGCCAAATATAATTCTTCTGTATTTTGTCATGTTAAAGTTGAATTTCTGTCAATCTGTTTACTGAAAAGGGCTAATAGGCTTTTCCATAATAGTCAAAGGTTTGTTTTACTAGGTCTAAGGACTGATGTTTTATAAACTTGAGATTGGCTTTTAAAAAAACAACCAAACAACTACATTTTTTAGAATGTTTACTCTAGAGAATTGTGTTTGTTCTTTCAGAGGAGTAAGCTGTGTTTACCATAGGAGGCTGAATCTGCTCAACCATCTTTTGAAAATTGACTTGCTGAATATAATTTTACTGATCTAGTTATAACTAACCAACTGATAGATGAGATCTGAGAATTGTTTTAAGGTCTGAATTATTTAAAAGCATGCCTCTAAGCATAAATCTATATAAGAAAATGTTAGTGTGTTTTTAATGAAATAACTTCAAAAACCAAAGGAAAACCCTGTTCCTCCTTAAAGATGTTGCTGAAGTTCAATATATAAATAAAGAAGATAATGGTCATACCCTTAACAGAAATAATGCAGGGGAGAATTTGGTTAGTAGGGAAAGGATTTAGTTTTTTAGAAGTACTGAATTTGAGAGTAAGCTGGACTCGAAAGCAACAATATTCTGATGTCACAGCTCTGGGAATCAAAGCTCTCAGAAAATGTCTGGAGAAAGAAAGAACCATGTATCTATTATAGTCAATACTGGAAATATGCCAATACCCAATGAGTGAAGGGTCAGAGAAAATCTGTGGCAATCTACTTAGGAAAAAAAATTAAATAAAATGAAGTGAATGAAAATTTTGTCAGGCATACATAGAAGTTTGTCTTCATCAGTGTTCTTCAGAAAAATAGAATATCAACAGGAAATATACATATATATACGCACATATACACACGTATACATATAATGACACAAATATATATATATATATACATATACATAATATACACACACATGCACAATTAAAGATTGGCTGATGTGTTTATGGAGGCTGAGAAATCCCATGATAGAAGCTGGAGACCCAGAAAAACTGGTAGTGTAGTTTGAATGCCTGAGAGCTCAAGAGCCAATGGTGTAGATCCCAGTCCGAGTCTGAAGATTTGAGAACGAAGAGTGTCCAGGACAGTATATCAATGTCCAGCTCATGCAGTTAGTAAACAGAAAGGGAAGCCAACTTCCTCCACCTGTTTGGTTTTTTTTTTAGGGCTTCAGTGATGATGAAGGATGATGTCCAACCACACGGGAAGGGCCATTTGCTTTACTTCACCAATTCAAATGCCAATCTCTTCCAGAAACACTTTCCCAGACACACCCAGAAATAATATTTAATCTGGTATCTAGGCTTCCATGGCCCCGTTAAATTGACATGAAATTAATGTTAATAGGGTTTTTAGAAAAATCTTGTAAGTGGAAGGAGAACTCTTCTTTCAAAGAACTAATAAAAAAATTTTAATGAAATTCCTAATTGTGTGTAATGTTAAAATGTTAAGATATACCTCTTACAATGTAGTGACTTATAAAAAATTCCTTGAAGACCTGAATTACTGAAAGTCACAAATGCTAACATTCCATACATTTAAAAACCTGTATTTTATATGCCTTTCTTCTGACAAATTAATAAATGAAGACATATTTTGAGGTGGGTATGGTCAGCATGCAATATTGGGTTGTAAGATTAAGAAGCATTTGTAAAAGTACAAGATAAAAATTACTTTGTAGTGATATTTATGTACTGATCTATTATATCTAATTCAATAAGTAATGATGTAGGAAATTATCCGATATGCTGAATTTAATAATTTGTTTATAAATTCATCTTTCTTTTCCTCATCTACTTTTCCTCTTTTGCTTGCTCTGATTTTTTTTTCTTTTAGTTATCAGTTTTTTTCAGTACTGAATTCAATGTCAGTATGGATTAAATCCCAATTTTGATTAATTTATACCAAGACATGTGACTTCAAGGTCAATAAGACTCCAGGTAGAGGTTGATAATTCCCATGAAAATGTGTAGGAGAACTGGAAGCAGCCGAGTGTAAGGTATCCTTGCTCTGGAGTAAAACTACATGCTAGATCTCAGCTTTGAAAATAACTCGCTGTGGCACCACAGTCAAGTTAGTTAATCTTTTTGAGCTTTAGTTTCTTCATTCTAAAATGGGGAAAAAATATTTTCCTTTTAGGGTTATCGATCACTAAACATTTATCTAAAGTCCCCATCATTTTAACACTGTGGTACCCAACCCCTGGGCTGTAGACTGGTACTGGTTGGTGGCTTGTTAGGAACCAGGCTGCACAAGTAAGAGGTGGGTAAGCCAGCAAAGCTTCATCTGTATAGCTGCTCTACTGCTCAGATCATTGCCTTATCTCCACCTCCTGTCAGATAAGTGGTGGCATTAGATACGTAGGAGTGCAAACCCTACTGTAAAACATGCATGCAAGGGACCCTGGCTGTGCATTCCTTATGAGAATAATGCCTCATGATCTGAGATGGAGATGAAATGCACTTGAATCTTCCCCGACCCAGCCCCACCCTTGTCTGTGGAAAAACTGTCTTCTATGAAACCAGTCCTTAATGCCAAAAAGGTTGGTCTAATACATAGTAGGCTCTTTTTTAAATTTAAGATTTTGACCAGGAAAACTGGTGAAGATGACATAAAGGAGCAGACAATTAAGTTGAATTTTGTAAGACTGAATACAAATGTGACAGATAGCTGGTGGGATATTCCAGATGCAAGCAAAAGGTAATCAAAAGATGGGAAGCTCCAGGTGTATATTGGAACAGTGTGGACAAAAATATGGAGAAGGGCAGTTGCCCTTGGTAGTTACCCTTCAAAACTGGATTTTTTCTGATACATATTAGTTGGGCACAAAACTGAATTTTAATTCAGCCACATGATTTAGGGGAAATTATACTGTCTCGCCAAGTTTCTTTAACTTTAAAGGCAGATAATACATTGTGAGGCTGGCTCTTGTTAGTGCTCTATATAGAGTGGTCATTATGTTATTAGACTTTAGGTGAGATTTTGATAGACAAAAATAATGATGTATGAAAGAAGGAAATCATTTCAGACAAAGGACTACTATGAACTAGGGCTATGAAAGACACAAACTATTAGTACTTGAAAAAAATTGTATGGTTTATCTGTGGCATGGCAGATAAGAAGGAGAATGTTGGAAGATAATGTTAGCAAAGTAGGTAGTGAACATCAAAGTCTATCCTTTCATGTTAATGTTTTTAATTAGATAGATAATGAAACAGGGAAGTAACAAATGCAAACCATGCTCAAGAGAGCAACACTTCTGCCTCACTTCTCTATAATTATTCTTATAACCAATCTGCTCAACCTAGAGTTTGATAGTGAGGATGCCTGGGAAATTCATGGTGATCTTAAATATGACGGAAGGTGCTAACTGAGTGAGTGGGTATAGACGAGGGAAAAAGAGCATTGGGCAGGGGACAAAAAAGACTTGGTTTTGGAAACTTTGACTTTGGATGATTACCAGTAGGAAGGTGACACTTCTAGTTTGGATCTTTGGAGAAGGCTTAAAACTTGAGTTGGAGAGGTAGAAAGCACTAGTTTGATAAGCTGGTTGAAGCCAGGATGGGGAAAATTAGCTGGAAATGTCTGTAAAAGAAAGGATGATGAGGCGCAAACTTTCTTGCTGCGTAAAATTACACCAGCAGAGCCCAGGTTTGTGCCACTGAATTGATGCCTTTGGGTTTTTTTCCATTCTATTGTTTGCTCTTTTGTCCTTTAATCTTGGGACTGCTGTCTTTTCACTTTAGGTTTCCATTTTCAGCTTCTCCAGTCCCTCTTTGGGCCGTAGGAACTTCCATCAGTCTATTTATCCATCTAGCTATCCAGCTCACAAATATTTATTAAATAATAGATAATTAAGATGCCAAAAAAGGAATAAGACATAACCCCTGTTCTCATGGGGTTTAGCCTCACAGTGAAGAAAGATATACACAATTAATAATGAAAATATGATAAACATCATGATAGATACATG
Source organism: Otolemur garnettii (assembly GCF_000181295.1). Taxonomy (NCBI): domain Eukaryota; kingdom Metazoa; phylum Chordata; class Mammalia; order Primates; family Galagidae; genus Otolemur; species Otolemur garnettii. Next base: position 11,093,517 of record NW_003852431.1, read on the forward strand.
GGGAAGAGGGGAAAATCTTGTAGTCTATAGGGGAGGAAAAAATGAGAAGGCTTTTTTGAAGGACATGAGGCCTAATGTAATTCATAAGGAGGAAACGAGAACCACTTAGAAAGGTGGGGGATTTCCTGAGAAGAAATCGGAATGAGGAAAAGTAGAAAATGGAGAAGTATGATGTCATCTCCCATAGAGTTCATATCCAAATCTTCCCAGTTATCCCAAAGGTTTTTATGGCTATCTGCTTTGGTTAAGCAAAGATCCAATTTAATTTAACATGTTACACATTTTTATATGTTTTAGTCACTTTTAGTTTGAGGTAGTCCTTTCACTTATGGTATTGTCATTGTCATTTTAATGGCATTAATTTTTTTTTTTGTAATCCAAGATTTGTGAAATTTTCTTACTTTTTTCTTATGCTTTCTTCATGATGTTGTTTAACTTGTTCTTTTATTCCTATATTGATTGCTAATAAAATGGAAGGTAGTTCATTAGTCTAGAAGCCTGATGAGATTCAGGTTAAATATTATGACATTTCATAGTTGTTAGAGAATACTTCACATTCTAACACATCATGAAGATTATATCAGATTGTTCTTCTATTAGTGTTGTAGAATTCTGTGACTCAATTACTATGGATAAGGGGCTGACCACTATATCATTTCATTATAAAGTCAGTATTTCCCCTTTGCAATCATTAAGCAATCTGTGGAGTGACATGTGTCAGGAGACACTCCTTCATAAATTCATTCTGTTTCTATACATTTTGAAAGCAGAGACTTTCTATCTTCCAGAACTGTTGAGAAATAAATTTTTTATTTAAGCCATATTTCATGGTATTCTGTCATAGCAGTCTGAGCTAACACAACCCCTTTTCCTCTACTTTTTGAAAATGCCAAGGTCATTTTCTTTTCCTCCCATTTTATCTTGTTATGTGTTATTTCCTCTGCTCCAAACTCTGCTCCCGCTATTTCCCCAGCTACTTCTGACTCTGTGTAGACCTCTGACCATTGCATTCAAATTAATACCACTCTCTCATTCTCTTCATAATACTTATAGCTCTTACAAGAAACTGACCAATTATCATGTTTGAGTATTTAGTTTTTATTTGTTTGTTTCTCTACCTCACTACATTTCAATATCATTTCTATGAAGATGCCTCACAGCAGCTCAATAAATGCTTATTAAATGAATGAATGCATCCATCTTGACTTAGAAAGATGAACATATATATGTTACCACCACCACATAGTTCTAGAGGATCTAAGAGAGACCTGAGAAGAATGTTGCCTTAAGCCATGATTCTCTATGATCTGGACTGGCTTGGAAGAGGATATGTATTATATAAGATCTAATCCAATTGGCTTATTTCTGTCACTTTTGTAAAGCCCTTGGCTAATTGAGGTTTGAACACCAATTAGAAGATGCTGCAATAGTCATATAGTGAATTTCTCAGGGCAGGATAAAAGTTAACCCAGTATTTGGGGTGGCAGGTGTCACCCAAATTGGGTTGTGCGATCAAAGGGACTTTCTGAAGAAGGACTTTCTGGCGTCTATATTGTAGTTTGGAACCAGATTGCCTTCTGCATGCCTGGGATGGTCCTGGGCCTCCCCATCTGGTGGTTACTCTCCTGTGTAGCACTCTACTAACAGTTTAGCAAAAAATGCAAAGAGAAGCTCTTTATCTTGTATTCTTGCTAAACTGACTGAGTTCAATAGCAGCTTCTGGAAAGCATTCTAGTAATCTCCAAAGTGTTTAAGAAGCATTACTCACATTATCACTGAAACATGTCTTGCTCCAGAAATGTATTTACTGTTCTTTTCAGAAACACAGATGCAGTCTAGGTAAATAATACAAAACAGTTACTCTCTTGCCAAGGGAAAATGCCATTTTGGTATTTATCTATTTAAAAAGCAAATGAAATCATTCATGCTGGAGGATGATGTATGATAGATGAAGATCTTAGATTGCTCACTTCTGATTAATCTCTACATAACTACATTTTCAAGTTTATCTCTTTTGGTTTAACAATGGAGGGCCTATCTGTTTTTAAGTCAGCATCATTATATTAAATGAAAATATATTACCTTCATTCTTCTATATCTAGGAGACATGGCTTCTGTCAATTTATCAAGTAGTGGCATGATGAAAAAAAAGAGTTTGTGTAAATATTAGAATGAAAAATTTAAGGTCTCCACATTTAGAGATTATATATTTCTTTATAAATTTTTAAATGTGTTTGAACTATCAAATCGTAAATGATTGCCTTTCAATAAGAGAGAATTTGCATGAATAAACAGTAGCAGCAAAGAGCAGGCTTCTTCTTGCTCCCTTCCCTTTATTTTGTATTTCACATTAGATGATCATTTTGGAACAGCAATATGTCTTAAGTGTGATGACTCATTCTTATTGTACTTCAAGAGCAGACGCATGATTTAATGTATATCATGTGGTTGAAGCAATTTAACCTTCAAGTTATTGATGTAAATCTGGAAAATACTCAAGACAAACCAACTGCCTCATTCATGGTATGTACCCAAGAAATAAATATTGAATGACTGTGTCCTTGCTGCTTTAATTCTGTTTCCAATATTGACATGGCATGTAAATTCCACTGAGACCCATGGCTCATGAGATTGGAGTGGGAGGAAGTATTTGCAATCCGGATCTTCAGAGTATATTTGCAAAAGAACTGTAAGGGAAGTTGAAGCAGCCGGCTAATGTAGAAACCCTAGATGCTGCTATTGGATTTAGCTTGGATATAAAAAGAGAAGAAAATAGTTTAATGTGGGAGTTCTGCTGATTCTCAAAGGAGTTTTTTGTCTTCTGTGTCTGGACCTGGAGTCTATGGAGACCCAGGTGTTTGAGTTGGTTTGAAATGAGTGTGCAGATTTCTGAGCCCCAGGCATTTCTTGTTCTGCTCTATAGTTTCATAGAGAAAATCCAAGAATGAATTAGCAGGAGGTTTTGAGGTTGATAGAAGCTGCATTTCGGGCTCAGCTGTATGAAAGTGGGAAACAGAGTGAACTACTGGCCCAACGATACGTTCCCGGATCTCTGTGGCATATGTTATGTGACATCACAAGCCTGGAACACTGCTGGCAGCTGCCAGAAAAATATAAAATCTAATGGAAAAGTAACCCACCGAACCAGAATGAATCAGCTGTTCATTCCTTCTCTATTGGAATTTATCTTAAAAATTAAAATTAAAATTCATGTAATTTAGAAACTTGAAGTCAAGAAATAGGAAAGCTCATTATTCTGTCCTTTTTGAACATCTAGTTAGTTATGTTGGTTATATGGGAAAAAATTGAGAATGTAAATGAATCTGCACAGATTTATTTTGGGGGGAGGTATCTATTATTCTCATCTAAGTGGTTCAATGTTTTATTGATGCTCATTAATTTCCGTTACATCCTATGAAGTAGGTGTGGGGAAAATATGTTTCTCCTACTTGTGCAATGCAAAATGCTATGATGAATTCTTGTATGTAGGAATTCCTGTTCTCTGGGCAGAAATATTAAAATATCCCTCCCTTCCTCCTCTCTCCACCTGAATCATGGACAGTTTGCTTTTATGAAAAATTAGTTTTGGCATGGGGTCATGCTTAACATATTTTCATGATTATTGCTGGCACAGAGCATGGTAGTTAGATGTGTGAAGTATGTATTTCTCTCTTATGAAAGCTAGGATAACATAAATGACTTATAAGGCCGATGGGAAGATTAAGTAGAATTTATTGAAAACATCAAAGTTCCGGGCACACATCAGTCTTTCATATAAACTTTAATCAGAAACTGATTCTCACTGTATGGAGCTAGTTGTTCTTCTAAAAGGCATTAATTGGCTTTAAAATTTTTAAGTATTTAAAAAAGGATGGCATCTTATTTTGGGCTGCTATAACACAACATCACAGACCATGTGGATTAAACAACAGAAATTTACTTTTCACAGTCCTAAGGGCTAGGAAGTCCAAAATCGAGGTGTCCTGGTTTACAAATGACAGTGTTCTTATTGTACCCTAACATTGTGGAGAACAGAAGCTAGAATAAGCTCTATGGCTCTTTTTCCAGGGGCATTAATTGCATCCATGAGAGCTTCATACTTACGACCTGTTTGCCACCTGGTGACCTCAGATCCAAACATCATCACGTTTGGAATTAGGGTAACAACATATGAGTGTTGAAGGAACATATTCAGTTCATAGCATATGAAAAGAAAAAACTTCTTCCTAAAAATATAATACCTAGGAAGCATATTACAACAAGATATGAAGATTCTCTTTTCTTAATATTATGTTGTATCCTTTGCCTATTTCAGCATTTCACATGATTGATGATTTGCTTCTTCCTCAAAATCGCAACTGTAAAAGTATGTAGTAGATTTGGGAATACAGGACAATGAAAGCTATAATTCCCTAGGTTTCATTGCTCTTTTGAGCAGAATCCTCTGAAAAATGAAGTGATGGAGATGCTGTTTGGGGAGTCATCCCAGCTCTGGTGTGAGCCTCAGAGTCAAACACTTAACAAGTTACACTTTCAGTCTCTTCATTTGTAAAGTAGGAAAAATAATAATTACTGCATAAACCTCATGGAGTTGCTGTTACATCATAATGAGCTGATATACATGAAAATTCTGTGAAAATTGAAATGTATTAGACAAGTATGAAGTATTAAAACTGTCAGGGGACTCTCTAGAATTTGTCTAACAATTTCAAAACTAGAGGAATAATTGTGAATGGAAACCTAAAAGTGGGTTGTTCCCAAATGGGATAGTTGAAAGGAGGCAGGTTGTTTTAAGGAATTGTCCACAAGTGATGGTATTATTCACTATTCATATTTGAAATTCTAAGAAAGGACAAGCTATTAGTTTCTTAATCCATCCCTTTTCACTTTACGAGGTTTGAAATTCCATGACCTTTTAAATCAGAAACCTATATCATACTACTTGTGGAAAGTGGAAAGTGAGAAATTTGTCTGAATTTAGACTAAATCTAAATTTAGTCTAAATCTGAATTTTAGTAAAATCTGAATGCAAAGGTATAGGAGACACTTCAGTTTAAGTTGCCCAAATAAAACTTAGTGCTTTAGAAAAGTGCTGTTTCTTTTCTTCTTTTTCTTTCATGATTCATTGAGGGTTAGAAATTCAAACAGTGTACAAGGGGAGAGGCCTTGTTTTTACTTCATTGTATTAGGGACCTCAGATGGAAGACTTGAAGGCTGAGTAATAAAATCTTGTGACTTGCTTTCACTCACATTCCTGATAGTTAATACAGATATTACCTGGAGGGCCATCTGGTGTTGTCTGCAGGAAAATCCACATGTGGCCTGTGTATGTGGCTAGGTCCGGGAGTGGCGGGGGAGAGAGAGAGAGAGAGAGAGAGAGAACAAACACCAGGCAGAGTTTTACTTTCTTGACCTAGCCTTAGAAGTGACATATCATCACTTTTTCCCTTCTCCATTGTTTGAAGTAGGCATGGGTTTCTGTACAAATTCAAGAGGAAAAACATAGACCACATATTTGTTGTGAGGAATGTCAATTATACTGTAAGACAAGCATATGGGAATAAATGAATAAATAGATGAGGGCATCTTTGTAAAATATAATTTGTCACTTATTCCTTATTGTCTAGCTATTTTTACCAGTGAGCTTAGCTTTCCCTAGGGCTATAATTATAGTTTCTATAACTTGCAAGGAGTGCTGGCTTATATACCTTTTGGTAAGTTTAAGGAAAGAAATAGATGGTCTCTTTCTTCCTGGACAGGTAGAAGTTTCCAGAGGATTACTCTTTTATTTTCCTGCAAGGGATTCTTATGGATTAGTTCTTTAGATTCAAGCTCTACCCTTTCATTCTTATTTGCTTCATAATTAAAATATTTTTTAGAGGAATACAGGCCCTCAGGCTAGTTCTTCAACTGTTAGGAACCAGAATTTCTCCTTCTTTCTTCCTTCTTCCTTCCTCCTCCTCCTCCTCCTTCTTCTTCTTCCTTTTTTATTGAGACAGAGTCTTGCTTTGTCACTCTCAGTAGCTCACAGCAACCTCCACTCTTGGGCTCAAGCGATTATTTTGCCTCAGCCTCCCTAATAGATGAGACTACAGGTGCCATCCACAACACCCAGCTACTTTTTTTGTTTGTTTGTTTGTTTAGCAGGTCCAGGCTGGGTTTGAACCCACCAGCTGTGGAGCATGTGATTGCTGTCCTAAGCACTGGGCTATGGGCGCCCAGTCCATTCTTATTTTCTAAATAGCCTGTAATTACAGATTTGTTTTCTTCTTTGCCTTAGGAATCATGTAGAACACTATGGTCTTATTTCCTAAAATCTTTAATTGATTTGATTTTAAAATTTATACCTGAGTTTTTAAAAACAATTTTATTGTGCCATGGCCAGGGTGGCCTGTAATATTTCTAGTATTCAAATTTTTGTTGCTTAATTATAAAGTTAATTTTTGTTACCATTCGAGGAATCTTGAATAGAATATATTCCTTTTTTTGGGAAAACTATATTTTTCTACTTAGATTCCTTTTAGATTTCCTTCCTTATTCTTTAAATTCAGGATGTGTTAAAGGCATTTCTAGATGAGAACTTTGTTGTTGTTGTTGTTGCTCCACATATTACACAAATAAAGCAAATCATTTTAATTTGCAAGTTTTCAGGTTTTACCTCAGGATATTTTCCTACATTATGTCTATAATTATGCCTGTTATGCTTGGTTTTATATCTCTAAGAAGTCTTTCCTGCCTTTCTTTCTCATCTCAGGATCATTAAACTGTTTTTTAATGCAGTTAAATCTCTAATCTTATCTGAATTTTTTTTGATGTGAGGTAAGTAGTTAATCATTATTTTAGTTTCTTCTAAAATTTATTACCGGTGTTCCAATCCTAGTGATTCAGAGTGACATATTTTATAATATTACAATTCCCGTGTGTATTTAGATCTATTTCTGTACTGTCTAATTGTGCACTGATCTATTTTTCTATTCCTTTTAACATCTCTAATGCTATTTTAATTATAGTAGAATTACATTTATTTTAACAGTAGTTCAAGGCAAGTCCCCCACCTTTTTTTTCATTATTGGTGTTTTTATGATTCTCACATATATATTTCCAGATGGATTTTTAAAATTCAACAAAATAATTTGGTACATGTTATTTGGTGCATGTTAATAATATAGGAAAGAAACATTCTATATCTTCACTGTTCAATATGGTAGTCACTAGTCACATGTGGCAATTGAGCACTTGAAGTCAGTGAGTGCAACTGAGGAATTCAATTTTTAATTTATTTTTAATTAACTTAAATGTAAATAGCTACATATAGTGGTTACCATACTGGACAGGTTACCACACTGCACATACCATACTAGAAGGCAGAAATAGATGGAGAGGGAACAGATCATAGGTATTCCCAAGAAGGGACTTTAATTTTTCTTATATTTGTTGATGTCGAAGCATGTAGATAAATTCCTTCACATGGTCTCCTTTTCTACCTAGTGCCATGCCCAGGAATATTATGGGACTATATCCAGCTTTCTTCCTGGTTCTATTGACTACTGCGTCAGGGAAGAGATCCACCATGCTGATAAACATCACTCTTTCATGTGTCTTGGGTTACTTAGTGGGCACAACAGATCTTAATTACATGATGTATAAGAGCAGAAATTGAGTAGTTCACACCATTTTCACTATTTGCTTTCATCCTCTCAAATTGTAAGAAGTTAATCATGTTTTGTTAGGAGACCATGTTTTACTTACTCTCTATGTCAGTTAACTAATATTTTAGTTTAAGTAGCAAAATGATGGATTTCTTTGATTTTCTTGGTTTTTTTTATTTTGACTTAGAATTTCTATCATTTTAGTTTAGGAATCCATAACCCCTGATGCCTTGGTGGACATCTTGCATTGGCTAAGCCATCCAGCTAATTATTTGCCATACTGATGCCACATTCTTTCTTCTAGCTATTTCCATAATCTAGTTTTTTAGATTAGAAAATAATTTTCTAGTTTTTTGCACTTTGGCCCCATTGCCATAACCTTTTGGACTAGAGGTATTTGAAACTGATGTGTCAATTTGTAGATTGAGTATAAATCTATGTGGTAGCATAAAGAAAATGAGGCAATTTATTTTTTTTTCTAAGTCTGAACAAAGAAAATCTAAGTAAATAATCCAGGTAGACTTGCAATAGTTGTTTGAAAATTTATGAGAAAGAACCAGGGCTGGATCAGTTTTGATGTGGTGCCTTACAGACTAAGCAATGAGAGAGCAGCAACTAACAGTGAGCAAAAAAGGAGCTAGTAACAGAGAGAGAGAGAGAGAGAGAGAGTGTGAGCGCATGAGCGCATGAGAAGCATGACCTACCCACAGAGGAGCTAGAACAAGTGAGGCTAATGAGTTGCTTCTGATGTCATTACAGTCCCAGAGTATAAAAATGCTTAATGTAAGCATTTGTTTTTAATTTATTAATTTACTTAGGCTTTTGTTCATTTACTTATTTTTTATTTTCTTGAGATATCTCCTTGAAATGTATTTGTATTCCTTACAATTAGAAAATTGTAGTCTGGTGGGTGGGAGGGGGCCAAGATGCAAATTTCTTTGGTGGTCCTGAATCCGGGTTCATCCAATACCAGCCACCTCCACCATGCCACCTAAGTTCAACCCCTACGAGATCAAAGTCATGTACCTGAGGGGCACTGGCGGTGAAGTCGGTCATATGCCCTGACCCCCAAGATCAGCCCCCTGGATTTATCTCCAAAAACGGTTGGTGATGATATTGCCAAGGCAACTGGTGACTGGAAGGGTCTGAGGATTACAGTGAAACTGACTATCCAGAACAGACAGGCCCAGATTGAAGTGGTACCTTCTGCCCCTGCCCTCATCATCAAAGCCTTCAAGGAACCACCAAGAGACAGAAGGAAACAGAAAAACATTAAACACAATGGAAATATCACTTTCAATGAGACTGTCAACATTGCCAGACAGATGCAGCACTGATCTTTAGCCAGAGAACTCTCTGGAACCATTAAAGATATCCTGGGGAAGGCCCCAGTTTGTGGGCTGCAATGTTGATGGCTGCCACCCTCATGACATCATAGATGACATCAGTAGTGGTGTTGTGGAATGCCCAGCTAGTTAAAAAGTACAAAGGAAAATGTTTCAATAAAGGATTATTTGACATCCTCCCCCCCCAAAGAAAACTGTAGTCTGAAGACTTGATAGAAGTTTTTCTTAATTTTATATTTTATCTGGTTCTCTGAGTGAAGAGGTAGTAATTAGAAACTTATGTGTGTGTCTCCTGGTTTTCTAAAGATTACCCAAGATGTATGTGAATGCACACACATCTCAGGTAATGGCATGGAAATTAGATGAGAGGATACTTAGGCAAGAACAGTTTTGGGAAAGGTATGAAAGCAAGAAGCAGCATGTTATATTTTGGCAGTTACTGAAATAGTTTGGTGTTTTGTTTAATATGAACTATTAGGCAAAAAGCAAGAAAAAATGAGGGCTTCTGCCCCCATGTCAAGCAGAATAATGCATTGAAAAATTGATTTGTGTTTTGTTCTTGCTAATCTTATAACATGCAAAGGAATGGCATTTTCTTTCCCTTTCCCATCCACTTAGATGATTCCTTATCATTTCTACCTTCCTTCAATAACTCTGTCACTGTCCATCAGTTTTTCTCTTTCCTATAACTTCTCCATCACTCCTTTCATTAGCTCTTCCCATACAGCCAACAATCCATCTCCTTTATCACACTTTAAAAAAAATTTAAAAGAATATTTCTTTCTTTTTATTCTGCTACTTCATTTCACACCCTTTAATCCTCACCCAACACATTGAAAAAATAATCTAGACTCACTTTCTCACCTTCCAATCATCGGTTTACCTCCTGTAATCAGGTTTCGATCCTATAACTTAAAGTACTTAATACATTGTGTTATAGTTTATTTTATCCTCTGCTAGACTGTGAGTGCCTTAGAAATAGGAAGGACTGTCTATTGACCTAAGTAGCATCTGGCACAAAATGTGTACACAAGAAAACAAATTCAATCAACAAACATTATATGATCAAGCCTTATCCATTCTTCACTTAAGCTTGTATGAAATGAATTTATATTTTCTTGGTTTTGAGAGTAATAGAAATTCAATATTTCTAGGAATCATTTTATTTTATATATATATACATATATATGCCTTTCTCTTAGAATTCAATAGGATTATCTGCCCATCTTTCTCTCTGTCTGTATCTACCTACCTACCTACCTATCTAGCTATCATATGTCTGTAATATAATTATATGTCTATCTATGGCATTTAAATCCTGAATATTTATCAAGTTTAAATAAGCTGACCTGATTTTTTACCCTGATGGTTCTCAATACAAAATAGTTTGTATTACATATGCAGGTAAATGACACTTTTTCAATAAGATAATGTCACTTATAAATGTAAGGATAGAGCTTGTCATCAGTATTACATAGGCCAAGGTGGTTCAGGAGGTCAGATAGAATATGGTTGCCATATATTATTCCTGAAGAAAGTATTGTGTCATATTAAAGAAGATACTGATAATTACTTGACACCATTGTGTAGTCAGAATGTGCCAATTAGGAGAAATTTAACTCCCAGAATAGGCAACACATGCATAAGAAAATGGAACATATTTGAGTCTGGAGGCCTAACTGGACATCAGTCAGAATTTGCCTTTTCTAAAATGTTAGAAGATCACCAATTTGTGACTATCAGAGATATGTATACATGGGTATTTGGGGGTTATGTCCACTACCAAAGAATTGCTTAAACTATTATGAGATTTTGAGTGAAATGCATTTTACCTGACAAGGGTTTCTGGAGAACATCAATTTTGAGTCATGTCAAGAGGTTGCATCTTCAGTAAAGAGAAAGAGGGCTTGCTTTGATGAGAGGGTAAATTATTTGGGGCATAGAAAGTGATATGTTGGCAGGGTCAACAGTGAAAATGAGCAAAGTGGTAAATGGTTTTGATGCCACCAATTAACTGATATAAGAAGTAGCTTTGAATCATTTTTCAGCTGAGAAAAAAGTGTTGAAAATGAGTAAACACCAAGAGGTGGGAAGTTGTTACTGTTTAATAAAAGAACTTTGAAACTTGGAATACAATTATGTACATGAGATTGAAAAGCTAAAGAAATAAATGTAAGTATATGACATAGAATATGGCCATGAAGAAAAATAACAATGCTGATGAGGATTTATATTTGCAACCTAATCAAGATGCTCATGGGGACATTGGTCTGGGTTCTGACAAAATCTTTGTATCTTAAAACAAAAAGAATAGGGCAGGACAGACAAATAGAGATGTTACTTAGAAAACTGAAAGTATAAACCTATAAGATGCAAAGTGAGAGAGAGACAGGGAAAGAGAGATAGATATTAGAACTTGGGAAGTTATTTTAAAAGTAATATCAAATAAAATGGGTAACTGAGCTATTTCAGAGACAGTGAATGGAAGATAAAAAATTAGCAACTTGCAGCAAAACTATGAGGACTAAACTCTTTTCTTCCTAGGAGAGTTAGCAAAAGACTTTAATAAATGGTTTTCTCAAAGTTAATTGAGCTTTCTTAAAATAGTTGTTTTGATTTCTTTGTCTGAGACATTATACATCTCCATTACTTTTAGGTCAGTCTTTGGCACATTATCATATCCATTTAGTGAGGTTTTGTTTCCCTGAACATTCTTAATGCTTATGGCCATATGACAGGGTCATAACAGATTAGTTATTTTAGTTTTCCTAGTCTGGTTTTGTTTGTACCTGTCCTTGTTCAAGGGCTAACCAATGATTCTAAGCTGACCAATTGCTATGTTCCTTGAGGCTATGATCACTGCAGCCAACACAACACTAGAGGACACTCTATGCTTACACTTGCTGCAAGTCTTGGGAGGGCTCTGAGTTTGACCTGGCTTTCTTCCCAGAATGACCCAAGGAAGCCACAGAGTGTTCTGTAGCTATATGAGAATGCCAGTCATTCCAGAAGACTGTCCTGATGGCCAGACAAGTGGCCCCCCAGCATATCTCTGCATAGGTAGATGGGTCCCCAACTGCAGGGAGAGAGGCCAGAGATGGAGGTTATCCCCCTTGCAATCTACTGTGGGATGGAGGCTTGGAAGCCTGTCTTCTAAGCTGAGATAAGCACACATCTTCTATCAGTAAATAGTTACCTTAGAAGTTCGAGTATAAAAAGAGGAGGCTGGCTTGAGAGCTCTTGGAGAGACACACACAGAAGTAGAATATAGGGCCTCAGTTCTCAAAGTGTGATTTCTGGACCAAAATGCTCATCAGTGCCCAACATTTGTTGGAAATGCATATTGTCTGGCCCTTCCCTAGACATACTAAATCAAAATTTCTGGGTGTGGGGCCCAGCAATATGTGTTTTAGCAGGGCCTCCAGGTGATGGTGAGACACACGAAGTTTGAGAAATACTGATTTAGGCTATAGTGTATACTTGCTCCTGTTTCAACACATCACTATGAAAAAGAGTACTTCAAAACAGGAAGATATTAATGTAAGTGACTCTGCAAAGAGAATGCCTTCATGAAAGGTGATTGAGAGAAGACTTTTCAAGAAGCTATACGAGAGAACGGTATTGCTAAGAACATGCCTTCCTTCAGACTTAAAAGTGAGGAAAACATTAAATTATATCAATTATAGGGTTTTATTTTATTTTGCTACATGAAGTAATGTAACGAAAGAAAACAATTTGTAAATGATATTAATAAGAGATATATAAAACATTCACCCCTCCCTTCCTATATCAGATTTTCTTATCAATGTGAAGCAGAAGAATCTTTGTCTGTCTGGTTGGTTCTTAGGGATTCCTTATAAATCATAATAGAGTAGTGCTCTCTATCCCTAATACGTGTACTGCTGTTGCCTTCTTAGCGCTTTTCTTAGAAGATAACAATAGTTGGTTTGTTAATTCTTTGCAAAGGCCATATATGAAAATGGAACACATTTGAGTCTGGAGATTTAATTGAACATTAGTGAGAATGTGCCTTTTCCAAAATGTTAAAGGATCACCAGTTTGTGAGCAATAAAGCCAATGTATTCAAAAATAATTATGGCTGACATAATTTGAGAATCTGAGGGGAAAGAATAAATCAGAGCATACTGAAATGGGTTAAAAATATGTTTATATAGTTTTTTGTGCCATCTAAGATAAAATCAAGTTTGAGAAGAAAACAATTCTTTGAAGATTGATAAACACTTGGCAGTACCTAATTTTAACTCTATTTTTTAATATAAAATTTGCTGAAAAATAATATAGAAAACAAAACAGCACAAAAACTGTAGAACTTGATAAATTACCACAAAGTAGATACACCTGTTTAACCACAATATAGAAAAACAGATAGAATAGAAATAGCTCCCTGAAATTCTTATTTTTTTGGAGATTTTCCTTGAAAATGACATCTGTCTCAACTTCTAACATTGTAGATCTGTCTTGCCTGCTTTTTAAACATGTATATACTTCCATCAAATGGTGTATATTTTTTCATTGTGCCTTCTTTTGGTTATCCTTATGTTTGTGAAATTCATCTTTATTGAATATAGTAGTTTGTTTATGTCCAAGGCTATGGGAGGCATTATTTTTATACTTTAAAAGAAAAATGGACACATTAATAAAAATTGGGAAAACAGGTATAAAAATCCATATTAATATCCAAATATCAATATAACTATCATTTTGATAAGCATAACCTTCCCAAACTTAATGCCTGAAATCAGGATCTGAGAACAGGTAGTTAATTCGGAAGGTGGTCCCAAGAACACCAACAAGAGTGTGTGGAAAAAGAGACTAGGAAGGAAATACTGGCTACTGCTTTTGGCAATGAAGATTCAATTTCACTAGAGAGCTCTCGGAGGCTGTGTAGCAATCACCCAGAATTATCCCATTGAAGGAAAGGAAGCTGGGACATTATTCTACCAACCTTTGCATTAGTTGGAGGCTGTTCCCCAACTAAGGCATGATGTAAATCCCCAGGCAACTCGAGCTCACCTGGAACATAGGCAGAACATGCTCTCACAGTTGTAGAAAACTCTGGAGTAGAGAGTGGCAGACGCTTCCATCACCAGTGGGCCCTGCACCTAAAAGGATAACACAGTAATGAATTACTGGTTGGCAGGTAGCTATAACCAACTCATAATGAAGGAACATAAGTGTTTGAATAATCATCTTTGTATCTTGTGGATCATACAATTTCTAATGAGCACAATTAAATTTTCTTTGGGTCCAGATTGGGTCTTTGTCTCATCGCCATGCTTGAGAGTTAACCATGAGCACCAAGAAGTAGGGGCTATTTCATTAGAGCCGTGGTTGTCTGTTGTAAGTTCTTGGTTGCATTTGATAATTAACCATTTGTACTTGGCCTCTTAAAAGGCACTGTATTAAAAATGAAGCAGTAAGGTTACATTAAAAAAATGGATTTATGAAGGCCATAATACCATCGATTTAAATTTTTAAAAGTTGGCCTTTGATAAGGAATGGGATTAAAACTGACTTTCAATTTTTGATGACAGACTATTGCCATCTTTGCATGAGTTTTAAATTTAGAAATAACAGCTCACTTGTGTTATTTGAAGAGCTTAGAAGAAACCTTTTTACTTTGCAAAAGTAAGGTGTATTAAGATGTATAAAATTCTTTATGTACTTCAATTTCCTTTTTAGTATGTGGAAAGCATTTGGAGACTGTACCTATGAACCCTGCATAGTCTTGATTACCCATGAAAGATATGATTCAGAACTTGGTTTTAAACTACTGCCCTTGCTATCCATATTCTCCCAGCTCCCATTTTAGTCATCAAAACTACTCAGAGATGAAAACAGTTTGAAAGAAGCTAGGGAGATTCTTCATCTTATTTAAAAAAAATCATAGGCTTTCTTGTCAGGTATACTTTTATATTTTCAAGAAAGTATAATCTAATCACTGTAAAGTTGTCTTCTGTTGAACAGAAATGTACCATGTTGTAGTTCTCACCCAGTTTTTTCCATCTTCACATGGGTGGTCCAGAACACTTCTGTTCATTCCTTCCTGGACAACAGACACGTGACTCCCCCACACCTTTCCTTTCCCACTTAAATTCTGGTGTTTTTGTTTTTTAAGGCTAATCTTTGAATTGATTATAAGGGCATGATGTTTGGTTCTTTTTCCCTACTTTCTTTTGGTTCAGTTTAAATTGCTGATGATGTTTTGGTAATATGTTACCTAGAACTGAAAGCAATACTTTAGGTTCCTTGTATGGAGCATTGTAGAAATTTTGACTCTTAACATTTTAGAAGCTATTTCTCTTGATATGGGGAAGATTGGATCATGAAGTCTTTGGTTGGAGACAAATTGCCGTGAATAATTTCAAACTTTATCTATGCAAGGGGAATCATGAGAGACTTTAGGGGAAATTATAAAATTTGGTTAACTTTTTGGAAAAGCAACTTTGGTAGCTGTAAAATATATGTATTACAAAGGGAAAGTAAGTTTGTACTGAATTTATTCCATTTTTATATCGCTTGTAGGTTTGACTAATAGGCAATCAATACCTACATCTATGACATATTGTAACACACACACTGAGCAGGAACAGGAGGAAGATACAGTCCTGTGATGTCAATCAGGCTCCCCCTTCCATGTTTCTTGAACCTTCAGCATGATCCTTCAGACACTTACCTCTCACCCAATTCTTCTTTATCTTGTACACAGGGCTACTAATTATAATAATAACTGATTGCACATTATAAATAGTAAGAAATAATACAAACACTCTTTCTTCTAAGTGCTTAATCAATGTTAACTCAATTATCTTCTCAACTTTCTGAAATTGTGTTATTTTCATCATTTTATAAATGAGGAAACTCAGGGGCAGAGAACATAAGTTAATGTGTTCAGTGTCCCACAGCTAATGAGTGGCAGGGCTAACTTAGGCTCAGAGGTCTGACTTTAGTAAGTCTGGTCTGAACCCCTTCACTCTGCTGCTTCAGTAGTGCTAGGACAATATAGAATGAATGCCATGTAATGTGACCACTTAGAGAGTAACCCCGACTTGATGGATGCTATTGTAGATGTTTGTATCACTTGTGAGTAACAACAGTTTATGGGAATAAGTACCAAACAACAGGAAGAGCAAGTCTGGAATAGTAACCAGGCTGTCTTTCTGCCATTTTGAGAATAAGTGTTTTAATTAAGAGATGTATTAAAGAAAATTCCTTTTCTACCAAAATCAAATTAAGGTAGAATTTAAATGTTCTTTGTTAGCAGTTCACCCAGTTGTCTGTTTTTTTTAACAGTATATTATTAATTAACTCTTTTTAAAAAATACAATTTATATTGCATTTAATGTAATCATCTGTTCATAGAACTTTAAATCTTAAAATATCCATATTCTGTTTGATGTTAAATCTTACTTGTCCACT
Organism: Otolemur garnettii; assembly: GCF_000181295.1. Lineage (NCBI taxonomy): Eukaryota > Metazoa > Chordata > Mammalia > Primates > Galagidae > Otolemur > Otolemur garnettii. The sequence goes on from NW_003852431.1 coordinate 11,109,952, forward strand.
TCCAGTCAGTTGTCAACAGGGCTAAGTTCCTGTTGGTCTCCGGGCACCACATTTTTGTCAAACAATTAACAGAAAACCTTGGCTTATGTGTGCTTCTATTTAAAGTCAACTCATTTAAGGTATATTGTTGACTCATTAACATTGAACTCACAGCCAGTAGCACCATAACTCATGCTTAAATGAAGCTTATTGATATCATTTGTATATTTTTCCCTTCCAAATTTCATGCTGAAATTTGATCCCCAGAGTTAGAGGTAGGACCTGGTGGAAGGTGTTTGATGACTTCATGCCATCCCTGAGGTAATGAATGAGTTCTAGCCCTATTAGTCATCATGAGAACAGATTAACAGAGGCTGCCCTCCCTCATTTTTTTCTTACTTCCTTTTTCTCCCATGTGATGCCTGCTCTCCTTTCCTTTCCACCATATGAAGCTTTCTCAGGTCCTTACCAGAAGCAAATGTGGATACCATGCTTCTCGTACAGAGCTATGAACCAAATAAACCTATTTTCTTTATAAATTACTCAGCTTCAGGTATTCTATTATACCACAGGGGTGTCTAACCTGTGGCCTGAGGTCCACATGCTAATTTTGTAAGGACTTTTTTTGATTTTAGTCTATGGTGTTGGATATTACAAAAAACATGCACAGACCTTGTTTTGCTAATCAGCTTTCATTAGTGTTTGTGTATTTAATGTGTAGCCTAAGACAACTATTTTTTTCAATGTGCTGCACAACTGCACAACCCTGTTTTATAGCAATACTAAGGGACTGCCTAACATGTGTGTTTTCCTAGGGAGGCTCTTTATAGCTTTCTTTTGCCTAGAGACAATAGATAGCATCTTAGTACTAGACTGGAGGGCCATTTTCAACACAATAATCACCAACAAAATGCACAAAAATGCAAAAAAATCCCTAGCAGGAAATAGAACACGAAATGAATATTTGTTAACAGTGTGAGAGTTGAAATAAGAAGGAAGAGGGGTACCTTGTTTGACTTTAGCTGAAAATGTGCTCATTGGGTGACTCAAACTTTTGGCCATTTAAAGACCTCTAAAAAATAATACTTCATTTTATGTGGGATCAGAAAAAACCTTGAAGAGCCAAGACATTACTCAGAAATAAAAACAAAGCAGGAGGAATCACGCTACCAGTCCTCAGACTATACTATAAATAGATAGTGATTAAGACAGCATGGTACTGGCACAAAAAGAGAGAGGTAGATGTATGGAACAGAATAGAGAACCAAGAGATGAACCCAGCTATTTACCATGACATGATCTTTGACAAGCCAATTAAAAACATTGAGTAGGGAAAAGATTCCCTATTTAACAAATGGTGCTGGGTGAACTGGCTGGTGACCTGCAGAAGACTGAAACTGGATCCACACCTTTCACCACTAAGATTGACTGTCACTGGATTAAAGATTTAAACTTAAGACATAAAACTATAAAAATACTAGAAGAAACTGCAGGGAAAATTCTTGAAGAAATTGGCCTGGGAGAATATTTTATGAGGAGGACCCCCTGGGCAATTTAAGCAACACCAAAAATACATTACTAGGATCTGATCAAATTAAAAAGCTTCTGCA
>NW_003852431.1:11112224-11117837 GCF_000181295.1 Otolemur garnettii
CCATATGAATGCTATAACCCAACTACAGCCCAAGATGAATGGGAAAGAGGAGGGAGGAAGATGGGTAGAGGGAGGGGAATTGGTGGGGCCACACCTATGGTGCATTTTACAAGGGTTCATGTTAAATCTAAGTGTAGAGTATAACTGTCTTAACGCAATAACTAAGAAAATGCAGTGAAGGCTATGTTAACTTGTTTGATGAAAGTATTTCAAATTGTATACAAAACCAGCACATTGTACCCCATAATTGCATTAATGTATACAGCTATGACTTAATAAAAAAAATCTTTTATCCATACGTACATGTACACAAATGACCTTGAAACAGCCATGAGTGTTGATTTTTGGGGCTATAAATGGATTTTAGTAAGTAGGCAAGTTACCAAATACAGTATCTTTAAATAACAAGGACCAACTGTATATAGACTTTGTATTTGATTAAAACCTAAGAATTGCTAATATTGTGAGAGCATCAATTAAAGATGGATTTTAAGATGATGTTGATAACTAAAATCTTCTAGTATTATCCTCAAGAGGATTATTTCTCCACAGTCACAATGTTTTGAGATCATCTTTAAAAGATGAGATTCAGGATTATTGTTCTAATGGTTAACAAATCTCCTGCTGAGAAAGGTTAATGATATTAACCAGGTTTGAAGTCTCCAATTTTTCTTTTCTTTTTCTCTTGGGAACAGTGAAGATTACAGATATTCCAATTATATAAATCCTTACAAAAAAGATTTTAAACATCTTTATGTAAAGAGCTGCTATAAAAGCAAAATTTTTTCAAGTAGAGAAGGAACAAAGACAAATATTACAAGTCGGGGGGGGACACATTACCCTGAAAAGAACAGTAATAAACTTAAAGACCAGCTTTTCAACAGAAAATAGAAAAACCAGAGGACATTTGATTGTCATCTTTAAAAAGGTAAAAGGACAAAACCACCAACCTGGAATTGTATATGTTGTGAAAATATCCTTCAAAGATGAAGGCTAAAGATTTTTTCAGACAAGGAAAATATTAGATAATTTGACACCAGCACATCTGCGGTACAAAATATATTAGCAGAAGTTCTTCACGCCGAAGAAAACTAATTCTTGAAAGAAATTGCAGAAAGGAGTAAAGAAGTAAAGCAATAAAATGAAATAGAAAAATACATGTGTGTGTAAAGGTAACACAATAGTGACTCTTTAAAATAGTAACAATAACATATTGTAGGGTTCATAACATGTTAGAAGTAAGGTATATGAAAACAATAAAGAAAAGGGCAGGAGGGTAAAAATGGAATTAAATCATATAGGTTCCTCAGATTGTTGGGAAATAGTAAAAGTAATTAGTTAAAGTAAAATGTAATAACTGGAGGATGGGCGTTCTAAGATCTTGGGTGACCACTAACAAGAATATATGACTAAAAGAAATGAAAGAGAATATTAAGCACTATTTGATTCACCAAAAATAAAGCAAGAATAAAGAATAAAGAGCAGATAGGATGAATGAAAAATAAGTAGCAAAGTCCTAAGCACAAATTCAACCATCTCCTTCCTTACATTAAATGAAAATAGACTTAGCACCCAATTAAAAGATAAGATTATCAACTTGAATGAAAAAATCAAAACCTTAATGCTCATGTGAGTGAGGTTTGTAAGAAACACACTGAAAATGGACTGACAAGAGACTATATTGAAAGTAATGTATGGAAGAAATAAAACAGTTTAAATACTAACCACAAAAAGCCAATGTTTCTATATTAATAGAAGACAGACTATATTATTACTTTGTGGTAAGAAGGAGATTTCATAATCCTTATTGTAAATCACAACAAATGATATAAAACCCCTAATGTGTATGTACCTAGTAATACAATTCAAAATATAGAAAGCAACAGTTGACAAAACTAGCAGCATAAATACATTTATAATCAGAGACAGAGATTTAATATAGCTCTCAGTTATAGACAAAAGAAGCAGACAAAAAATTATTAAGGGTATAAATTATTTACATATTACAGTGAAGAAACTTGACCAAATTGAAATATATAGAGCTCTAGCTAGTCTCAACAAATTCAGAATACATAGTCTTTTCAAATGGCAATGGCACATTTACAAAAATAGGCCCTTTATTGGACCAAAATAAGATACAATTTTCAGAGAACTAAAATAAAATGAAGCATGTTCTCTGATTATAGTGAAATTAAACTAGAAGCCAAAGATGTAAATATGATTTAAAAATCCCCCAAATATTTAGAAGATGATTATAGGTAAAAAAATAAAAATTAGAAAATATTTTGATCTGTGTGATCATGAAAATACAACATAGCACAACTCATACGATTAAATTTTATTTCATCTTATGTTAATTTAGTTAAGTTGCATTTTTAAGGCATTTTAAAATTTCATTAAACTTATTGAAATTGTTCATATAACATTTTTCATAATATCCTTTTTTTTTTTACAATTGTAGAATCAATAATGATAGTTCCTCTTTCATTCCTTATGTTGGTAATTTGTTGTCTGTCTTTTTTGTGATCCATGTAACCATAGCTTTAAAAAATAGTTCTGGTGATCTTTTCAAAGAACCATCTTTTGAATTTATCAATCCTTTCTATTTTACATTCCACTGATTTCTACTCCTATCTTATTATTTTTTTCTTTTTACTATGGGTTTACTTTGCTCTTTTTCTAGCTTTTTCAGGTAGAATTTTGGATCTTACAAAGGTACATGTTGGATCTATTAGTATAGAGTATAAATGTCTTAACATAATAATTAAGTAAATGAGATTAGGTATATATTAACCAGTGTGATGTAAGCATTCCTAATTCTATATGAAATCAGCACATTGTACCCCATAAATGCATTAATGTATATATGATCTATGTGTTTATGATTTAATAATAACAAAAAAGAATTTTGGGTCTTAGAGCCTTTGACATTTCTTATTTCCTAATACAAACAATTAAAGCTATGTATTTTCTGTGAAATATACTGATTTTGATATGTTGTATTTTCATTATCATTATTACAAAATGAAAACCTAAATTTTCTTAATTTATGCAGAAAAATAACTTGATAAAATTTGATATTTATGATTATAACAAAAAGTTTATCAGTTTAGGAGTAGAAAGGAAGATCCTGTATCAGATATACTATATGTACACAAGCCAATACTTAATGGTAAATATTGTTTTACCTCTGAGTTCAGGAGCAAGACAAAGATGTCTACTATCACTAGTTGGTGAACAATGTACTTGAGACTCCAGCCAATGCCACAAGGCAACAATGAATAACAACCCTGTTATTATTAACAGATGACATTATTGCATGTAAAATGCAAAAGAGTATATACATTCAAAAGAATGTTTGAATTACTAAAACTATTAAGTGAATTTAGCAAGCTTGATGGCTATCACATCAATATATAAAATATATAAAAATCAATTTTATTTCCATAAACTAGTGTCAATTAGAAGTCAAAATTAAAAATGCAAAGAATCTTTAGTATTTAGCAATAAATTTAATAAAAGGGGTATAAGACTACAAACTACATTATTGAGTGGAATTAAAGATGACCTGATTAAAAGGAAGTACATACCCTGTTTTATGAAGACTTAAAATTGTTAAGATATCAAGTCTCCTTGAAATGACCTATAGGTTCAATGATATCTCATCAAAAATCTCACTGATGACTTTCTATCTTTTCTGGTATGTAATTGTAGGGTTCCTGCCCCTGGAGCAGAGTCCGCCAAGACTTGTGGAAACTGGCAGCAATTAACTGAAGAAATACAGAGTTAGAAATGATGGTAAAGAAAGAGACATGAGACACATAGTAGAATTAAAAGTGTGAGCTCAGGAGTCCATTTCCCATTTGTGGGATTCTAGCAATGTCCCAGAGTGTTTGCTCTACCCTGATTTTATTGAAGTCTATTTGCCCAGAGAGTAAGATGAGGGAGGGAACAAAGTCATCAGCAGTTTCTATGATTGATCATATTGGCTCCTATTATTATTATTAACCTTAAGGCTGGCCTTCAGAAATCTGAAATCTGAGCCTTGTATTGGTAGAGCCTCCTGCTTCAGATCACACACATAGATTTCTAGGGAGCGTTAAACTCTACTAGTTCTCTGTGGAGTAAAATGCCACTGGCGTTAATCTCCTCTGAGGAATTGGTGGGAGGGAGGCATTTTCCTCCATCACCACCACAGAGGATCTTCCTCTGTGATAAGGGATGTAACCTCTTCTGCCTATATCTCAGGGCTTGAGCAGTAGCTCAAGCAAATCTCCCCAGTGGGTATCTGCTTTGCCTATTTAATGGGCAGGCAACACCCCAGAAGATGTATCTTTTGCTATGACTTGCCACAGTCTCTTCTATGGCCATTATTCTCGTCAGAGTGCTAACAGACTCAGCAGGATGTTTGTACGCTGTATCCCCAATAGGCTAGAATTTCAGAAAAGGCAAGATGCTTGCTAGCAATGGCTAGCTTAAATGTAAACTATCTGACTTTTCTTTGTTCTGATTCACTCAACTTACTTTTTAGTTTTCTTCTTTTTCTGGGGATGCTTTCCTTTCCCAAGAATGGGGTCTTCTCCCTGAAGTAATATTGACAAACTATTTCTAAAATAATGACACCAAAGACCTATAATAGCCTACGCTAACCTGAAGAGTAATAAGGCTGAGGATTTCTACTAGCAAATATTAAGATTTATTTCCCATAAAGCCATAGAAATGAAGATAGTGCTGTAATAGAAGGACAGACAGATAGAGCAATGGGACATGAAAAGTCCCCAAACAAACTGACTTCTATATAGCCATCTGATTTATGACAGAGGGTCCACTGCAGTTTGTGGGAAGATCTTTTTAATAAATGGTCCTGGGTTAATTGTGTAACCATAAGAAGAAAAAAATTAACTTTGACCCCTATCTCACACCATATATAAAAATTAGTGTGAGATGCATTATGGACCTAAATGTGAAAGATAAAACAATAAAGCTATTAGAATAAGACAGAGAAGAATATCATCTTGAATTTAGGGTAGGTATGATAATAATAGTATGTCCAAAATCATGGGCCTAAGAAAGAGCTCCAAGACTCTGTGGGGCACCTGGAAAACCCAGTGACAATGCTGTTGGTGTGGATTTGTGATTTATGTGCACAGTGCTGGGGTGTCCTGCTGTGCTCCCAGGGCAGAAGGCCTCATACTGCTTGGAAGGCAGTTAGTGGGTGGAGGGCCAGACAGGGTAGAAAAAATGCCCTGACTAGCTGGGACTTTGATTTCCAATAAAGAGAACCTATGTAGCTCTGATTCCCAAATGTACACAGATGCTGTGACTTGATATACAGTAGCAAGTGACACTGGTGAAATGTTGTGTAACAAACCTCATAGTTTTGTATTAAAGAAAAACTTTGAGAAGTTAAAAGGCAATTTGCTTATTCATTAAGATGTAGCCTCTATAATTCTAATGTCTGAGATCACATCTCAATACCATCACTCTGTGAGCTTGAGCAAGTTATTTATCTTCTCTACATCTGTTTCTCATGTATACACAAATGTTTACAATTGATTACAACTAGAAAACAACTAGCATGATGGCTTAGCACATAACAGACTTTCATTTAAT
>NW_003852431.1:11119324-11122149 GCF_000181295.1 Otolemur garnettii
AAAGGAGAGGTTTTAAGCTTTCTTTTTTCCTACATTTCAAACGTGTCTGTGGAAGTCACTTTGGGGTTTTATGAGGACTGAAAGGCATTACAATCTACACTGGTGTTTATAGAAAGAGACTATACAAGATAGCATCATGGTGAGTTAACAGGCTAGGACAACTTTTTACAGGCCTAATATGTATTTTATATATTATTACAGTTTATTATAGACACACATTTTTAATAATTATTTTTAACATCTATGTATGCTGTACAAATAAAAAAGAAAGCACATTCAATAGTACATAGGGCACTATGTCAGCTACCACATACCACAGAGGTGACCAAGATAATGAAGGAATGGTATCCATCTTGATCAATTTATAATCTGGAATATAAATGGTAGCCAGGTGTACGTGACAAAGAAGGGTATGTACAATTCAGATGAGGGCTACAGTTATGGTAAAGGGAGCTAGAAGGCATGCATGAAGCAGGTGGTTTGTTATTGGGGTTTTGCTACATCACTGAGAAGTCAATTGATAGACATGACTACAGATGGGGTGGATGAGAACTGGTTGTAACATAGTAAGTAAAAATAGTAAATTGTAGGGCGTGTTGTAATAACATCTAATTCCATCCTTCTGGAGCAGAATCTCCCTCTTGAACAAGACTTCTCAATCTTGGTAGTCCTGACATTTTCGATCTGATGATTTTTTGATGTAGGAAGCTATCTTGTGTATTGCAGGGCATTTAGCAGCATTCTGGGCTTCTACCCACTACATACCAGGAGCAGCCTGCATTCTCTATCCCCACTCCCCATGCCATGACAAACAGAACATCTCCAGACATTGCCAATGTCTCCTGAAGGACAAATGGCCCTTGTTGGAAACCTTGTTACTCTGCGGCCCAAGCATTAGCATCACTTCAGAACTCATAAGAAATGCAGACCCTCACCATCCCAGATCTCCTGAAACAAATTCTGCATTTAGCAAGGTTTTCAGGTGACTCATATGCACATTAGCATCTGAGAACTACTCCTGTGAGGGATAGTACCTAAAAGGCTGGTAATATTGTTTGGGGTTGGTTGCCGTTAGAATATCATGGAAAAGTGATGTCACGAAGAATAAGCATGCTTATTGAAATTGTATTTTAAATAAAGGTGACCATTTGCTCACTCAGGCAAAATGGTGAGCTTTCTTTATTTACTGTTGGTTTATATAGTCAATTTTGTGCATGTGCACTATACAGCAATGACCTCACTAATATGCATTATGATCCCTCTGCACATGCACATTGGACATCAATGACTTCATTAATCCATTTAAATATCTGGTGACTAACTACCTCATGAGTAGCTCCTTCCTAGTAATCTGATAATCCACCCAACATACACCTTTAAACATAACCCTTCCAACATAACCAGGTTTAACATAACTTAATGGAGAACAGGTTGTTAGCCATTACTTCTTTTGTTCTTATCTAATGAAGCCTGAGGCTATGGAGGAAAGAGACGGTTTGAAAGTCTGTCCTACTGACCTCGCCATTTGGAGGCAGTTACTTCAATCTTTAAAACAAGGCATAATTAAGAAACTTCTAGGGCACACAGAAATTTGTGTGCAAACCTCCACTCCCATGTGGGCCTTAGATCGGGGGTTTTTACGCTTGCAACCAACCAGGCAGCCCTTAGGTCAGGGGGGTTTTAGGCCCACAACCAACCCAGCCATATGGGATTCTGCCTCAGTTCTTCACAAGTATGCCTGCACAAAGTCTTTTCACTGTTCTCTCTCAAACAGCTTTTTTGGCCAGAGGCATATAGGCCTTTTGCCTTATAGGGGTTAGATCATAGAAAAGTTTGAATTTTTTTTTGTGCCCTGGAAATTTTATTTTATTTTATTTTATATTTTTATTGTTCGGAAATCATTGAGGGTACAAACAACCAGGTTATACTACTTGCATTTGCTGGGTAAAGTCCATCTAATAATAGTGTCCTGCCCCCAAGGGATGTGTCACACACCATGGCTCCATACCCCCTCCCTACTCCCCTCCTTCCGCTCCCCCATTCCTCTCCTCCCACCATGTACTAACATCAATTGTCCTTATCTCAGAATTGAGTACATTGGATTCTTGCTGCTCCATTCTTGTGATGCTTTACAAAGAAGAATGTGTTTCAATTCCATCCAAATTAATACAAAAGATGTAAGGTCACCATCTTTTTTAGTGGTTGAATAGTATTCAGTGGCCGAATGGTATATATATATCAATCACAGTTTATATCACAGTTTATTCATCCATTCCTGAAAGTTTGAATATTGTGCTACACATTTAGAATTAACTTGGTAAGCAATGAGCCTCTATTGAATGCTTTTCATCATAAATTTATTTTAGAAATACTAGACTAGCCAATTAATATTGCCTACTTAGGATTCCCCTTTTTTTCTTACTACCTCATTCACAGTTTCCAGGGAATGGCAAATAATAGAAAAACTATATTTCCCAGACTTCCTTGTAGCTGACATGGCTGTGAGATTATATTCCAAAACAGAAGTCATTTGAGAGGGTTTCTAGGGAAGCTTGTAAAGAAGGAGGCTGACTCTGTCCTTTTGTCCTTAGACGTTTCTTCTTCTTCCCAAGAAATGAGCACGATGGTGAATTCCAGCAGGATCATCAAAGATGAAGGAGAAGAACCACTGTCTAATTATGGTGAACACAGCTCTAAGAAACCTGAGCCAAAGAGTAAGAAAAATTAACCCTAATCTTCTTCCAGCCACTACTTTTCAGAGGTCTATTACTCACAGCTTAATGCAATTCCTAACTGATTTTGATTGTTGGTGATGTGATACACGA
>NW_003852431.1:11123618-11123878 GCF_000181295.1 Otolemur garnettii
TGTGTTCTTCAATGTTTTATTAATGTTTTATAATTTTAAGTACACTGGCCTTTTAACCTCCTTGGTTAAATCTATTTCTAAATTTTTTTGTGGGGGCAGATATTGTGAATGGGTTTTTTTCTCATAATTTCTTTTTTCAAAAATTTGTTGTTATTGTAAAGAAACTGATGAATTCTGTGTGTTGATTTTGTATCCTACAATGTTTCAGAATTAGTCTCTTAGGTCCAATAGGGTTTTTTGTTATTTTTTTGTGGGGGGGG
>NW_003852431.1:11123898-11124805 GCF_000181295.1 Otolemur garnettii
TGTCTTCTATGTCTTTCTTCTGCCTAACTGCTCTGGCAGGACAGCCAGGACCAAATAGGAGTGGTGAGGGAGTCTTGGAACCATAGTAAGATATCCATTCTCACCTGTTAGAATGGTTACCATTTTGTAAAAACAATGATAACAAGTTTTGGTGAGGATATTAAGAGAAAACCCTTGTATGTAGTCATTGGGAATGTAAATTAGTACAACTATTATGGAAAACAACATTAGGATTCCTCAGAAAACTAAAAGTAGAGTTTCCGTATGAGCCAGTAGTCTTACACTGGGTATTTATCTGAAAGACTTAAACTCAGTATTTTGAAGAGATGTCTGTACCTCCTTGTTCATTGCAGCACCATTCACAATAGCCAAGGTATGAAAACAACTTATGGTTCCACCCTGGGATGAATGGATAGACAAAATGTGGTCCACACACACCAGAATTATTCAACCTTAACAATTCTATCATTTGCAAAATCATGAATGGAACTGGAAAATGTTGCACTAAGTGAAATAAGCCAAACACATAGTCATATACTGTGCTTTCTCATTTATGTGTGGCATCTAAAACAGCTGAACTCAGGCCAGTAGAATGTAGCAAAGGGTCAACTAGAGGACAAGGAGTAGGGAAAGTGATGAGGTGATAGCCAAAGAGAGCACAGAGACTTGGGTAGATGGAGGTATAATTTTTTAAGGTCAATGCACAACATGATGGATTGACTAATAACTGAGCACTGTACAATTTAAATTTCACAGAGTAAATCTCAAATGTTCTTATCACAGACTGTTAAATACTTTTAAAAAATTTTAAAAACTTGATAAACTAGATAAGTAATGTCCCCCTGAAATTTGCAACCTTCTAGAACCTCAGAATGTGAGCTTTTTAAGAAGTAGAGTCTTGGCCAGA
>NW_003852431.1:11125916-11127862 GCF_000181295.1 Otolemur garnettii
GCTTGATATAAGCATTATACATTGTTATAAAAATGACAACACTACTTTGTATCTCATACATACATACATTTATAATTTGTCAATTAATAAAAGAGATAGGACTCTTAATTTGTCCAAAATGTGTCGGCTTGGGGTCCATGTGCTTCCACTTCCCTGGGAAATGCTGCCTCAAACTTTCCTTCTACTTCATCCAGACAACCCCATTCTCTTTGAACATTTCCTTTCTGTACATGTACACAGTCTCAAGTCTCAGCTACTTTTCCCTTCTCAAAAAAGATGACCATGTAGTCACTGTTGTGCTCTTCGTGTGCACAATCACTTATCTGTAATTATGAAATCCCAAAGTTCTGAAAACCAAAAGCTTTGGTGCTTTTTTTTTTAATAACTCATTTGGTATCAAAACTTTCCTTGAACTGATGCGAGATGACATATAGTTCAAAAGATTCATTTTGTTTTTATTAAAGAAAGGTTAATGTGCTTGGTTAAGGAGCACCGTCTTATACTTTACTGTGGGAATAGTAGCACTACCTTTGATGTTTGAGAAATTCTTAATTCCAAGACATACCTGGTTCCAAAGGTTTTGGATGAGGGAATGTGGCCCTGTACTGTTCACCAAATTCTATCCAGTGCAAAGATAGTAAGAGGAGGAGGTTAGAATGGCGGGGAAAGTGGAGACATTCTAACTGAAAAATCCAGATACCAACTGAAAAATCCATGACAATCAGCTGAAAAGCACATAGATGTAAGCAGATAACTGAACTGATTTTTAAAGCAGACACATAAAAAATCCACTCTAGTTTCTAGGACTAATTTTATGATTAGCAGAATTTAAGGTGCTCCTCCTTGCTCATTAGTTTAAATGGCACTAAATAGTGTTTATGGACACCTTTGGCTTGATCTTGTACTCCAAAATTAGTGGCAGGGTTCCTCCTGCCTGTACTTAGCACCAACTTCCTGCACTTTGCTTTTCACTTTCTCCTGGAGTGCCTGGCACAGCCGATCTAACCCTGAACCACATCAGAGTAGGAACCCACAACCTCCTCTAGGAAACGCTTGGGTCCAGCCGCTGGTCTAGTCCCTTTTCTCGGGTTCCACTGATCTGCTGGGCCCCAAGCTTCCTTCTGGCTGGATTCTGCTCCCAGGTAGTCCCTACTCTTTTGCATCCAATACTTGTTGACTGTTTGTCTCTAGAATGCTGTCCCTGTGTCATTACAGCTGCCAACTTTGGTCTTTTTTAGAGATGACATTCAGACAGCTTTGTTGAAACTTTATGTACAGAGTGATTGTGCAGCATGTCACATAAACAACCTCAAAAATCACAGAAAGAGAATGGCACAGCTGTGCCCATGGGCCCAGAGAAGCCATTGAGTTTTGGTGACATTTTAAATCGGAACAGTGACTAATAATGCAAGTGGGATGTAAACTCTGAATCACACGCAATCATTAATTGTCTCTGTACCAAGTAGAGCTGAAGCAGTGGGATCTATTCTGTGTGGCCTGTGTTTGGACTGCACAGATAAGCTGAGCCGCAGAAGGAATCTGTCCAGGGAGGCCAATTTCCATATTCTTTCCTGCCTCTTTCTCGCTCACCTCCCTCATTCACTGACTTCTTTTTTTCCTTCCAGTTCTCATTCATGTGTTGGTTTTCTCATCTGAAAAATAGTATATAATAGTATCTTCCAAACAGGGTTGTTGTATTAAATGAGTTGATATATATAAAACACATGAAAATATAGACCAAAAAAAAAATGTGTTTTTTTTTTTTTTTTTAAATTTCAGTTTAGTATGAGGGTGCAGATAATTAGGTTGCATTGTGTTTGTTAGGTAAAGTACAAGTTGTAACTGTGTCCTTCGGTCAGGAGGTATGCCGTATACCCCTACATTGTGCCTGTTAGGTGACAGCATACCAATCCCCCACCGTCTTCTTATATCTCCCCTCCCTCCTG
>NW_003852431.1:11128059-11137420 GCF_000181295.1 Otolemur garnettii
ATGCTGGAATAGTAGTCCATAGTATACATATAGCTTATTAATCTATTCATGGGTTGATGGGCACTTGGGTTGATTTCATATCTTGGTGATTATGAATTGAGCTATGATGAACATGCTGGTGCATATGTCCTTATGGTAAAATGATCTTTTTCTTCTGTATAGATACCTAGTAATGGGATTGTGGGATCAAATGGAAGATCTACTCTGAGTTCTTTGAGGATTCTCCATACAAAGAAAATGTTTTTAATGTCTATAATTATTGTTTACAATGACCCCATGTCAGGCCCTGTTCCAGGAGACTGGGACACAAATGTGAAAAGAATAAGCCATGCTCCTAACTTTCTCCAATATACAGGCAATTGTAGGATGTGTGGCCCAAAGCATTGACTCTGTCATGAGGGGCTCTGGGTTTGAAAGCCAACTCCATCTTGTCACTCATTAACTACGTCACCCTAGACAAGATACTTCATCTCTCTAAATCTCAGTTTTCTCCAGTGTGGCTAGTAATAATAATTCCCATTGTATAGATTTGTTTTGAGAAATAAAGCACATAAAGTAAGTACAACACTTAATGGAATAGCCAGGTAAGTACTGAGTTCTTTTCCCAGCAGGTGGTCCCAATTGTGGGTCCTAAGATGGTCCTTGATAGGACTTTATATTAGAATCCTCATCTTTATAGATGGGACAGGAAGAACATGGAATTTGCTTTGCTGCCTTGGATTTTCTATTGGGAAATTTCTCAAACCAAATACTTCTTCCCTAATGCATTGTCTCAGTTTAGACAACTGAGGGACCAAATCAAAGAGATGGGGCTCTGGAGCGAGACTGCCTTGCTTCAAACCTCAACTCACATAATATCTTATCCTGGGACTTCGGTATTTAGTCCACTTCTCAAATTCTGTTTTCACTCTGAAATGTGGCTATAATAATTGTCTCTAACTCAAACTTATGGTGAAGGTCAGCTAGGATAATCTAGGTAATGAACTGAGTACATGTGAACGTGCCTGGCATGTCGTTAGTCTTCCATTACGTTAGCGGTGCTTATGATTGTTGTTTCTGATTAACATTTAATTTCATGCTTGGAAAAGAGCTTGCATAGCTGAGGCTCTAGTTTTATCTTTATTCTGAAGATTATTTTAATTTTAAATAACTATATTTTATTTCTTATTCAAGTGCAATATATATTCATAATTGGGAGAAATCTCAGAATATGCTTTGTTTTGAGCAAGGCAGAGTGGCTCATGCCTTTAATCTCAGTACTTTGGCAGGCTGAGGCAGGAGGATCTCTTGTAGCCAGGAGTTTGAGATTAGCCTGGGCAACAAAGAGAGACTATCTCTCTAAAAAAAAATAAATAAATAAAAATTAGGCAGATGTGGTGTGGTGGCATATGCCTGTAGTTCCAGCTACCTGGGAAGCTGAGACAGGAGAATCACTTGAGTTTGAGGTTATAGTGAACTATGATGGTGCCATTGAACTCTAGCCTGGGTAACAGAGTGAGACTGTGTCACAAAGAAAAAAAAAGAAGGAAGGGAGGAGGGAGGGAGGAGGAAGGAAGGAAAGAAAGAGGGAAGGAAGAAAGGAAAACAAAACAGAAACTCTTTTGTGTTTGCTAATCCTGCATCTCACAGTGGGTGAGAAGGTTCACTGTGGCTAGATCCTCCTGTCTACAATTTAACTATTAATTGGCATATAGTCTTATAAGAATGGTCACTGGGGATCATGTAAGTGTCATCCCACTATTGGTGTCTCCAAAGCAAGCATAAGATGGATAATTAAGTTTATATTTTCTCTTTTGAGAATGTAAGGTTTTTTCTCATATTACACTGCATCTTCTTTATTCTGCACATTTTAATTTTAGAACACAATAAACAAAAAACCACAATATGCAACATACAATCCCTCTTGGTCAAATTAGGGAGGGAATGAGGCTTGAGGCTCTTGTTTCCTGCCTTTCATACAAGGACAGGTGAGAAAAGAAAAAAATAGATATCAGCAGAGGAAGCCAACTGGGACGAAGTCATGAGGCTGCTGTGGAAACCATGGGGACATTCTACAGAGAGCAAGAGGTTTCCAAGTACTGAAACTCCTAATCTGCTTCCTCCATGTGAGATGCCTCCCCCACCCCCAGGGGTGGGGTCTCATGAGGAACAGCAGCACTGTTTCCTCAGCTGTCACTTCATCTTCAGGCCTGGACTGATGATGCCGTAAGTGTGGTTGGAGTGGGCCGGGGCGTCCTCAAGGGAACCGCCAGAGGACAGCAGCACAGTTTCAAACAGCAGAATCACACTTTTTAAGTCTTAGGGTGAACGTCAAGTTTGGTGATATAATAATGGAATCCTTGAGAATGGATCTATGCAATTAGTCATCGTCCATATTGATGTTGGGTACAATTCTACACTAAGCGATAAACGATGTCACCAAAAGCCACCAGGTATTAGGCAGCAGGCCCACTTTCCATGTGTCCTCACATTTGTTCCAAGTGGCAATCCTTTGAAGTAGGTATCAGTTTCCCCTTTTAGCCGTGAAAAAATTAGTTCCAGGTTAAATAACTTTCCAGAGATCACGTAAATATGATTCAAACCAAACTCGACGTGCCAGGGTTTGTTTAAACTACAGTGCCCCTCAAACTAGAATAGATTTCAACAAATAAATAAAGACTTCAAAAGCTTTTAACAATTATCTTTATTGAGGTGAGAACTTCATAAGTATTTCTAGGCTTACGAAGAATATAAGCATAAAAATGCAACATTCAACTCTGGCTTGAGCAGACTTTCCCCAACCTCCTGGCCTCACTTCAACGTACACACCCAGTCCTGATTTGTTATTGAATGCAGTCCATCAGTGGGGTTCATAAAACTTTTGACCTCTTTAAATTGTCAGGTCAAAGAAGCTTATAATAAACAGGCGAGAGCAACCAAGAACTGCATACAAAGAGCTTTGGAAACATCTGAATACAAATCATTTTCTAAATGTGGCTTGCCCTTATCATTGATTGTATGAGAAATGCCACCTTAGACCTTCCTAGCATTGCAATAATAATAAAGGAAAACCCTTATGCTCCAAATGATTAAAGCATTTAACACACAAAATGAGCACTGGGGAGAAAGTCTTGTCTTCATTACAGTTAGTGTTATGCCACACAATGAACATCATCTCCCTTAGGTTTTACTAAACATCCAAGCTCTTTAATTTACATTATTTTATTCATTTGAATTCACCTTGGATTTACTGAAGGAAAAAAAAAAGATCTCACAGTAAATGAGGTGTAGTTAACAAGACACCTTAATGAATCTTAATACAATCCATGTGGGGGTGAAGCGAACATCTACTTACCCTGAAGTCACATCAGTTGGTGACCAAGTATTTTATGGAATGAGAGCAACTGTATTCATCATCAGACGATAATAATTAAAATTACTGCTTGTCTATGCCCTTCAGCTTCAGTTACGATACAACCAGCATCTCACAATTTTTTCCTTCATATTCAAAGCATTTTGTAAAAAGGAAAATAATCAACCTACAAAGTAGATTAGCATATTTGCCATGGCGCTTTGCATACAAACATTCAGTGGAGGTAGATGGCTGGGAAATGAACATTTTTCTTGTTTTTAATCCCAGTATACCTTAGATGTAGATATTTTGGCATACTTATTTATTAGTTGCAGTTTTGACATTCTCAAGTGATACAATGACCGTTATATGTAGACTTGTAACATCTTGCTGATAATTGTATTTATAAGTAAAATTTTTTTAATACAAATAAAGCGTTACTATTTTAACAATTGTTGCAAAAGGAAAAAATTAAAGTTTTTACAGTTTTATCATCAATGAAAATAATATGTTTTTAGGTATTGTCAAAAAACAAAATTTCAACAAATATAGTTTTAAATCTAATTGGCTTTAATTTGTGATTCATGAATCGGAATCACAATTCACAATTTACAGGCTCCATTCTGTAAAATAGAATGAGAGCTCCTCCATAAGGTAAAAACCAGGAAACAGAACAATAGGAAAAAAATAATTAATGCCAGTTTACTTCAAGTTGCCTTTTGGGGGGTGGGGGTAGGGGTAAAAGACAAATTTTCTTATTATACTGACCCAGGTAGGCCAGAATCTCCTGTTCTCAGAACAAAACTTGTTTGTTTTGAAATCTGCTTCCTTGAAGTTCCAGTTGGACGATGGGGCATTTAGCATGAGTGACTCCATTTTGGTTTGGTCTGGTCTGTTGGAGCCTAGTACAGGAGCTCAGTCCACAACAGTTGCCTCCCATAAATTTTGCTAATAATATGTATTTATAAAGTCATAAAAAATCAAAATTTTCCAAACATATGCCTTTTAAAAAAATTAAAAAATATGTTTTTTAAAAGTCCATCTCCAATAGCAGGGACTATGTCTGCTTTGTTATCACTGAGGTCTATGACCCTGTGTGGTGTCTAGAATATACTAAATGTCTTATAAACATTTGCTGAATAGATATATTAATATACTTTTGTATTATTACATATTCCTTTTTATAAAAAAATAATTAATTATTTTAGAGACAGAGTCTCACTTTGTCACCCTTGATAGAGTGCTGTGGCATCACAGTTCACAGCAACCTCTAGCTCTTGGGCTTAGGCAATTCTCTTGCCTCAGCCTCCCAAGGAGCTAGAACTATAGGCACCCACCACAATACCTGGCTATTTTTTGTTGCAGTTTGGCCAGGGCTGGGCTTGAACCTGCTACTTTCAGTATATGGGGCTGGTGCCCTACTCACTGAGCCACAGGCGCTGTCCTCGGCAACTATCTTTTTATTGACTGCATAGTATTCCATTCCATGGATATATTGTGATCTACTTAGCTAAATTCCTTTTGTTCTTGGCTAGAGGTTACTGATTTTCCATTATTTTAAGTGGGATTAAACATTTGTATAGCAAAATCTTTTCTGAGAGGCCCATTTAGATTTTACTTTTCTCAAGTATACATTTTATAAAATGAATTATACCCCCAAATTTGTAAATTTTCAAAGCTATTGGGATGATCACCCCTTGAATGCCAATCATCAGTGGTATCCATTTACATGCCACTCTTTGGGCAGTGCAAGGCCAACTCCTTCGTCAGGGCAAATAAAGTTTTAATAGATAAAGGCATTTCAGTGGATTGTGAAGATTGGCCAGTAACTCATTCCAAATCTCATTTTAGAAAGTAAATATAGCTGGAGCAATAATATATGTCCCAGAGGTGTCAGGTTAGAAGGGATTTAACACCACACAATCAACTATAAATAAATTGGATTATTTTGAAGAACAACTGCACCTTCATTAGTGTCAAAGAAGGAATTTGGAAATAAGATAGCTGTCAACCAATAATTGTTGTGATAGTAACATTTCGGAATTCTTCATTAACAGAGAAATAAAATTCATGATCAACACGTGGAAATGAGAGATTTTTCAATTATCTTTTGACACTTAGAGAGGATATAATTTACTTTCTCTTGAATATGACCCTTTAAACGTGTGAAAGGCTCGAAATTCCGAAAAGTCCATGGACTCTTTGAAAGTAATTAATTCATTTAAGCTTTCAAGTTGGATACAAAATTGTACTAAACAATTTAATTTTAAGAAGCATGAAAACGCAAAGACACAAAAATGTAATAAAAAGACTTTTGTGAGTGAGTTTAAACAGTGCCAAAAAAATTCTATGGACTTGAGAAGACTGACTATGGTAATTACTCAGAAATAATGAAAACAAAACCTGAGTACAGTGATCATGGTCACAATCTCCTGAGAGTGATATTCAATTGTAAAGAAAAATACCTAAGAAAAAAAATACCTAAGAGCAAAACAGAGATGACTTTTTCGAAACGCCTCAAAAAGCAACTTACTATAAAATTATTGATGCATGGATAAGAACCCCAAACCATTCCTTATGGTGTCTGCTTAGTAACAGAAAAAAAAGAATAGCAATGATGGTAAAGTTTGCCAGTTTTTTTGCTACTGTTTTAGCTGTCTACATGCTAACTTGTTGCTTGTATGTTTTAACTCAGCTGTTATCAAGTAGACCCATAAACATGATTCCATAGAGCAGATTCTTCATATATGGTAGAAATTCAAATTTTGAGTCTGTTGGCCTAAAAAGTTGCCTACAGTCACTTGGTCTCTGTGTCCTTTATTTTGACTTTAGACAATTACTTTGGAGAGTTGGTATATTTATACTTTTCTTTTTCTGTCATGTCTGTGAACACATTCCACAAGGGGAGTTTTCCAGAGGTAATTTTGAAAAAACGTTCCATTTATCACAAATTTAAAGGCAGCTCAGATATCTAATAATTTTAGCTTTTATTCATTTATTTATTCAATCATTAGCATATCACATAGCGCTCTGCATCTGCTGTGTATAGAAGGCACACACCTTATATTCACGGAGCTTCTGTTTTAGTCAGAAAGCTAAAAGTGGATAAATGGATGAGTGCAAGACTAAACAAATAAATAATCATAAGATGTGATAGGTGGTATGAAGGACAAGAACACCTGCCTGAGATTAAGATGAGGGGAAAATTCTGCTCTTTAAATGATTAACAGTCTACTTTTTAATAGAGTGGTCAAGGACGTCTTCCCCCAGAAGTGAGATTTAAGTTAAGAACTGCAGGATGAACAGAAACTGTTCAAAGAGTGAATAAAGAGCATTCCATTAGGAAGGAAAATCTCTGTACAAAAGGCCATGATCCAGGCAAGAGCCTGTTGTGTTTGCCAACCTCAAGGAAAATCAGAGTCAACCAGAGCATGGTAAGGTAGGTAAGGTGGTCTAGGCTAGAACATGCAACATCTGTGAACACCAGAAAGAAATCTGACTTCTATCCTAAGTATAATCCCTTAAAATATTTAATCAGAATTGGGATATGAGCTTGATGAAGTCTGATTCGTATTTTAAGAAGATAATTCTGGCCACTGAATGAAGACTGTAACAACAAAGGGGAAGAGTGGAAGTAGAAACGATGCCCAGAGTCGCAGAAGTTTGGCTTGAAGATGGCAGTGGCATCAGCAGAGAAGAAGATGGAGAACAGTGGATTATCTCAGATGAGATTTGATGACCGGGTCAAAAGTGTGGTGATGAACTGTATACAGTCAGGAGAAAGGGAGAATGAGGAATCACAAACTCCTGAGACTTTAGTTTATGCCTCAGGATCAATGGTGGAACTATTTTACTGAAATGTTACATGACTGTAGGGGCAGGATGCAATCTATGGATTAGACAACAGAGCAAGATTTTCCTGAATTGCCCATGGGATAAGAGTCACTTGGGGTACGAGGTGAAAATTCCTGAGCCCCAGTCCAGGCACACTGAAGCAGGGTCTCTGAGTGAGTGACCTAGAAGACTGGGTTTTAACAAACATGGCAAATGACTTGTTTTAAACAACAAGAAAAGTGGGAAAAAAATGAATAAAAAAAGGAACCCCCAAGGAAGAAAAGTCCCCCGGGAAAAAAAGTCCAACTGGAGGGCGGGGGAAGAGGACCCCTGACTGCTAGGAAGAGGATAGTGAAAGTCCATTCGACTTCCACTGATTAAGACAAGGATGCTAAACAAATGTCGGTATAGAAGAATCCAGATTTTGCATACCATATTCAGAAGTGCAAAGAAAACACCCTCTTTGTTTTTTAAGACTGATCTAATCTTCCTTATGGAGGTGGTAAGGAAGTAGTGAAAAAATATTTGGTCAAATCCAATGCACCCAATCTGATTTGTTAATTTAAATAATTTCATTAAATTTCTCTCTCTCTCAATAAAGCCTCATTTTAAAAGGTTTTCTCCTTCACTCTCTACATTTTTCCAGGGAGCATCTGAGTAGGACAGAGGGCTTGTAAGACTTCAGGTAGCAGGGAAGAGAGTCACCCTCTGGCAGTGTCCTCTGACTTTTCTGGCTGCTGCAGAGATGATCTTCGTCTGGTGCCAATGTCTGTGACTGGTGAACTTGTTTTTTTGATCTTTAGCTATCAAAGCTAGGGCTTGACCCCCACTGGCTAAGACCTGGTTATAGGCTCTTTATGCCAGAATAACATCTGGAAAGCTAGGCTTATAAACACTGTTCTGCTTTGCTTGAGACAGCACCTAGGAAGTTTTGGATCCCTTCCAGGATACGTGAGCAGTAAACAAGGCTCTGCAGTGCTGCCCTGCCCACCCTTAACTTCACCACTTCCTTTGCTACAGCCACCCTGAGCGTGAGGTCAATCTATTACATGATGCCATCTCCTTTCAGAGCCCTGCATGAAAAGTAGAACAAACGTTTTTTTCTAATTTTCTTTTGTCCCTTAGTTTCTCCAATAGACCTCTCTCCTCCCCAGCAATTTTTTCAGTTCTTCTAAGCCAAAATAAATATCTGCAGCTCTATTGGTGCAGTAGTTTGGCTCCTAAACCTAATAACTTGAGTAGCTATTGGGAAAACACACACACACACACACATTGAAAGAAAAATATTTGTTACTGATGTTACACAATTATGCAATTATAAAAATAGCCTAAAATTACACCAATTGGGATGTGTGTACCCCTGACTACACATAGTTTCTTCAACCTTATCAGGTTGGGCAACCCCCTTCATTTCCTGTTTTGATCTGTATTGATTTATTACAGCACCAACAAAGATAAAAAATTGTGGAAAGAACTGTAGTGTGAGCTAACGTTGAAACTGTAGACTCCCTAGTGGTGGGTAGCGTGTGCTATATTTAATAGATATTCCTGTGTTTCCCTTGAAAATGTAAAATGTCCCAGATGACCAGGAGAGTCGGCTGCTCTTCCCTGGCAGGCCCGGCATACTGTTTAGGAGCTGCAGCTTTTGAGCCTTGGGTCAAGGCTCTGTCTTTCAGCTAAAAGATGGAAAATGAGAATGGAGGACACTGTCTGGAGCTATCAATGTCTATGTGTGGATTGGTACACGTCACTTTTGTTTCTCATTATGTGACTTTGGAACAATTCCAGATACTTACATAATTTGCCACCCGAGTAACAAGAAGGTAGGGTGTACTTCCCTCTCCCACCAAGAATGTGATGTCACACCTTGTCAGACCCCAGATATGAGCTATTGACCCCAACTTCTGGACTTCAAAATACATATAAACTAAAGACTTTGATGGATGTTCTGAGAGGTTAGGCCGTGGCAGGGCTGCACTCCCTTCACCACCTCTCTGAAGACGAGATTGTATGAATGACCAGACTGTACTCTCATCAGCTGCCTCCCAGAAGACCCAGACAGAGCTCAGGCTGGGACAGGGCTGCACCTGGTCAGCCTGCGTGAATCTCTGAAGCCTTAGTCACTCATGTCAGCACTGCTCTCTACAGTCAAGGGACTTTCCGTGTCCTCTCTGTGTTGGTCAAGCCAGTCTCTTC
>NW_003852431.1:11137507-11140235 GCF_000181295.1 Otolemur garnettii
AGTATATTGCCTGTGAGGCTTGTTCTAATTATTCCTCGCAGTTGTGAACCAGAGGAGAAAAAAGAAACCGCTTTGTATGGGAATACACCGTGTGATTTGTGAAGTTGTACTTTGATCATCTTTTTAATTTAACACTTCTCTTCTCTTGAGTAAAACTTGGTAACTCGGCCATCCAAACTGCAGAAGACAGAAAAATATGGCCTAGCGCCATGCCCAAGAAAAACAGAGAGAAAGGTTTTAAAATAAAAAGTAGTCTCTGCTACTCTTGTCCTAACTCTCTATGCTGAATCTTTTTGAATATAACTGTCTCAAATGGTCGGAATGGGATAGAAGAAACATGACTTTATAGCCAACAGCTTAAAATTCTAAAAACACGTATGACTTAAATATTTGCTATCTGCAACTAGTACCCAAAACATTGGCTTAGACCAGGGTTTGTCAGCCTTACCTCTGTTGACTTTTTGGTCAAAATAATACTTTGTTGTGAGCACTGCCACGTGCATCACAGGATGTTCACCTGTGTCCTGGCCTCTCCCTATCAGATGCTAGTAGCATATCCTCCAGTCGTGACACTAAAGGTATTCCTAGACAAAGCCAAATATTCCCTAGAGCAGGAAAACTGTACCAGATAGAAAATCACTAATTTATAGAGAAAAAGATGATTGCTGAAAGAGATTAATTAGATTGCTTTCTAATTAAAGAATCTTCAGGAATATGTATATATGTACAACTTAAGTTTTCAACGGCATAACTCATTTGAATTCATTTTACTTGTATCTAAGCCCTTTTAGCCTTTCAGTTGTGTATTGATGCTTCCCACTGTGAGGTCAGAGTCCTCCTTTTTCTACCTTCAGGAAAGGAAGCTACTGAGGGCTTACAGTTGAGTCCCTGTTGGTATCTCCCCTTAGCCCCAAGGAGCTGAAGGTGTTGCCTAGATTACACCTCTTCCTTAGTGGACGGCCCTTATCCAATGGCTAGTGGATGTGGGGAGCTATAAGGTCTGCACCCCTAGCTCATTGCCCCCACTCTGAGACTGCTATTGCCACTGCATGGTGTTTCAGCTGCTCTCCCTGCACAATCTCATTGGTCTCACCTCTTTACAGATGTTGCTCCCAACAGCAATCCCTAATAAACCCTCTGTATAAAAAAATCAGTCTCCAGAGTCTATTTCTAGAAAACATGACTTACAACCCACATTTTAAACATTGTCTGTTAACTTAATACAAATTACAGTGTTATTTTCCCAGTCTTCTGATGGTGGGTTGCCTTTTCTTTGATTGCAGCTCTGTGTAAGGGGAGTTCCACCATCTTTTAGGCCTTAATCATATCCTAATGCATCACCTGTGAGTTCAAGTTTCAGTTTCTTTAAATGAAGTAAGGACCTAAATATATAATGTAAGGCTGAGTGCAGAGTGTTTTTAGATTAAAAAAACCCTATTTTTACAGTTGTGTTGCCACACCTCATTCAAGAACAATTCTACAGGCTCACTTTTACCAATATTCTCCAGAGCAGTCAACTTAGTCATGGAAAGAATTATTCTCTTTGCACACTCATACTATCTGTTTGCAAACTATTTAATTCAATGACACAATTATGATTATATATCAAACGTGTATGAATAGGCTTGGGAGCAAGCACACCTAAGTGTAAACCCACCTGATGAGAAGTCATTAAGTGTGCAGTAGCCTGCAAATGGCAGTTGTTAGCAGCCCGGAAGGTTAATCCACTGAGCGAGGTAAGCGGAGGGTTCAGAGATTCTGGACCTACACAGTTGAAAGCATCAAGTGACTCTAGGATTTAATTTTTGTTTGACTAGTTGCTGAACTGGTCAAAAAACAAAAGAGAATTATACAGCTTTAGGAGCCCCAACATCATCATTTTTAATACTGCCTACACCCAAGTCTAAGTCTCAGCTACAAATGTAGGGAAGCTGAGACTTAGACTTGGGTGTAGGCAGTATTAGAAATCAGTTTTCTGACAGTTAGATCAATATGTTTTCTGTTACACTACACTACAGACCCAGGCAACAGAGATCAGACCACGGACATCAATTAGGAATTATAATTTATTCACAAATCTTAGACTATTGGTTATATGAAAGCGGCATTAAAATATTAACATCTGACGTGTGTTGGAAAGTTTGAAAGATGTTCTGGTACTTCTTTAATATTCAGAACTGTGAGCCACCTTCCCTGACACTCCAATCAAGCTAAAATTAACTAACTCTGAGATAATTAGGATATAGGTAAACTAGTCCACATATGTAATTATGAAAACAGCTCTTACTGTTAAATAGCAAGCATTTGGGTTTGGGCCACATTATCATGGTTTAATTAATGCCTGCTCTATGCAAACCTTCTCAAGAGATTACAGAGGAAGAATAATCAAACTGTTCTTGTTCCTTTTTTAATAAAAGAAATTAGAGAAAACATTTTCTTTCTTCATCTTGGTGGATTCGATGAGAAAAAAATTTCTGCAAAGATTTTTTTTCAGCCTACCTATTAACTATAAAAAATTTAATTTAGAACAACTGCTCCTTTATACTAAAAGTATCGAATCAAAGGTGGTACCTGTGGCTCAGTGAGTAGGGCACTGGCCCCATACATTAAGGGTGGCAGGTTCAAGTCTGGCCCCAGCCAAACTGCAACAGAAAAATAGCTGGGCATTGTGGTGGGTGCCTGTAGTCCCAGCTACTCAGGAGATTGAGGCAAGAGAATTGCTTAAACC
>NW_003852431.1:11140293-11158058 GCF_000181295.1 Otolemur garnettii
AAAAAAAAAAAAAGTATCAAATCAGTAGCCCCCTTGGTTAATAATAATAGCATTTAAGATCTTTACTACATAAATTGTGGTTTGTTGAATTATTAATTTTTTTGCACATTTTTCCTCTTCTCCTCCTCTGAGGGGTGTGTGTGTATACAGACACATGTTCAATGACACATACATACACATATATGTATGTATGTGTATAAGTATTACATACACATGAATACTAATGCTTAGAAAAAATATGCTCTTTTTAGGAAAGGTATTTTTACATTATTAGAGAATAAATTGGGGCAGTTCAATCAACTAAAGAAATGTTTTAGTGAATGTACACTTAGGCAATTTTCAGTAACTCACACTGTTTATTTCTATGGGTAAAACTCTTTGGGCATTTAGGTTTTAAAGTTTTGGCTATTATAAATAGTGAACGCCCTTGAACACATCTTTTGGTACACATTTCTCTTGGTTCTACTACTAGTAGTAGTAGTTCTACCTCTAGTTATATAACCTTACACATGTTCACTCAGTAGATAGGGATTATGCCAATTAAGTCTCTATCAGCAGTAAGGTACTTCTGTGTCCCCTCACCCACTAACTCTTTTTTATAAGCTGCTGCTCTGGAGCATGTATAGTAATAGTTCATCATAGTTTTCATTTGTATTTCCATGATGATTGATGAATGAATATGCTTTTATATACATTTATTAGACACTTTGACATTCTCTTTATAAAGTTCTGTTCCAATAGATAATTTAGTCATCTATTGATTTGTATATCTTTGTCTTATTGATTTGTAGAAGCTCTTTATATATTCTTTACATAAATCCCTTGTTATGTATGTTTACTGCAAGTACAGTAGAACCTCTATAAGTTGACTACCCTAGGGACTGTAACAAACTGGTCAACATATGGAGGTGGTCGACATAAGGAACTAGGCCTAGTGTACTGATACACACATGTGGTGCGTGTTTGGTCCATGTAAATTAGGTCAACCGTAGGAGGTGGTTGATGTAGGGAGGTGGTCAGCTGTGCAGGTTCTACTGTATTTTTTTCCTCTTTCTGGGAGGGTGTCTCTTTTTGTGTATCAACCCTGGTTCTATCAGGAATTTCATGGACAATCAATTCTGAGAGAAAGGAAAAAACACTGTCTTTCATAAGAGCAGCCTTGAGGTGAATGCCTGAATCATTTCTGTGTGATTTGGAGCAAGTCTCCTAAACTTAAAGAATCCCTTTGCTCATCTTGTAACATTAATAATACGAGTCACAGTGTGTTGTGAGGGTTAAACTAGTTATTTTATGTAACAGGGGCTTGCAGAGTGCTTGGGACATATAAGATGCTTAATACATTTTATAGGATGGAGGGCAATAAAATATTCTTTATTTAGCTTCACTTTCACTATCTGATCCTAGCCATGAACTTTTGAAAATTCTCAGTGACAAGTTCAGTATTGTTGCAGAACCTCCCTGAGGCCTGCCTTCAGTGTATTATAGCTTTTTTATCTCTTCTTGTTAACTCAAGGGAGTAAAATTGCCTGAAACCACTACCTTCTGCTCTTGTTTCCTGAGATGGAGGAGTCAGAATGTATTTTTTTCCTGTGGAAGTGAAGCACATTAGATTTTACAGGAGAATAAATACATGGGAAGTATGCAGGTTTCCAAGATTAACAAGGAAGACATATTTTTAAGAGAAACCCATTTAAGTGTGTTCAATTAGAGCTAGCTAAGTATCTTCCAAATCTTTTTTTAGTGAATATTTTCCTTGAGTTTTGATGGCTACTTTATAGGCTAAACACTTGTGCACTTTATAAACACACACACACACACATATGTAACTGTTCTCAATGCTAAGGACATTTATTTCTAGTTATAAGAACAGTGGAATTGTCATCTGTCTGATGTGACATGACTAATCTGAAAGCAGCCAGATGGCAGGGCCAGTCAGTTCTCTTGAGTAATGGGACATTACTATTTCAGCCAAACACTTGAATACAAACTTGAAGAACGATTGAGAAAAATGCCACTTATGGACTCGACAATTTTCTGATCAGATTATTATTTCTGTTCTTCAATACAAACTTGGAGAACAGTTGAGAAAAATGCCACTTATAGACTCAAAGATTTTCTGATCAGATTATCATTAGTAATTCATGCAGTTTTAAAATTCACCACTCAGCATTTTGATGGTGCCCACTGATGTTATTTATTCCTACCTGTGGAACCATGTGGCCAAGATCTTGAAGTTGTAGGCAGAGGACCCATAAGTAGAGGCAAAAGGGCAATAGTAGAATTGAGCAAAATCCAAATTATTATTCTCATAAGAGAATCTATGTACATTAGTTATGTATTTTAAAAAGATACATTTGTTCAGGTAAAAAGACTCAAGAGTTCTACATTTTGCTTTTCAATAAATATCTACATCACCTGCATACTCTGAGGGATTATTAGGGTTGACATTCTCTCATGCCGTAAAATGGTTTTTAAAATCCCCCAATTCCATTCCATTGACACATCTTTGTTTTTCCCCTGAGGAATTTATTTAGAAGAAATGGTGAAGTGCTGGGAGTAGAACACTTACTTTTACAGTCTGTTATTATATAATTAAATTGGTTCCAAGTGGCCTATTGACTTCCAAGGCTTAATGAGTTAGTGTGGTTTGTGAAAACCCAAGGGGGAATCCCATAAAACCCAATTTGGGACCACATCCTGGTTTTTAATGATATAGCTTTTTGAGGGATTGTCACTAAAGTAGTCATATATTTTCACTGTTCTAAAGTGCAATAAGTACTTGATCATGCTGGCAACTAGACATACTGTTTTCAGCTGGTTATTTGAGATGACTTGTTGACTAGCTCTGGAAATCCAGTAATCCTTTCCCCAGCCCCATCAGGTATTTGCTGAGCCTCCCTTGTATGAATGCTTTCTTATATTTATATTTGATGATAGCTTGAATTCTCAAGTTTGGATAACACTTATGGTTTAAAACTGAAAATGATATAACATTTTAGGTACTTTAACATTTAAATTTAAATACTTTCAATCAACTTAACAAATGCAATTGAACAGAATCAAGGGATCTGGGGAGCAGATGTATTACATATTCAGCTCTGTTGGGTGGATTTTGATAATTATAATATTCATTTGGAAAAATTCCTCAAAAGAGTTGCTTTGTAGGGTAAAAGACCAGGCAAACTGCTGTAACTAGATCTGAAAGTCTTAAGAGATGCGAAGAAACACTGAGACCAAATGTGGTGGGTTTTTTCCAGGAGTATAGGATCAGCAGAATCCCTGACCTGGAAGTTGAGAGACAGAAGCAAAGGCATGATTTCTGAGGTTCATTTTCAGGCATGGTAGCTGAAATTTCATGCAGGCAGAAATCCAATGGAGATCTTATTCATCATCTCATCAATCAATCTGTGGACCATGAATTAGGAGCACCCCCTGAGGTTTGTGATTTGTCCTGGTTATGTTTGTCATCTTATATATTGCCTGTGATGATCAGCAGTAAAATCATTGAAACATAAAGGTCCTAATGTGTTAGTCTTTGGGAAAAGTGATGAAACAAGTTATTTACTTTTTACTCAGAGCTACTTTTGCTAATAGAGAGTGATGTGAAAGGCACCAAAGGAATGTGACACAAGAAAGAAATGGGACCTGCAAAGTGGCCTGGACCTGTACCACTGGAATTCTCATGAGCTTTGTCTCTATAACTACACATTTCATTTAATGATATTTTTGGAATGTTGTGCTGAAGTTTCTAATCATACCACATCTTTGTCCCCGGAATTTGCATTTTAAAAGAACCTTCCTTGTCATGATAACAAGACAAGCAAGAATAGTAAGAAATAATTTCCAAGTTGGGATTATTTTAGAAATACAGTAATATCATCCCAATAAACAGTCATAAATAAAAGGCTGAATCACGAGACGGTATATAAATTCCACTTATAACTTTTATATCATGCAAATTTTTGAAAAATCACAATATTATAAAAAATGGGAGGATGATATACCTGTCACCTGGGAAATCAATATTTTCCATACTTGTTTCATCTAGCTCTTTTTTGGGGGCTGAAATATTTAAAGCACATCTAAGACAAAGAAATCATTATGAAGGATTTTTTAAAATCCAAAATATTTTAATTTCACTTCTCTTTTCATCTTACCGATCTCACTGTAAGAAATTGTAGCAAGTAAAGCCATCATCATTAGAGAAGGAAGGAATCTGAGTCCCAGACTTTGACTTGTCTAAGGCCACCCTCCCCTCATGGAGTCAGTAGCAGACTCTTTCTAAACTCTACTAGACTTGCTGATACAGTGTATGGTTCCCAGTGCCACTTAGTCTCAAGAACTGCACCTGTATAGGACTGGATTTGGCAGCTCTGTTATTGTACTACCTGGTGACCCTGCCATTCCCATCCAAGATGAAACTGATAAGAACATAGTGGACACTCAGGCTCCAATGAGCCAATCAGATGTTTCCTTTTAGAATTTAGCATTGAGACTACAAAATAAGCCTGTCTTTTAGGAGATGTTGAGATAAGTTCTACTTTGAAAATGATTGTTCAGAGAAAGTCTTTCTAATAGTAAGATGTCTGAATAAAGTCCTCAAAGAAGAATGGGAGCAAGCCATGCTGATATCGAGAAAAAGGGTGTTCCCGGCAGAGCCAAAGCCCAAGGCCCCAAGGTGAATAGGCGAAAGTAGGGAAAACAAAGGGAGCTTGGGAGGTGACGGTGGCAAAGAGATGCTCAGAGGCAACGTCATGGAGGGCCTTCCGGCCCATGGTAAGATTTTTGGATATTTTTCTGAATTCAGTGGGAAAATCCTACAAGGTTTTGAACAAAGAGGTGATAAAATTTAACTTATAAACTAGAGGGAGTCCAAGAATTTATATAGAGAGATAGAAGGGAAGAATGGGTGAAATTGGAGGCCATTGCAATGAATTAGGCAAGAGATGATGCCTAAGATGGGAGTGATAGGCATGAAGGTGGTAAGATGCCATGGACTCCAGATAAATTTTGAAGACAAATTCAGTAGTTCCCAGAAATAGTTCTATGGGGGACTAGTTCTAAGGGGTTGAATAACTTCCCCAAGGTTCTATGCGAAAACACAAAAAAGTTTCTAAAAATTACTTTTTGCTTTGTTTAACTACTATGAGTTGTTTTCAGTGTTTTATAATAACAAATTCTTAACTAGGAAGTCAATCCTTCAGTCTGAATTTAACTGTACCTAACGAATGCTTACTATGTGCACAGTTGATTAGGGCAGGTTGTAGTTCCAAAGGATGGCTGAACCATGTCTTCCATCCTTCCCACCTAATCTTCTTACAACATGATCTTGCCATCCCCTATTGACACCTGGACTAAATGTTGACTGCCCTTAAAATGAGACTGCCTGGACCAATAAAGTCTAGTAGAAGTGACACTATGTGACTCCTGACATAAGATCATAAAAGGCAATATAGCATACCCTTGACTCTCCCAGGATTGCTCTTAGAATCTGGCCACTATGGCATAAGGAAGCTCAGATCACATGGAAAGGCCACAACTGTAGTCAGAAGTCCTAGATGACATGAATTTTCTGCCTGTCCTATCCATGGGAAGCCCTTGACATGACTCCAGAGTCATCCAGTGTCTGACTCCAACAATATGAGAGTCCTTTAGTGAGGACCACCTAGCTAAGCCTAGTTACCTTCAGAACAATAAAAATAAAATAAATACTTATTACTATACTTAGTATTATTTGAAGTCACTATGTTTTTGGTGGTTTGTTACATGGCAATGGTTAACTGATTGGGTGACCATATGTACTTCATTATCTAGGACAGTCTGATGTAAATTAATAATTACATTTGTCAGAAAATAGCAGCAAATAATTATGTAGTACTTGTTGCACACATATATGCTGGACATTAAGTCCTCTCTACATATCAACTCTTTTATTCCTCATAAGGGGCTGATGAATTAGAAACTATTATTACTCCATTTTACATATGAGAAAACTGAGACAAAAAGAAGTTCAAAGTCACACGATTTGTAAATGTCATGCCAAGTTTTGAACCAGATAGAGTAAAGCCTCCCAAGCACAAGTATTTAGGCATTACCCTGAGCCGTTTCAGACAAAAGCCTCAATTCTATGTCCCTGATACTCAACGGTTGTGAAAATTCTTAGAAAAGAGATAATATAGCAGAGATATATAGCAGAGATAATATAATCCAAAACAGGTGATCTGACAAGTACTTGCCATTGTTGTCTAAGAAAGAAACAGAAAAACCAAATATCCAACAGACAAAACGAACAAAGCAAAATAAAACAAATTGACCATCCTAAAAATAGGCTTTGCTCAAAATAAAATGAAAATGTATTTCCTGAGCAATCCAGAGAACTTTAAGCATCCTAGTTAACGCGGCTGATGTGCAAATACTCAATAGAAGCTGTACTTCCCACTGTGCTGCCACTTCTATTCTGTCATGAGAGGAAGCACTTTATAGAAATTTATGAAAGTAGGTCCAAGTATGCCTGAAGACAGGGCTCAAGGCAATAGTTTATGTGGGTCAAATATGCTTTCTGCAATTTCCACCATTCCTTTTTTTTTTTTTTTTGTCATTTTCTCTCCTCAAGTGACCTTTAGCTTGCCTGAGGACTTCTCCTCAATTTAATCTGGCAAATATTGCTTGAGCTCAGAATTTCTTTAGAGCCCGATTTGTGATTGGCCAATACGATGAGCTTCTCTTACCAGGTCCTCAGTGGAGGGAGGTTGAGGGCTGGGGTGGTGCTCATCATGGAGAATCTGTCCGAAGACTACATTGAGAACATCAGAGAGAGGACTTGGATTTTCCCAGCAGAAGCAGGAGGAGGGAAATTTCAAGTGGCTGGAGCAGCGTGGGCAAAGGTTATGGGAGGTATTAGTACAAAGTTTAGGTATCAGTGATTCGACCCCATTCTAAAGAGTATTTTTAAGAGAGGAGTATCAAGGGAGAGTTCCAGGGAATCAGAAAGGAAGGAAGTAAACACTTCTGGAGCCCCTAATGTCTGCATATAAAGTCAGGCCCTTTACTTACTCTTCCACTTATTCTGCACACAAGGTATTTGAGACCTGCTTATACCCAATGGGCTCTGGAAAGGCCCAGAACTCAAACTCAATGTGCAATGTGCAGATAAACTCCAGGAAGGTGTTAGCCCCAGATACTTTAATTGTGAAATGGAAGGCTCGGGCTTCAGTTAAAGAAGTATACGTTAGGAAAAGTATTTGTAGAAGTAGGGAGTTGAAAGGTGGCATTGTCACTACAACCTACACAATGCCATCTTGCTCTCTAATTTCCAGAAAGCTTCATCCCAGCACTCTCTTCATCCCAGTGCTCTATAGTAGAAGGTGGGACAGGCTGCATCCTACCTCTGAATTGGCAAGAAGAGCCATGGGGCAGCAAACTCTGAGTGCTCTGCTAACAGGGCTGGCTCATCACTCGTCATGTGGGACGCACTGCCAATCTTGCCTGCTTCAAAGGATGTCAGCGACAATTAAAAACGATTAGACAACCATTTCTGTTACAATGAAGCTTTGCCTTTTATCCCAGAAAATTTCATTTAATTTTAATGTAATTGTACATGTTCAATCACTTTTTAGAGAGTTGAGGGAGGTACTGAATTTATTTTTTTTCTCCTTTTTACCAAGGTAGTAACAGTAGAGACAACACTAAATTTGGAGCCCAAACATTCAAACATGGGATCTTGACTCGACCACTTATAAACTGAGGGGTGTGGGGTGACCCTTGATCTTTTGAACCTCAGGTAGCTGTGATGAACTCATTATCTACATATGGGGCTGTTATAAGGATTTACTATTTCAATAAACAAGGAGGTTCTTTGTAACTCTACTGAAACTTGGTGTATGTAGCACTATTTTTGAGTGATTAGAAGCTGGAACAACCCGTGCATATTTATAAGAGATTTTTGTCATCTCATCTGACTCATTTAACAGGAACAAGGCGTCCATAAGCCAGTACATGGGCTGACCCATAAATCAGTCTGCCCTGCCCTTCTTTGAACAATCCAGGGTGTCTGTCATGTACTGAGCCTCACAAAACAGGGCAGAAGCGGTATATAATCCTTCATCCATTTATTTGTACAATGTATCCATTCACTGGGTTCTTGGCATTTTTTATAATACATGTGTTCTAACAGTTGGAGGTGTAAAAGAAGCAGTTGAAGTTTTATCAAGATTTGTGTATTGAAATCTTATTAAGATATGAAAAATACACACTCTCCCTCCACCAAAAGAGATCTGGGTAGCAAGATAAAATATAGCTTCTGTTTCTCACATACATAAATTTCCCATATGCTTAACTATACCAATATTTCTAGCTTTGAGGAATTTAGAGATAATGAAAACTGCCCTAGTTGCCACAGTGCTAGCTTCAGTGAAGGAAAAAATAAAATAAAAGGATCGCTTTTGAAGAATACCAGATGGGCGCCCAGACAAGTGTTAGTTTTTATTTCCTATGGCCACAGGTTTTTAACTTTCTCATAGCTGAACGTGATCCTTAAAAGAGAAGTTTAGGGAGAGGACATTGTTTCCTTTTCTGCGGCACTATGTCAGGTATTTCTCTTTTAAGGATTAAGTTCAGCTATGAGAGAATAAAAAATCTGTGGATCATAGGAAATAACTAAAAAACTAATGCTTGTCTGGACGCCCATCTGTATTTTTCAAAAGCGGTCCTTTTATTTTATTTTTGATTCCTTTCCTCTCTTTACCTGTAACATTTATATAAAGAATTTCACAGAGTTAATGCTACTTTGGAAGAGTAGCATTTTTATTTTAATAGGCAGGAGTGACTTGGCACCCAGAATTTAAAGTCACGTCACTTCATGAAATCCAAAGCACAATAAAGTAGTTATTTTATCAACTAATCGCATGGCACTGAATTTGATTCAAGCCTGCTCCACTGCTCCCCAAACATTTTACAAATCACTGTCTGCACTTCCATAGGCTTTGGACAATGTGCTGGTGGAGACTATTTGTCGGTAAAGACCTTCCCATCTGAGGAGTGACGTTAATGATGACCTCTCCCTTTCACATGGGCGCCCACCAGCTGAATTGCTTAGGTAACTTCCTGCCCACTCGGGGATTAGAGTTTTGCAGCTCAAATCGACTTGGGCAGAAGGATCTAATTCCCCACCTCCATCTGCCAGCCCCTCTTCGGTCTCCTGCACCTTAAGGACAAAATGAGGGCAGCCGCGTCCCTCTGCCCTCTGCCTCTCTGAGGGTGAACATTTCTCCCTGCGTGATTGTGAAGGCAGCAGGGCGTTGCTCCTTAGATGAACATTAATATTTAAACAATGGCTCTCTCTGAGCGAGCTGCTGCTGCCGGAATGCTAAGCTACTTCATTACGACTGAAACTGAACAAGAAATACAAAGGAAATTCAACTTAGAAGAGGGACTGGAGGAAGGAAGCAGAAGATTTTTTACAAACTTAGCCAAATACAGAGGTTTACGGAGAACATTTATTTCTCTATAAAAGATGGTGATTTTTGTCCATTGCTCCACGTAATGAAGTCTCTCAATGTATTGCATTTAGGTTGGAAATATGTTTGTGATCGTCCTCAGAAGGTTAGCATTTTATAGTATAATGGGAAATGCATTATTCATATTTTGAAGGCTTGTATTAGGCTATTTTGTGGTCCTCATATTTCACAGTTTTCCGCATCTCTCTCAAGGTGATTTTGTGGTTCCTCCCACCAAAAGATGGCACCACGTTCTCCACCTCTTGAATATTCATTGACTTTTTAACAGACGTGGGCCAATAGCACTTGGTAGAAATGATGATACATCGGTCTCAGCCTAAAACTTGAGAACGTCCTTCCTTTCCTGGAACCCTGGACAGCTGGGTGAATGGTCTTCTAGAAGATGAGTTACCATCTGGAAGATCTTCATTTTTCAGCAAGGCCACTTTAGATGAGTCTTTAGCCAGCTGAACACCAAACCCTGACCCACAGCTGACCACAGATGCATAAGCAAGCCAGGTTGACACACTGACTCATGCGTGATAATAAAATGTCATTATTTTAAGATTTTAAATTTTGGGTA
The DNA here is from genome assembly GCF_000181295.1 of Otolemur garnettii. Classification (NCBI taxonomy): domain Eukaryota; kingdom Metazoa; phylum Chordata; class Mammalia; order Primates; family Galagidae; genus Otolemur; species Otolemur garnettii. Next base: position 11,150,371 of record NW_003852431.1, read on the forward strand.
GTTTGTCATGCAGGGATAGCTAACTGATGCAACAATCAGGAATATATGCCATGTTCTTTACTTTTGTTTTCATATACCCATTTAAAAGGCAATCTTTTAAAGCTTCAAATTAATAAAACGGTAGGATAACATGAATTCATATTCAATGGCCTGCTTACAAACAATCCTAATGTCAAAAGATAAAGCTGGAGATGTGACCTGAGACCAGATTCTTCAATGTCTTATGAATCATAATGATATACTTGGAGTTTTTTTTCCTTTGAAAGCAATGGTGATTTTTTGAAATTAAAAAAAAATTGTAAAGTAATTATAGGATATTATAAAGATAGTGCATAGAGGTCCATGAACCCCTTACCCAGCTTCCCTCAATGGTAACATCTCAAATAACTGTGTTACTGTATCAAACCCAGGAAACTGATGCTGATACAGTGCCATTAAGTGTACTACAGACCTTTTAAAGTTTTTGACTAGTTTTTACATTCACTGGTGGAGTGTGTGTGTGTAATTCTGTAAAACCTGATTCTATGTATAGATCTGTGTACCCACAAGTGGGACCAAGGGGCAGAACTATTCTGCCACCCAAGAGGAAGTGTTTCCAATTACCCTTCTACAGTTGCACCCACTCCATCATTTCCATCCCTCTCCTCTGGCATCCACTAGATCTGTTCTCCTTCCTCTTTAGTTCTGTGATTTTGAGAATGTTACAGACATGAAATCATACAGCACATAACCTTTTGGGGATTGCTTTGAAATGTAAGCAGGGGACATATGGTTGATTGACATGTTAGGAAGAACACCCACACCACATGGAAAAAGCTGTTTGGGGGAAATGAGAGACTTGATGAAGGGGAGCAGGTGAGATACCATCATAGCATGCCAGGTGGGAGATGCTGATGGCTGGGGATGGAGCAGTGGAGGTGTGGACAGAACACACTGAGTAGAAGACATTGAGGAGACTGAACTGACTGGATTTGTATTAAGTGAAGGAGAGTAAGAGGCAAGGAATGAGAGGAGTTGAAAATTCCTCCACTCCTTCCTTTGTTTGAAAACTGAGTGCCTGTGGGCGGTGCCTATTACTCAGTGAGTAGGGCGCTGGTCCCATATACTGAGGGTGGCAGGTTCAAACCCGGCCCCAGCCAAACTGCAACAAAAAAATAGCCAGGCATTATGGCGGGTGTCTGTAGTCCCAGCTACTTGGGAAACTGAGGCAAGAGAATCACCTAAGCCTAAGAGCTGGAGGTTGCTGTCAGCTGTGATGGCATGGCACTGTAACAAGGGCAACAAAGTGAGACTCTGTCTCTAAAAAAAAAAAAAAAAAAAAACCTAAGTGCCTGCATTGTGCCACGTCCTAGTAATACAGCGCTGGACAAGGCTGTGCCCTCGTAAGAACTGACACTTTAGTTGAGGCGCAATTTGCTAAACACACAACACACACAGAAACACACCCAGACAGATACCAGTTGCAAAGCACAAGATTAAAACTGGATAATGTGAATTTTAAAAATAGACCTTATTGTCATTAATTGTGATAGGAAACTCCAGAGGGTGGAGAAGGAATGGCTTAGCTCTACATGTGCTGTTAGGAGTCTGTACAGGATGTCCTGAGGGAAGTGTTTAATATCTCACCTATTTTTTAAGATCCTCTTGTATCTCACATCAGGTGTCTTTGGACTCCGAGCTGTCATCCTCTGGAGGGGTATACAGTAGGAGGAGTTAGAGGAATGAAAGAAAAATAAGGTGGGCGAACACTGATTGGATGTTCCCAGTGTGCCTGGCATTGTTCTAAGTTTTGTATATACCATGTCAACTCATTTTATCTTTGCAATAATCCTATGAGATAAGGAGTTATTATGATTATCTTTTTCCAGATGAAAACACTGCTGAGGTATAAAAGGGATAAATGGTACCGCTTGGCCTCAGAACTAGTAAAAGGCAGAGTTCTTTTACAGGCCATTGCCCTGACGGCTACTCCACACTATCTCCCTTTTACATGTGTACCCTTACTGGAACTCTGTAAGTGCATTTTTACTCTGATTTTTATTATTCCTGAATTTATGGTGGTTGTGCTTACCAACCTATTTAAAGTGATTATGTTTAATCTCTCAAGTGCTCCCTTTAATAGCAGGGAATCGGAAAATATCTTATAAAGTATTTAAGTCCCTTTTAAGGAAGATCCTGGTCTCTAAGGCTCTGCCAATCTCCCTTGAGATACTTTCACAAGCGACTCAGTATATTTAGGCAAGTCATAAGTTTTCCATCAAGAGCAGGCCTAAGGTGAGGTGCCTGGGAAACAAAACTTAAGGAGGCCCTCATCACGGGTGCTTGCCCTACACTTGCATGACTCTAAGAATCAGTGCCTCCTTAAATTTTGTGCTCTAATCACCCAACTTGCCCCTCCTTAGTCTTAACTGTGTTTCTTACCCAGTCTTCCTGAGGATGAAGCACTTTCCCATGTGCTTTGGCAGCATGTGGGCTTATATTGAGAAGGCATTTTCCCCTTCTGGTCTGTGTTTCTTAGATGCTTCAGGATGGGGGCAAAGTCTGTTATCTTCATAATTAGATCTCTAGCCCTTAGCATATGGTAGATGCTCAATGACTATTTTCAAAGAGAAAAGTTCATTCAGAAACATACCCTAAGAATCTGGGTTACATTAGGGACATGTGACAGTTTCTCTGCCCATAAGTAGCTAAACCCCCCCCAAAGAAGAGAAATAAATCCACTAGTCACACATTGACCAGATGAGTTCTGTGACAGAGGCACAGGGCTTTGAGAGCATGGTGGGGGGAGGAGGAACAGCCCTCTGGGAGCTGCAGGGTGCACTCTTACTGTGAGTCTATCCAGAACATCCCACCAGCTTCGGGACATTTGTATCTTCAGAGAAAACAGGCTGATTCTTTGAAAGCAAACAGGCAAGGGACACAAGAGTCATTTCTGACCATGAACCACCTAATGGAGTATTTGGGGGAAGGAGCAGAGGAAGGAGGGGGAGGAAATTGTCTTCTAACTAATTGAACCTGGCATGCTGTCAGAACCCCTAAATGATCGCTCGAAATTCTGGGTTTGGGGCTCAAGAGAGAACTACACTTGGACTCTACCTAACAAATGTAAAACAATGTCACGTAATCGTTTGTGCCATCGTATTAATCTGAAATTAAAAAGGAAAAGAAAAGAAGTGGAATTGTTGAAAACAAAAAAAGAGAGTGTGAGAGAGAAATAATCAGATAAACCAGTAAATTCAGAAGCCATATGATAGAAACAATATTTGAAGATTTGGGGGAAAGGGCGATCACCTATGTAAAGACAGGAGGAAGAGGAGAAGTAAGCAGAGGAAAACAGACAGAAATGTGTGATATCCATCTAGAATCATCACGCTCCAAAGTAACACGCAGCCTTCTGCGCAGGAACAGCTTGTTTACAGAAATGCCAAGCAGTTTGGTCAGAGCCGTCACATGAGGACAGCTGATGCTTTCTTCAGTCGGAACACATATGGGCTATAATATAAACACCAGGGGGACAAGCCCGGAACATATTGCTGTCAGAGACACCTAGCTCTTTTTTTTTTTATTTAAAAAGCATTCTCTAGTTTTTCAGAAGATAGATTGGTAATCAAACATGTAGAACACAATGATATTATTTCTAGAAATATTTGTAAAATTCCATATGAACAAGACTGGTGTTTCTTGCATTTTAATTGCCTCTCTCTCACAAACCCCTGTGATAGCAAAATGTTGTTTTTTTATGAGGCCTTTCCAGAGTACTAAATCTTGACATAATCAATACTATATATGTTAACTATCTGCAGGCTGTCTGTAGTAAGCTTGAATTATAAGATTCCTCTGAGGTCTGGACTATTTTTCTTTCGGCTATCACTTACCATTTATCTATCCATCTATAGTACAGAGATGTTTTACAGGAATATTTCTAGGTACATAAATAAATTATGTGGCTGGTGGCAAAGATTGGTTGTGATAGCAAGACTCCAGTGTATTATATTTAATAACCCAAACTGTGATACAAGAGAGAGAAAGAAAGGGAGAAGAGAGGAGAAAGCCTGTGCTTTTCTCAGTCCTCACTGGCACCTTCCTGAAAATGCCAGCAAAGACTGTTCATAAAGGGGCTGTGTTGTCTGTGATGCCCTCAAATCCTAGAGACACTGAGTTCAGAAAGTAATAGTGCATTACAGATGCAAAGTATCTATCTATCTATTTCTTTCTCATCTGTCTGTATGTCTATCTGTCTAGTTAGCTATATTTTGGAGACAAAGTCTGACTTTGTCACCTAGGCTGGAAGGCAGTGATGAGATCCTTATAGCTCACTGCTGCCTTGAGCTTCCAGGCTCAGGTGATCCTCTCACCTCAGCTTCCTGAGGAGCTGGGAATATAGGCACGTGCCACCACATCTGACTGATTAAGCTTTATTTTTTACTTTTCATAAAGACGAGGCATCACTGTGTTGTTCAGGCTGGTCTTGAGCTCCTGGCCTCATGGGGTCCTCCCATCTCTGCCTCCCAAGTGCTCTTCTAAAGGTGTGAGTTTAACCCCAACCCATCTTTGTCTTTGACAACTGTGTATTTAGTGTTTGTGAAAAAAAAAATGCTAGATCCATTTTCTTTTTCTTTATGAGACAGAGTCTTACTATGTTACCCTCAGTAGAGTGCCATGTCATCATAGCTCATAGCAACCTCAAACTCCTGGGCTCAAGTGATCATCTTGCCTCAGCCTCCCAAGTAGCTGGGGCTATAGGTGCCCACCACAATGCCAGGCTACTTTTAGGGTCTCTCTCTTGCTCAGACTAGTCTCGAACTCCTGAGCTCAAGCAGTCCACCCATCTTAGCCTTCTATAGTGCTAGAATTACAGGCGTGAGCCACCGTGCCCAGCCCCTAGATCCATTTTCTTATCCATCCTTTCCGCCTTTCTCTGTCCTTTTCTATACCACAGTGCTTCATCCTCTCAACTGTCCCACTTTGCTCCACAAAGGATTGCAGACAGCTTAAATGAGAGCACACATGTTAAGAAGGTAATGAAATTGAAAATTGAAAATTGGAATCAGGGAAAATTTAAGTAAAGGCAGAAATTCAATACCAGGGAGAGGAAGAATGCAAACTCACAGACCATACAGGTCAGCCTTGTTGTTACTGTGGCACTTCACATGGGCTCTGAATTTTCTGGCAGGTGAAATGTGGAAGACAGGCATGTCTATGTACTTCTCATTAAAAAAAAAAAAAAGAAAGAAAAAAACAGAGGTTTCTCAAGGGAAGCAAAGTTATCCTAGCAGTATTTTTTCCATAAATCTCTTAGGAGAATACATTTAAATTTTTCCTTTAGGCTTCACAAGGCAAAATTTATTTTAAATAGGTCATAGTTAAAGAAACTGGGAACAAACCTCTGAAGTCATTTGTCCACAGTCCTATCAGTCCTGAAAGGTGGTGTTGGTATTCTAAGTCATGGTGCTTATTCTGGTTCCATGGTGCCACTACTCTTTCCATCGTATGCCCTCTTCTGAAAAACTCTACCCTTTTTCTTTTAATAGATGAATTTCTAAATTTTTTTGGTGAAATATATATACAGGGTGTCCATAAAGCTAGTGTTCAGTTTACTGTGTTAAACTATTTAAAATTGCACACACAAATTTTATGTCCACCGTATATATGAATATATATATATATATAGCCTACATATATATGTATACACACACATATATATAAAATAAAACTATATTTTTCCATTAATAAAATTCATGACTCCAGAGATATTTTATCTCATAATTAATATTCAGTTGGGAGTAGCTCCCAATTATTGTTATTTTTTTCTTCTTTGAAACATTGTCTCACTCCTTTGCCCAGGCTAGACTGTAGATAGTGGTGTCTTTGTTCAACATGTAACCTAAATCTTCAGGAGCAGCAGAACTCTTTTTCCACTGACATTCTCCGCAGAACCCCATATCCAAAAGCAGGGTGAACTGGAGCTGTTGTGGAGGAGGCCTGGGTTGGCCAGAAGATACTTTCATCAAACACAATGTAAAGAAAATCCTTAAGAATTTACAGTAACTACCATATACACGGTCTTGTTTGTTTAGTTTGTAGTTTACAACAATCATGTTGGGGAGCTCAGTCTGGACTTTCCCCCATCCTGAAGTTGAAGAAACTGAGGCTCCAGGTTAGTGAAGCGCTGGGCACTGTTTATCAATTGTGTTCTTTATTGCCCGGGTTGACTACATCTAGGAAATGGGAAGACAGAAGGCAGTCTGCAAAGGTGGTGTTAAACAGGATGCTTTCTAGCCGCACACCTTGGGAGTCCCACCTCATGTAGCCTCTAAAGCAGAGGGTGGGAGAGCCCGAAGGACGAATGCTGACACGTGGTCTAACCAAGAGATATCATTTGCTTTACTGTTCTCAGTCAATTTCCATAACTTACTCATATAAGTCAAAAACCAGGGAAGGGGCCCCTGAAACTTAAAAAGAGTCTAAAGAGATACTGTGGTCATGTAGAAAAGAAAGAATAAAGTAGGACTTAGAATATCCCTTCCTTGTAGGGCATTTGGGAAGAAGGTTAGGTATTTCTGCTCCTTCATTTTATCTGGACTGCAACACTGAAGTGTCTTTCTCTCTTTAATTCTCTGTTACAAAAAATTTAAACATATACAGAAGTAGAGAGAATAGTGTAAAAAATCTTCATGTACTCATCACTCAGTGTCAGTAATCATATGCTCACCACCAATTTTGTTTTATCCATATGCTCCATCCACCCTAAAATATTTTTAAGCGAGTCTCTGACATCACTTTTTTGTTCTGTAAATATATCAGTGAAGCCTTGATAGAAGCAGTATCTTACTTCAAAGAGGGTCACTGCTCCAAGGCCGCCACCTCCTGCCTTCTCCGTTGAGAGAAGGGGTGGCCTAAGTTACTGTTCTGTCTCAATCACAGGTGGTGATTCTGTAACCGATCACGAGATCCATGCTTATGAGTTTGTTTCTGTTCTTTCGCATTTGTGAAGAGAAGCTAGAGATTTGTCTCTCTGAGAATAAATGTCTGAACATTAATCATTCAGGAAGTCAGAACTCAGTGATTGTGCCTTAGGGTACTTTCATCTGCTCCCATATGCTCTCCTGCTGCCTCCGATGGAATTTGCTTAATGTTGTATTCTAAGAGCATTTATGCCCATAGCCTGAATGGAGTTCACAGGCTCTTAGAAGGTCCCAGGATGGGCTTTAGGAAGCCTATGGACCTCTTGAAATCATGTACAAAATTTTATGTGAATGTCTGGTATATATTTTTAGAAGATTCATAGTTTTGGTAAACTTCTCAAAGGAGACCTGTGATTCCTCCAAAGTATTAAAATTGCTGCCCTAATTTTTGCAGCTGTGCACAGAGAGGCACATCTGCAGTTGTGGTAGATCGTAGTGAACCATGAATGGGTCTATAGATGCAGAATGATCAAGCAGAGAAGTCTAAACCTGGAGCCCTATAAATGTCAGAGGAGGGGTACAATTTTTGTTTCTGTTCTAGAAGATGTCTTATAGATATCCGGGAAGGGAGGCATTGCAACCAGCACTTGAAGAGCCACTAGACAAATTGTCAAATCACCATTTGACTCAGAGGATGAGTCTTTAATAGGATTGCTAAGTGGTTAGGGAGCTGGCCATACACACCAGGGCTGGCAGGTTCAAACCTGTCTTGGGCCTGCTAAA
>NW_003852431.1:11158087-11168863 GCF_000181295.1 Otolemur garnettii
GCCTGTAGTCCCAGCTACTTGGGAGCCTGAGGCAAGAGAATCACTTAAGCCCAAGAGTTTGAGGTTACCATGAGCTGTGACAACATGACATTCTACCAAAGACAACATAGTGAGACTGTCTCAAAAAAAAAAAAAAAAGTAGGGTACTTGGTTCTATGATGAACTAGTTACTGCTTCCAAGGACCATAATGCTTATTGGGTTCCCAAAGGCAAGTGTTTCCTTTTATCTGTAAAAGTAGCTATGGTGACATTAAGTGCTATAAAATGGGAGTTGGTAAAGTTGAGTTTTTAATCTGGAGATACTCAAGGTATTTTCAGCCCAAATATTAAATGGTGTAGATTGCAAAAATGGTCACCATCCTTCCCTGTTCTCTGGCCATGACCTCTGAATGTGATTTTGTAGCTTTGCTTATCAAAATAGACTTGTTACCATCCACTTGGATCTGCACTGGCTTTGTGACTTGCTTTGGTTAATAGATACAGTGGAAATAACAGGCTTTCATTTCCAATTCTAGTCTCCATGAGGCCGTGCACATACCTTTTTCCTCTGTCTTGGGACCCCTGCCTTGATTCTATTCTCTCTGTGAATTCTCCAGTGCTAGCTTGCTGGAAAGTTACAGACTCCATGCTTTGGGGCTGGATTGACTCCATTTTCCTACCTGAGTTCCCATAGATGAGAAGGAGCCAGACTCTATCAGCAAAGCCTGCTACTCCTGCTTTCCTCATTCCCTCTGAGTGAAGATGCATGAAAGAGCCATGCCCATCCCTAAGGACTCTTCCAGCTGATGTCAGCCTAAATTTCTAACCCAGGGAATCATGAGCTACATAAATGGTTATTGTCTAAACTACCCCAAACTTGTTATATAGCGATAGCTAACTCAGACATTAGGAATCTCTTCCTTTCAAAATAGAGTCACATTTGTATAATTGGCAGGGATTTCCATGCCCTGAAATCTCTGACATTTCATACAAATGTCTGTTTGTTTCTGTACCTTGTAATCGACTTGCTGCTATCTTTGTAGGAGAAGTGTCATTGTTTCCAGGATATACTGATGGCACTAATTTGTTTCCTCCTTCTCTGCACTAGGATTTTTCATCTACTGTAAGAGGAGTAAAACTTGGATAGGCGAGCATTCTTCCAGATGTGTTATCTATGTCCAGAAATCAGCTTTGAAAAACCACACACTAATAAAAAAATTATATTTATTAGTATATTTATTAATTAATTTTGCTGAAGTTTCCCCTTTCTGAGGCAAAATTGCAAAATCATTTCATATATAGATAAGCCAAAAATAAAACTAAGTACTGTGAATGAAAAGCATTCACTAATATAGCCAAGTATGATCCTAGTATGCACGCACAGTAAATAGCAGTAAAACATTGATGGTAATGAGGGGTGACAGGAGAACCAATACCTGAAGATCCTCATTCTAATTCCTTTTTATCTAGGAATAGAGTCCATAGCTTTTGTATCATAATCAAAGGTATTTGAAATGTTAAAAAAAAAGACTAAGAAACCCTGATTTGATACAAACTTCCATCATCATTTATTACTATGTGTTTGAATAAATTTACCTTTCCCCACACTGACATAGCTACTGCTTTTTTTTTTTTTTTTAAAAAAGCTTGACTATATCTTCCTCCTCTTAGCTGTTAACTAGCCAAGAAGGCACCTGAAATTGCTGTCACTCACCACAGAGGCTATGATGCCTCTCTGAATACAAACAGGATGAAGAATGACTTGTGAATATTAGTCTGAAAGTCTGAAAGTGTCAGAAACATACACAGTGCAAAAAAAGGAAGATAGACACAATGAGGTTTAATGGGCAGAAGTGACATTTGGGTAAAGAATGGAGTGTCACAGCATGTGGGAGACACAATTATCCCTCTGATACCAGATTTCAGGTTCTTGGTCTCAGCGATTGGAAGAATGAATTGACGGACCACAGGATCAGCAGTAAGGCAGGATTTATTCAAAGAAACAAAAATTACAACAACCACAAAGAACCAAACCTCCTTACAGAGAGAACCCAGGAGGGGAACAAGCTCTCCTGCTCCCTCTTTGAGGTCTGTTATCAGGCTCTCTGCTTAGGGGTTTATATAGTAGCGGGGGGGTTGTTTTGCAGGTACTTTAGGGCATGGGTCCATGTCAGTTACAGCCAGTTGTCCAATGAGCTTTCAGGTCTTGGAAATTAACATGAAATTGACCAGTCAGGTGTGCACTGTGGAGCAGACCAAGAACATCCATGAAATTGACTAGCTAGAAGTCCACATGGAGGAGACAGCATTTCCCTGCAAGTATCTGTGGATATCAAGCTGGTTCCTCCATCCCTTGCAAGGTCAACACATCCAAGGGCTAAGGTGGCAGGTTGCGGTGCCACCTTGTCCTGCATCATTAGGGCTTATTTTGGGGGTAAGTGTTATTTTGGGGGAAACGTGGTAGTAGTTCTCAGCTAGGTTTAGGGGCTTCCCTTCCCCAATGTCTGACAAAATATAATTTCAGGATGGGGTGGGGAGTAACCCAGGGGACTCCCCACTGGACTGCCTCCACAGCAACTGAAATGGCTAGGAAGGCTTGAGAAAGAATGGCTCATTTTTATGTCTCCTGAATGAAAGTTGGGGTAAAACACTGGATTTGTCTTGGTGTAATCTGTGATAAGTAGGACTATTTCTGGTATCATTGGTTGGGTGAGAGCATCCAGGTCCTCTGAGTTGTATGTATTGACCAAGATGCTCATGGGTTTCATTTTGTAGGTCTTCCTAGTGTAAACGCCTGATTTCTTAGGTCACAGAATAAGTAATTGGATAAAGATAAATAAAACAGATACAATGTCTGCAGATTTCTCTATACACTGCTAGTGAGGGGCATAGGGTATGCTATCCTAGGAAAATACAGAAGTAGGCCGTCTCCTAACTATCTCTTTAGCCACTGTGAATCATCTTGTATTGCATGAGATACTAAATTCTCAAAACATTCTCTTTTCATCTTTTATATCACTTAACAATCACGTAAAAAAATGTTTGTGTGATTATTCATTGAATGCCCATCTTTGAAAGTAAACAGAAAGCCTTAGGAACACCATGTCTATTTTATTCACTGCTATGTTCCTAGGATTCCACATACCTGAGTCCAAGCATATAATAGGTGCTCCATAAATATTTGTTGAATGAATAGATTTATCAACCATGGGTTACAGGAACGCACATAGAGCCTGAGTCCACAGATACCCCCAAATAATTTCAAGTTTATGCATTTCTCCCAGCAGTTTATTTGATATGTGGACAGAAAGGTGAAAAGGGTATGAATGTGGAAATGTTTTCCCAAAGAAAGGACTGAACACAGAGGAATGGTTTTGTGTGGGGCCTAAATGCCCACAGCTGGCTCAGGCTCTTAGAGGGAGCCAACTGTGCTACTGTTATGAAAAGGAGGAAAACTCACAGAGGAAAGTTCAAGTGCTACAGTATTCAGTCAGAAAACCCCAGCAGGACACGTGGTGCCCTAGGGCACTGTGGGAAGCACCACCAGGTCACTCTGACTCCCTAAACAGTTTGGTTCCCAGGACTTTGTTACATTACTCGGGATGATCAACACGGGCCAGCAGGACCTCAAGTCTTCATTGTTCCCTCTGAAGATGTTAAGCGGGTGACAGCAGTGTGGGGGAGGCCGTGCCCAGAGTGTGTGTCTCTGCCCTGCCCACGGCCCATGGTCCAGAGACTCCTCCTATGTGGCTGTTGGGTGACCTTGGTAGTTCCCTCATGGCTCGTTTCCATTGAGTATTTCTCATGAGCTCCAAATACTACTGTGCTCCAAGCTGCCTGCACCAGGTATGTACAGCCCCAGCTGTGCAGGGAGGACCCCAAATGGCAAAATACCCAGGAATCGGCTTCCTGGAGCCAGATGGACCGATACCGATTTGGAATAAACAGGATTGAGATGCCTAAGAATCCTCTCACTCCTCCACACACAATCATGGACGAAAAGGCAGAGGAGGACAGTGAGGGGACAAGTGCCCAGGGGACAAGTGCCCAGGAGACATAGTCTAGGCTCAATGGTTGTCCTAGCTGGTGGATTCGTTGGGAGAGTCCAGACTGTGCTTCAGCTCAGTCCACTGTTGCTAGGAGGTCTCTGTAGGCCTCAGCCTCCTTAACTGAGAGTCCACGCCTGTTCCCTGGGATCAACCCCCCCTTCCGCCCCCTCCCTTCCCCCCACCCCCGTCCCTTCCTGTGCTGCCCTCCCCATCTGCCCCCACCTCTGACAATCAAACCACCTCTGAGGTCAGCTCTTCAGAGGCAACACACCAGCGACAACATGCTGCTTCTGCCTGTGGGGAAGGGTGTGTTAGCTTTATGTCTCCATTCCACACAGCCCTGAACGTCACCTTGTACCCCATACATATACACACTACACTCAGAAAACAATCCAGTTTCTTTATTGAAAATTGAATAAACCCATAAAAAGAAGGCAGTGTGGCTTGATGGCCCCACACTCGCCTCCTTGCGTCAGCCTCAGGTCTCCCGGTCAGTTACAGGCACCACCTTGTTCCGGCGGCGGAACTTTTGGGCCAACGGGAGGCAGAACTTCTTGCGGATAAAGTTCAGTATTCTCCTAGCGCACCCACTCCTGCCCTGGACGGCTTCTGCGCTGTGGTCATCCACTACCTGGACGGCTGCTGCAGTCTGGTCGTGCACTACTTGGACGGCTTCCGCGGTGTGGTCGTCCACTACCTGGATGGCTTCCGCGGTGTGGTCGTCCACTACCTGCCCAGCGGGGAGGGCGTGGTCTGGTCTGGGTCTTGCCTGAGCTCCCGCATCTCTTTCTGGGCCTCCCCTAAGACTGCTGGTGCTGGGAGAGGGAGAGGGAGAGGGAGAGGGAGAGGGAGAGGACACGGGGCCAGGCTGGGGGGTAGAAGTGAGACGAGGAACTTCTGGTAGGGTGACGGTCTCTGTTGGGGTGGCGGACTCTGGTGGGGTGCTAGTCTCTGCTGTGCTTGGCCTCCGGCTGTCTTGGCCAGACCGGATCCAGGGGTCTTCCATCACCTGGCGGAGGGTGAACCTCTCGCTGGGGTCAGGGGTTAGGATGTTTCTGAGAAGGGTTTTTAGTTTTTGGGTGGTGAAAGCAGGCATTGCACAGGTGGCTTTTCTATAGGCACATCCTGATTCATTACAGTTCCATGAAAAGAATGGAAGGGTCCCGGCCACCATTGAATAGAGGATGAGCCCGAGGCCCCAGATGTCTTCTGCTGTTCCCTCATCCTCTGGCTGCTGAAATACTTCTGGGACCAAGGAACACAGGGTCTCACAACTCTGACCTTCCCTGAAGGTTGTGGAGATGCCAAAGTCAGCTACCTTCACATTATTGTGTGAATCGAATAAAATGTTGTCAGGCTTCAGGTCCCTGTGTGCGATGCCCTCTTGGTGAAGGTACTCCACGGCTTTCAGGATCTGCAAGAATATGGCTCGGGCCTCCCCCTCCTCCATATGGCCAAATGTGCGTATTCTACCAGCAAGATCTCTGCCCTCTGCGTACTCGAGGATTAAGTACACATCCTCCTTACCCTCTACGACCTCCAGCAGCTTGATGATGTGGGGATGGTTGAGTCTCTTCATGATGTCAATCTCAGAAGACACAGACAGGAGGCCAGAAGCACGGATTTTGTTGATGATTTTGACCGCCACCTCAGTCCCGCTTGGAATGTGCCGGGCCAGCTTCACCTCAGCGAAGCCGCCCCGACCAAGGGTGTGTAATAGCTCGTAGTCCTGGAGGACCTCCTTGTCCAGAGACACGGAAGCCACCCCAGGCGCCATGGGGAGCCTGACTACTCTAGCGCTACGCTAGATAAACTACACTAAATAACTAATCAACAACAACAACAACTAGTACTCACTATGCTAAGAACAATAATAACAAACTATACTAACTGGGGCGCTAAATACTCTAACACTACTAATGAAAGCTAACTAGGATCAAAAGAATATGTGAACTTATGCTAAGAAAACAAATAACACTCTGCTAAGAATCCTACGTACACTATGCTAAACTACTCACTGGGAAAACTGCAAGCACTACGATCAAGGAAACACGCTATCTGAGGTCTAGTCCGCAGGTCACCGAAAGAAGCTTCCTGGGCTGTAACGACCAAAGACCCAGGCCCACACAGGGGCTTTATATAGGTTTCAGCCTCAATGGTTCTCTATGAGGTCAGAGGCTCAGAGAATTGGACCAATCAGGAGTGGGGATAACACAGGGCGGGGTCTTTTTCTCCTTAATGGGCGCAAAAACATTTTCTTCTGGAAAGAGAAATAAGTGCTTCTTGTTTACATGGGTTTTCGAGGTTGACATTTGTTTTAGTAGAAATTAAAACCTGTACAACGTTTCTAGAACCTTATCACTTATAGTTCAAAAACTTATGATACCCTTAGGTTTCTAGAGATCTCATAGTGTCTATGTGGGGTAATTCATTTCTTTTTTTAAAAATTTGAATTAGTGTTGGATGCTACAAATAGCTGGCACATGTTACTATATAGAAATGCTCTGGGTGTGTGATACATAATAGTTTCCCTTATGAATATCTAGTGAGCTGCTAGGAAGATGACTCTCATCATCATTTTTCCACATGATTGACATAAGATTTGTCATGGAAAACCTTGGAGTCCAGATATCAATGGGCTGAAATATTCAAAGTCATTGGGGACAAAAAAGGTCTGTCTACTGAGAGTCCAATATCCAAGAAACTGTGCTTTCAAAATGAGGAAGTTATGGAGACCTTTGTCAGATATCCATAGGTGGGTACCAGCAGCCCTGCCCTACAATAGGAGTCGGTCTGGTTGAAGAGGAAGGCCACTCACTAGACAGGAACTCAAAGCTGGATGAAGAAATAAAGATGTCTGGTAAAGGCAAATACATGGACACTTACAAAGCCTAGTACTATTTTTGTCTTGTGCTTGATTTAAGAGACTAACCTATCAAAAAAGGCAATTACTCAAATGGAAAAGGAAGGTGTAAAGTGATCGGATTGCAAAGGACATGATCTCATATGAAGAAAACACTTATGGTCCCACAAAAGCAGAGTAACAACCAAAGCAAATGTGGGAAAGGTTCGGGTATATGGAATCTCATGGGAGCCCAAAGAAAACAAAGTTGAAAAGGTATAAACTTGGAGGTCTTACACTTCCTATATTTGAAACTCAGTACAAGGTACTGAGTTTAAAACAGGGTGGTCCTAGCACGGGCAGACTTAGAGAGCAATGGAAGAGAACACTGAGCCCAGAAATAAACCTGCTCCTGGCTGGTGAAATGATTTTCCACAGGTGCCATGAGCGCCCCCTTCACATGGGACATTGCTTGTCAGGCTTGTCAGGGTGCAGACCTGCATGGCTGTCTTGACCAAGGCAATAATGTAGGCTCCAAAGGCTTGGAATTGTTTCCAACCGGGGTGAGGACAGAGGGGCACTTCTGTTCCACTCTAGTCCCTTCAGAATCCCCATAGAGACCCAGAATTGGGACAGAGGACTTTGGTGTGTTAGATTCTGAGGCCTTCTGAATTCTGGGCTGGATTCTTCCCCTTGCCTGATGTCTGTGAATCCCACTTGTCATCTGAGGAAGGCAGTTGGCCGTGGCATGTGCAGTGTGGAGCACTAAGGCTCTGTGAAGCACACAGGCTCAGCTCCACAGCAGCCCAGAGACTGTGTCCAGGTCAGACACACAGCAGCTCTGTGCTCTGGCTCTTTAACTTTTCTGGGCCTCATGGTCTCCACCTGTAAAATGGGGCTGAATCCTCAGCTACCACATAGGCTGTGGTGAGGATTACTGAGCTAATGAATGGAGTAGGTGTAGACAGCACCATGGGAGGTAGTGAGCGCTCAGTGCTGGTCAGTCCATAACACATGAGGACAAAGACATGCATGGCCCTCCCAACAAGGTCATTGTAGAGGCTTCAAACAAGGGCTGCCACCCAGCAGGTTGGTGCATAGTCCTGTTTCTTCTGTGTTTGACCCCGCCTTGTCCACAGGATGCTCAGAAGGGATGAGCTGTTGGGTGTTGTTGTTCCTGGAGGAGTCCCAAGCTCCAGGCTGGGCCAGGCAGCCCTCACATTTCCTGCCACCCAGGGTCATGCACTGCTGGTCCCCATGGTGGTGATGTTTCTTTCTCCCTCTGTCCCATTAGAGACCACCTCGGTGACCTTAGGACCTTTCAGCTCTGTACCTATATGCATGTGCCTAGTGCCTGATACAGAGAGGAGACCAAGCAAGTGTGGTTATGTTCAGAGTGAATGAGTGAGGAAACGTGTCCAGGGTCACACAGCAGGGATGAAAGCAAGGCCTCCTGATCCCAGAGCAAACTCAGCAGCCGCCTGGAGGTCTCTGCTGTGAGCAGAGGCCCCTCCCAGCTCTTCCTGCCCAGCCATGTAGTTATGCAGCAAGGGTCTCTGAGACCTCTCTGTCTCTGCTCTAGGCCAGGAGATGCCCAGGAGCAGGAAACACAGAAACCTTGGTCCCATCACCTGACTCTCAAGCAGAGAGAGATAAGGACGGAGAGAGACAGGCCACAAACTGGTGATAGAAATCCCAGATAGGCTAGCAGGCATTTTTGACCACTCCCCGCCACACCTTCAGAGAGATGGAGCTTTTCAGCAGGACCCTGGGAAGGTGGATCTTCAAGGCCCTTCCTGGCTGCTTGGCTGGAGCAACAGAGACCAAGCTTGAGCTCACTGTTGCTATCTGGGATGTAAAGGTCAAAAAAAGGTAGCTGCATCCCTTAGCATGGTGGCTTCCTGACTGGACAAATATAAATATGAGTTAAGTCCATTTCCTGGGAACAAAACCTAAATGATAGCACCTTAATCAATAGAGAAGTTTATTTCTCTGTCATGTGTGACCTTTCATACAGGGGTAGTTTGGCTGTTCCTTTTTCATAAGGGATCCAGACTTGTGTCTTTCCACATCATTGTGCTATTTCATGGCTTACATACTTTAGGGGCCTCAGGGTCTAAAATGCTTGCTGGAGCTCCAGCTGTCACATCTCATTCCACATAGCCTCAAAGGGAAAGAGCTCACGTTTCAGCCCTCCTAGATTTTTGTTATTTGCCTTGCCAGGAACTTAGAAGAATTTCTCTCTACATCTCACTGACCAAAAGTTTGCCAATGATCCTTACCTAGAGGTAAGAGAAGCTGGAAATGTTTTCCCTGTGTGATTTACTATCCTAAAACAGTGGAGTGCCTTTATGAAGGAAGAGGGGAGTGTGGAAACTTGGAAGGCAGCTAACAGCCATTGCTGCCACCTGTATTTGCTGGTCCATGTGTCTGTTCACTCTGCAGCCAGTCCTGACCACTGCTCATTGTGAACTCACTGCTCTCCTTCAACCTGCACAGACTTTTGTGAGGTCAGAACTAGAGGCTTAGGCAGGAAAGCCTCCAGTGGCAGGGTAGACCTGTGCTTCTTTGTTCCAAGGCACTTTCATGAACCCCCCTATATCTAAAAGTTGAGTCTGGGCCCTCGCACTCATCTCTGGTCCTCATGGAACCTTGTTCAGGGCCTGTTAACTCTGACAGTTCACGTGGTTTCAGTAGACTCAGTTTTCAGTTTTATTTTTTTTATTTCCCATAAATATGAGGGTATAATTAATTTTCAATGTTTACATTTTTTAGGTAAAGTCTCTATCATAGTTGTGTCAGGAGGTGTGCCATGTACCCTTACATTGTGCCCATTCACTGGGAGTCCTCCCCTTTCTCCTCCCTCTTCCCCCTAATTTGGATTTTTCCCATGTGTGGCCATGTATTAGCTCATCTACTAGCTTCATATTAGTATTGATTACATTGGATACTTGCTTTTCCATTCTTGCCATACCCTACTAAGAAGAATGTATTTCAACTCCATCCAGGTTAATACAAAAGATGTAAGTCCTCCATCTTTTTATGATTAAATAGTGTTCCCTGATACACATATACCAGACTTCAGTGATCCATTCATGTGTTGATGAGCATTTAGGTTGTTTCCGCATCTTGGCCTTTGTAAATTGAGCTGTGATAAACTGTCTAGCACAAATATCCTTAAGATAAGGATTTTTTTTTGTTTGTTTTTGTTTTGGGTAGATGCTTAATAATGGGATTGCAGGATCAAATGAAAGGTCTAGTTTGATTTCTTTGAGGATTCTCCATACTTCTTTCCAAAGAGGCTGTATTAGTTTGCAGTCCCACCAACAGTGTAAAAGTGTTCCCTTGTCTCTGCATCCATGTCAGCATCTAAAGCTTTGGGACTTCGTGACGTGGACTATTCTCACTGGACCCTGGCATTTTAATATCATACACAAACATTAACTCACAGTGAATTGAAGACTTAAATGAAAAAGCTAACAGGACAAAACTCTTAGATTAAACATAAGAGGAAAGCTTCAGGACAATGTGGGTCCTGATGCTTCCTGCTGGTGGAGCCTCAGGGATAAAACCCAATATTGAGAAAGTTGTGTGGAATAGTGTTGGCTTAAGGGCACAGGGAGTGATCTGAATGCCTCTTTGACTTTGATTAGGCCTGAGACTTTGAGGTAGTGATCAGGACTGTGGCTGTTGCTTCAGCCCCCGGGGAGGCTCAGCCCCACCAGCATAGGACCCCACCCCTTCTCTTTAGCCCCCTTTTTGGATCCCAACTTCCCTTCTATATGTCCTTTGCAGGAGGTATCAGAATGATACAGGAATTTCATCTTCTCTCCTGGCTGCTTCACCAAATCTGATACTGGAGTTTCAGGTTCTTGGTCTCGGTGATTTGAAGAATAAATCCGTGCA
>NW_003852431.1:11169029-11170617 GCF_000181295.1 Otolemur garnettii
GTTGGTTCCTTCTTTATGAGGCCAGGAAATGAATGGACACAGTCCCTTCCACTGGGGCAGGGTGAATGAATGCATTAATGAATGGACACAGTTTCTTCCCCCAAAGTGCCCATTCATGTAATCAAGGCTTAGGAAACTTACATGAAATTGACCTAGGCATAGGAAATGGGGGTTCAGTAGTCAGTCATAAGTACAAAGGGAAGGAGACACCAAGGTTCTGGTGTCTCCCCAGCAGTTGTCAGGTCCCTTTGGCTTTTGAAGCCTCCGGTGGGTGTGGGAGGCTCCCCCCACCTTGCCTAGGCTCCAACTGCTGGTTCCTCTGCTGGCTGCCACAGCACCCACACCGCCAAAATGGAGGCGGCAGGTTCTCCAGCTCAACTCGGCTGAGCTGGCTGGGGAGCCACCTTTATCAAGGACTCACAGGACAGCTGTGAGGCTTCAGATTCTATTTTCTGTATGGGAATTTCTCTGCTGACCCTGGGAAATTCACAGAGGAATGTGAATACCTGGCTAATGTTTTAGATTTGACTTGGAATGATGTGTGTGTCTTACTCTCACATTGATGTTTGTAGATGAGAGAAATAGGATTTGGGCAGCTTGGTCAGGTCTAAGACAGCGGTTCTCAACCTGTGGGTTGTGACCCCTTTGGGGGTTGAATGACCCTTTCACCAGGGTTGCCTAAAACCATTACATACACCCTGTAAAAATACACATATATTTGTGTATATGTGTATTTCACGTATATGAAAATAATTTTATGTTTGGGCGTCACCACAACATGAGGAACTGTATTAAAGGGTCATGGCATTAGAAAGGTTGAGAACTACTGGTCTAAGGGGACAAACTCCATGCCCTAGTCAAAGCTGCTACCTAGATAATCAAACAGTACAAGGGCATCCAGGGTGGAATCACCATCTGTGTCAAAGAGGATCCCATCTCTGCAACAGCATGCTAGTGTCTTTTATAAGGACATGGAAGCTATTCAGGTAAAACCACTCAACTTTTCCAAATTAACAGAGGTGGTTCAGGGAAAGGAGGAAAGCCCAGCAATATTTAGAGAAAGAATTACTAAAGCTGTCCAAAGGTATACAACATGGACCCAGATCAGCCGAGGCAGAAATAGTGATTAATACACAATTGACACCGCTGACTGTGATAACCCATGGGAAACTCCACACAAAGAATGCTGTGTAACCCTGGATACGGTTGTTAAGCAGTTTTTTTCTAATTGATATTGGAGCCACCTATTTCATCATCAAAACCTTTGGCGACCCCTGTCATCCTCTTGTGTAGCTGTGGCATGATTGGTGACCCACCAGGAGGTATTATACCCCCATGTTGTTATGTAGTTGGGAATGAATGTTAGTAAGCCACCAATTTCTGCTTATCCCAAAGGTTCTAATGTCATTGTTGCAAAGAGTCCTTGTAGTCAAATTGGGCCTCCAATGCAATAGCAACTCCAGACTATGATGAGCAGCCCTTGACATAGCTGTAACAGGGTACAACAATGACCTGCAGGCTTAGAGGGCATGGACCTGGGCAGAGGGAAGCCAGGGAAGGCTGAGAGGGTTCCTCCAGTACAGGCGAC
>NW_003852431.1:11170904-11187199 GCF_000181295.1 Otolemur garnettii
TTTGTATCACTGTGTTGGATCTTTCCTGGGCAAGCCTCTGTGTTTGTTTTCCAGCAGCACTAATTCTGACGTGGCTGGGTTTGGCCCTTATTGCTTTCCTAACTGAGAGGGGAAGGGAAGGTGGAAACATACCATGTTTCTCTGAAAATAAGACACTGTCTTATTTTTTTTTTTTCTCAAAAAGACACGCTAGGGCTTATTTTCAGGGGGTATTCCAATCTTCCTTACTGCTCTGTGCCAAAATGCATGGAAATGCATCACTAGGTCTTATTATTGGGGTAGGGCTTATATTTAACAAATGCATAGAAATCCTGCTAGTGATACCGGATTTCAGGTTCTTGGTCTCAGTGATTCAAAGAATGAATCGACAGACCACAGGATCAGCAGTAAGGCAAGATTTATTCAAAGAAACAAAAATTACAACAACTACAAAGAACCAAACCTCCTTGCAGAGAGAACCCAGGAGGGGAATAAGTGCTCCTGCTCTCTCTTTGAGGTCTGTTGTCGGGCTCTCTGCTCAGGGGTTTATACAGTGGCAGAGGGCTGTTTTGCCAGAACTTTAGGGTGTAAGTTCTCATCAGTTACAGCCAGTTGTCCAATGAGTTTTCAGGCCTTGGAATCTGACATGAAATTGACCAGTCAGGAGTACAGGTGGAGCAGACAGCAAAGTTCCATCCATGAAATTGACTAGCCAGAAGTCCACGTGGAGGAGACAGCATTCCCCCACATGTGTCCCGAGGATATCAAACTGGTTCCTCCATCAGCTGCAACATCTACATGTTCAGGGCTAAGGTGGCAAGTCATGGTGCTACCTTGTTCTGCATCATTCCTCCCGCTCCGAGTAGAAACTCTAACTGCTGTTAGGGAAAAAGGGCAAAGACTCGATCTAACTGCTTCCTGCTGACTTGGGTGATGATAAAAGGGGCAGTTAGGGTTTCTCTGGAGGGAAGAGTGATTCAGGGATCCATGATTGAATCAGGTGTTGGACGGGAACCATTTTATCATGTGTGGTTTGATGAGATTTCTGGAAAATATAAATCTGATTAGTATAATCAGTAAAAGGCAAAGGTAGGACAGTGTCAGGTTAGAAGCAATAATTCAGTGATGCTAAAAGAAAACTTTATTAATATTTCTTGCTAAGTGTACACAGGTGTAGGTGGACTGTGGTTGGCTCTCCTCACAGTCTGCTTCTGTAGAAGGTGGAGGGTTCCAGGATTTTACTCATGACTGATGTATCCAGGAATCCACTCCTATAACTTGAACAGCTGTAGAAGAAAACAAGATAACAGAAAAGGACCTTCTGGAGGGAAGAGTTTTTGCTCATGATTATATCTCCAGAAGAAAAAAGCTGTTTTTGAATATGAAAATGTAATGGGGAACGAATGGACACAAATGGTTGTCCCTGCTTTAGTATGTTCCTCCCCAAAGGGGAGGAGGACTTACAGACATGATTAGGAAGGCATGAGAGAATAGTCAGTTACTTTAATTGCAGCTTAAATGTTGAGAGAAAAACCTGGTAATCGGCTTTCTAGACACTCCCTGTAAAGATCAGGGTTAGAGAGGAGTACAGAAAAGGTTGCTCGAGTGTCCACTATGAGGCAAACCTGGGGCTCCTGAGGGGTGATGACACAAGCTCAGGAACCCTCAGTCCAGTTTAGGTGCTGATGGGATCACTGTCCCAGGAGGCCTTTGCCTCTGGTGACAGGCCACCCTCCAGTGGTCACCCTTACATTCTGGACAGGGTCCAGGTGGCTTGCCCAGCTGGTGGTGCTGCTGGGGGCAGTCTCTTCTGAAGTGGCCAGTCTGACCTCATTGAAGCACTTGTTCTTAGCTCCTCTGGCTTCCCTCTGCCCCTGAAAGGTGCTTGTTTCTCGGAGTGCCATTGCTAGAGCTGTCATTCTTTTTGGTCCTTTCTCTCTTTTTCTTCCTCTTTCTCCTCATCTCATTTATAAAAGACCATAGTGGCCGCTTTAAGAAGATTCTCCAGATTATGGTCTGGGCCTAGAGCCAATTTCTGGAGTTTTCTTTGAATGTCTAGAGCTACTTGAGTAATAAATTGTCTTTCAAAATAATTTGACCCTCTATGGAGTCCGGTGTCAATTGGGTGTGTTTTCTCATTGCTTCCCTAAGCCTCTCAAGAAGGCTGAGGGATTCTCATTTTGCTCCTGGCAAATAGTAGACAACTTGGCATAATTCACAGGCTTTTTCTTAGACTGACAAACCTTCTAGGATACATGTTAGAAAAGGTTTACGCCACCAGTCACCTTCCCTTTCAGGGTCCCATTCAGGATGGTACCCTTTCCCCAGGAGACATACTGCCATCAGTATTGGACATGAACCATAAATCACCCCACTTCCTAGCTTTATCCAGAACTTCATTCTTTTCATTAAACATTAATGTCTGATCCAGTAGTAACATGATATCTCTCCAAGAGAGGTCAAAGCTTTGTCCTAACCCTTGGAGGACATCTATGTACTTATCAGGGTCATCAGAAAATTTTCCTAAATCAAATTTAATTTGCTTTAAATCTGCCAGAGAAAATGGAGTGTATACTCACGCACTTCCTCTTTCACCACTCTCAGTCTCAACCAAGAGAGACAAAGAAGGATATGGTTGCCTTCTGGGGGCCCTAGTAGGACCAGAAAAGCTCTTGGGACAGCCTCTCTCCTAGGGTTTTCTGAACACATGGAGGAGGGTGTGGGAGAAGTAGATGATGGGTTTAGTCTAGGTAGTAATGGTGTCTCCCTCAAGAATTCCTGACAGGTCTTACACAGTTGGGGGGTGGGGGTTGTTCCTGAAGGAATGGGACACTTGCACATAGGGCACCTCAGACAACTTTTCTTCCTGTTTACAAAAACCATCTAACTGGAAAATGGTGTTATAATTAAGAATACCCTCTGGGGGCCATTGTTCACCAGTGGAGAGTTGATACTGAGGCCAGGCCTGGGTACAGAAGAAAATCATACATTCCTTTTTCAGCGCCTGGGGACCAAACATGTCCCAAAGAATGCAGCCCAGCAGGGTGTTCTCTTGACGAGAGAATATATTACCCATCTGTGAGAAAGAACAAATGCTCAGCATCTTAATCAATCCCATCCCCTATTCCTGAGTTGGCCAGAGCATCCTCTGACCAACCCAAGAGGCCATCCAACCAAACAAAAGGAAGCATCCTTCCAATATTTGGGGAAGAAGCCCTGAGGAGTGTGGCCTCCTCAGCCCCTGTGCTTGTCTGGAATTAGCCACTCTTACCAGTGTAGTGCTTAGTGCTTGCTGGTTCTCCTGTGCTTATATCATGCCAGCAGCACAGCTCCGAGAAATCAGGTATCAGGGAGCCCTGGTCCCACCCGATGCATATATTCTGCCCCTTTCTGCCCCTTCCCCTCACTAGCCTCAGAGTATCAATCAAAGTGGGGATAAGCCTCATCCTGGAGAAAATGGCTGTGCGATGTTTGCACATTTAACACTATAGAATCTGTGCAAGCTTTTTCTAAAGTCCCCATAACAAAAAGTAAAGTAGCCTTTTCGGCATGAGTAGATCTTGGTGTTAAACGCTATGTTTTCTAACTTCCCTTTCTTTCTCAAAGGTTAGCAAGGCAACAATAACTAAATACAGTCACAAATCAGGGTTGAGTTGAGAGACCCTTTGAGACTTTTCATATTACAACTAGTTGCACTTAGCCAAAGTCCTAGACAAACACAGAATTCTCCCCAAATTCCCCACACCAGAAGAAATCAAATACCCAGTGTCAGGAGTGGTAGCCAAGGTTCAGGGTCATTCCTATCCTGGGGAGTCATCCTGGGACTCCCTTCACAAGCCTCTGGTTTCCCAGACAAACTGTGGAGGGGAGTCACTTTGCCCCTCATTTGGGGCTGACTTCTCCTTAATAAGGTCAGCTTTTGTGTTTTTAGGAACATAAAAACATTGATGAAAAGTAATAACTCTCAGCCCACCTACAACATTTGAAGCCCCCTTAAAATGTCTAATACACACTTCTAAAAAACCAGAATACTCCTACAAAATTAACCAAATATATAAACAATTCTTACCTACTTCAAACAAAGCATATGTAAAATCAAGGAGATGAAGAGAACTGGAAGAGGTCTACAGAAAATAGAAAAATGTTGGGACTGTGGAAGAGAAAAGAAGATAATGAAATCTGGGAGAGCACAAGTTTTCTAAGGCCCTCCCAAGTCCTGGGGTCAGAACCATTGCTGGGGACCCCAGGGCCTCTGGGTGCTACCTCCATACTCAGCTTTCCACCAGGGAAAAGGAATAAACAGAGAATAGACTCAAAATTCTTCCAACAGTCTCTTTGCCTCCTTTCTGAAGCCAAGGGGAATCAGAAAGTTTGCTCCCCAACAGCCTCTTGCCTGTGACCTGGAAGTCATCATTTACACTATGCATATTTACAGGCTGGGGGGCATTGAATTTAGTAATCTCCAGTAGGATAACGATAGAGAAAAATAGGACAGAGGTAAGCGGTCCCATTACTTACCTCAGATGTCTTCTTTCTACTATCTTTCCCAGAACTTGATCTTCTCTCCTGGCTTGGTCTTCTCTCCTGACTGGCTTGCAAATCAAGACCTGATACCAGATTTCAGGTTCTTGGTCTTGGCGATTGGAATAATGAATCAATGACCACAGGATCAGCAGTAAGGCAGGATTTATTCAAAGAAACAAAAATTACAACAACTACAAAGAACCAAACCTCCTTGCAGAGAGAACCCAGGAGGGGAACAAGCTCTCCTGCTCCCTGTTTGAGGTCTGTTGTTGGGCTCCCTGCTCAGGGGTTTATATAGTGGCAGGGGGGTTCTTTTGCCAGAACTTTAGGGTGTGGGTCCTTGTCAGTTACAGCCAGTTGTCCAATGAGCTTTCAGGCCTTGGAAATTGACATGAAGGCACCATTCATGAAATTGACTAGCCAGAATTCCAGGTGGAGGAGACAGCTCCCCACCCCCTCCTCACGTGTCCGCAGGATATCAAGTTGGTTCCTCCACCCGCTGCAATGTCAACAGGTCCAGGGGTAAGGTGGCAGGTCATGGTGCCACCTTATCCTGCATCACCTCTTTGGGCCTAATCTCAGGTAAATGGGGGAAGTGATCTGAGGGTCTTGTTTTCAAGTTTTGTTTGTTTGTTTGTTTCGGCTTTTGTTTTGTTTTAGGTACAGCCTTGTTTGAGTCAATGCTTAATTTCCCATCAAGAAAGCCAAAAGTATCCTTTTGTATTTTCATGTCCTGTGTTATTTGGGCCCTCTAAGAAGGAGGCACAGAGATGAATTGAGATGTATGTAAGCATTAACACCTGTGAAGGTCAGGATGGGGAGGAAGCAGGACTGGAAGGAAGAGCCTCACGCCAGCGGGCAGGTCACTAAAGCCAAGCCATGGTGTCCCGTTATGCTCAGTCACTGACTGTGGGCTATTTGGGAAGACCATAGCCTTGATCTGAATGCTGAGACAAATCCTGAAACTGGACTCTTTGCAGTTGAAAGGCAAGTTCTTTCTTGAGGGGACATCCAAGTGGCACACTTCTACGCCTCCACAGACCCCTTCCATTTCTACAAGGCCTGGAATAGTCCAACAAGCAAATTAACAAATAATTGCTTTGACCACAGGTTATTTAACATGATGGAAAGGAAGTGTTTGTGTTTTTTAACTTTGTGATAGGGAGGATGGAAAGGGGACGTTTTTAAAAAGATACAACTTGGCATCATAGAACAAGACTAAGGCTGGATATGCACATAGACTTCTGCCCCTTCAGGAGCTGAGTGCTCCCTCAGTAAGCATTTATTAAGACCTTACTCTATTCTAGACACTTCTTTAGGAAATGAATATATTGATGTAAAAAAAAAAATAACACAATTCTTACAATGAAGTTGTAAGAAAAAATACCTCCCGCCCAAAATAACACAATCCTTACAATGAAGTTTCACGGTCCAGTTGAAGTAACTTAAAAGTCAGTAGTTACAAAACAAAGTGTGAGATGCTCTGGTCCTCATATAATCTCATCGTCCTTGTCAACATCATCCCCACCACCATCATCAGCAAGGGCTTACCTGGACCAATTAGAATGAGGACCTTAGTGGTTCCTACTGAGTCCTTTAAATGCGTTATTCTCATTTAAGCCTTGTAACAATCTTACCAGTCACGTAGCTCTGAATGAATTAGAGGAAGGAAGGGGAATTGGGTTGACAAGAGGAGAAGCCTCTTTAGGCAGGGAGTAAAAGTGGGAAGCCTTGGGAATGTGAGAAGCTGGTATTGTCAGGATCTGTCACTCCCTATCATTCCTTGTGCCTGAAGCCCAAATTCCATACTGGGAAAAAATGCCAAATAAAGAAAAAACTGCCCCCCCAAAAGAAAAAAGTGGGAGAATGAAGCATATCTTGATGAACTTTGTGATCAAAGCTATAACATTTATCTTTGGCATTAAAAATGATGAACAATTGAAGACTTAGTTTCCTAACTCTTCTCCCAAGTTAAATGTTATTCTCACCCGGTGCCAAAAATTGTTACTGTTTTGTGTTCTTGGATGTCCTTACGGAGGGCACTGGACAATGGCACCATGTAGTACATCAAGCCTTCTACACGCTGCTGCTCTTACACGGACAACATCCGCCAGCTTGTTAGAAAAGCAAATCCTCCATCCAAGCCCAAATTGACTCAATCAGACTGAGGTGATGGCTCAGGGATTTGCATTTAACAAGCTCTCCAGGTGATCCTGATGCTCAGCAAGTGCACATTCTGCTCTGTACCACAGCTACTTAAAGTGCGGTGGTTTTCCCTCTGCTGCTGTCAGTCAACTGTTTCTGCTCATGGGGAGTTGTGTAGAGAAATTGAGGGTAAGTGCCTTGAAAAAGTCAAGGCATTTATCAGAAAGGTTTTATTTTGGCTGACTCTAATGATTAAAATTTGCGTTTATGTTTTGTATGCTTTTTCTTTTTCTTTGGCAATTTCTAAGCCATTTATTTTTACACAGTAGCCATCCATGCTGAAAGGGGCACACAATGGTGCTTCGTCACAGAAGGGTGGAAACAGTCCCCGACACCGGGCCGCCCTGGTTCTTTGGATGTCTTTATACTTTGGGGCATCCTGTTCCCAGAGGACATTGACGATTCTACTTTGGAAAGGTAAACGTGAACCTATGTTTTGCATTTTGAATATGCCATTTTCACTCCCCAGGGCCTTCTGACTTCCTGCTTTGAGGCTACTTGATAAATTAGTCTATTTTTCCTGACTGCTGTTGCTAGGAAGCAGCTTGCTTCAATACCAGCTCTTCACACTTCCCACTGACTTCACTGTTTTCCAGATGTGTTCAGACCCAGAGATTAAACAATAGATGAAAGACGCAGAAGGAAGGCGTTTTGCTGCAATGTGTTTTGGAGGTGTTATCGTAAACAATTTTTGAATTGGTCTATTGAAACAGAGAAAAATATATGGATAATTCTCACATTGTAAAATTACTGAAGGTATTTAATTTTTATGGAAATAAAAT
Source organism: Otolemur garnettii (assembly GCF_000181295.1). Taxonomy (NCBI): domain Eukaryota; kingdom Metazoa; phylum Chordata; class Mammalia; order Primates; family Galagidae; genus Otolemur; species Otolemur garnettii. Next base: position 11,178,395 of record NW_003852431.1, read on the forward strand.
ACCCTTTAAAAAATAACATTAGAAGGCTGTGAAAGTACAAGATAATGCTTCCAAGCTTTCTTTGGGGAGCCCTTGCACTTTATAGTTTTGAGGGGGAGTTTATAGTACTTTTCTGCTTCTGTTTAATGAAATAGACAATGAACCGTTTTTAAAAAGAAGAATTTCCTCAATAGGAAATAGCTAAATGAAAGAAATGAATCCCTTACATGTTACACAAAAAAATCCATAAGCATGATCAAAGGATGATTTAATGATGGAAGCTGAGTCAAGTTGTTATGGCAACTAGAATATGAAAGTACCTGCCTGTGTGTGTGTGTTTTATTTCCTCCTCTCTCCCTAACTTTTTTTTTAAGAAAAAAAAAAGTTGTTTCCCATCTGGTTTAATCACAGTGTTAAAAAACCAATGTCAAAGAAAAGTACCTAATAAGGATAATTTCACATCTGTTGCAAGACGAGTGATATTTTACCTTAATAAGAAATAAATACAATCGGGAAAAAGTCTTTACAGGAGAAAAGAACATGATTGTAAATTATCATAAATTGCTAAAGAATCCTTTTACTTATCTTAGGCTGTCATTCTTTAATGTGAATTATTGTGCCAGACTTATCTTTTCTTTTTTCTACCTGGAAATGAGACCATGGAGCACAGGTGCAGAGGGTGGGAGGGGGCGTTCTGCTATCTAATGCTTCTCACCTGAGCAGCTTCTGTCACTTGTCTAGGGAACAGCTTCTCTGTCTTGTGGTTTGGTGTTTGTTCTTCTATTGCCAAAGAAATAAGGTTCCTTTCTTTGGAACTGAGTCTTTAAAATTATACATCTTGAAAAAATGAGAAATGTATGAAAGGTCTGGTTTTGGCCCTACTTGTTGTCACTGGTTGCTGTCTCTTGTAACACCATTCTCCTTATTATGTATTGTGAGGGTGAAAACGTTATGAAATCTACATTGGCAACCAACCAGTTGGGAGGGCACTACCCAGAATAGCTCCATTGCAATCCATCTCTTAAACTAAGAGGAAAAGTTAGTAAATATGGAAGCATTGTTTTTGCTTTCTTTTTCTTTTCTTTTCTTTTTTTTAGAGACAGTCTCACTTTTGTCACCCTTGGTAGAGTGCTGTGGCATCACAGCTCACAGAAACCTCTAATTCCTGGGATTAGGTGATTCTCTTGCCTCAGCCTTCTGAGTAACTGGGACTGCAGGTGCCCACCAGAACACCTGGCTATTTTTTTGTTGCAGTTTGGTCGGGGCTGAGTTGGAACCTGCCATCCTTGGTATATGGGGCTGGGGCCCCATTCACTGAGCCACAGGCACTGCCCTGTTTTTGCTTTCTTTTGAAAGCAAATTATGGATTTTTAGGAATATTCTGTCTTGGATCTGTGTGGAGCAGTAAGCCAGCCGAGTTGATTCCTGCTGTCTTGTTGTTCCAAACAGTAATCAAATGAGATGTTTTAGTACCTTCTTTTTCATTCTTCATAGAAGAGGTATTGATCCACCTTAAGCATCTCAGATTCATTTCATATGCCCTCTGCGCTGAAGAATCTTTCATCTGTACAGGCTAACCTACAGAAAAAGTGTCTTTGTGACTATCTGTAGTAACACCCAGTCAGAAATATTGAAGAGGACAATGCCATCAGTTTAATAAATCAGAGGTTGTCTGTGTGCTCCTGTGATTTCTATATGTTACTCTATAAATGACAAAACAGTTGTCTGTTGTTTGTAAAAATGATGCCGCTGATCTGTGATCAATGTGCCCTTTCATCCTGAGTTACTTCTCTGATACTCCAATAAAGAGGTTCATTAACCAGAAAGCTGAATGTACAGAAACCAGATAGTGAACTGATCATAAGGGTTTTCTTTAAATATAGTCTCCCTATCTCATATATCACCAATGTTATTTAACACTAAGAATTCATAAATTATGTCCAATAAATAGGTGTGTCACGGCAGGCTATATAAATCACACACACTGGGTATGAGTAACTCTCTATGCCTCTCTATTAGAGTTCGGATTCCCAGCTTTCTTAGGAACAGAGCGGAAAACCCTAAATGAAAAAGAAAGTACTTCCTTTATAAAGTAGCAGTTAGTATACACCAGGGAAGTGGTGTGTAGGAAATCACATGATTAAATTCTTCAGACTGTAAAATGCCAGAAAAGCATGTTACCTGGACCCTAACTCCTAGAATGATTTAACTATGCTAGGTAAGAAATATTTCCAGAGAAAAAGCAGGGAAATTTTAAACTTACAGTGGCAGTCTATCAGAAAAATTTTAGTTTTCCAAAGATTTCTTTGACCAAACAAGATTAATAATTACTGTCTATGAGACTCATAAAAGCTAAATGAAAGCTGAATGACTTAAGTTTATGCTGCCTAGAGTGGCATACCTACAAATTCAAAGCATTGGACCTTGGAAACCAATCCTCAGAAACCCCAGGCTTCTGTGAAACCCCTTATTCAATTAATTTATCTACATCTGTCTGTAGTCCTGTTTTTACAGACAGTAATTTCAAATTGTTCAAGCTAGTTGTAGGTTGACAATTATCCTAAAAAGGCACACATTTTTTTTTTTTTTGAGATTTTCCCCCCTACTCCAAAGCTGGATAAAGGTATTCGTCTTTTCTGTGACTCTACTTTTAGATAAATTTCCAAACCCAGAGTGTTCACGGAGGGAATACTCTTGAGTTGTTTTGTATGCCTGGGTGCCCTAAGACACTGAATCTCTAAGGATTCTTAGGATAAAACTCCCCCTTCTATAAGGAAAATATTGCCATGTAACAAATTACCCAAACACTTAACAGTCTGAAAACAGCACATTTATAATGTAGTATTTTTGCAGGTTAGGGATTCAGGGATATAGCTTACCTGGCTTGGGGCTGCAGTTGACATGTTCGCTAGAGTGGCAGTCATCAGAGGTTTCACTGGAGTATTGTTTCAAAGATGGTTTACTCACATGGCCAAAGACCGGCAGCCCCTGTTCTTGCTGGCCCATGGCAGGAAGCATTTTTCCTTTCCATTTGGTCCAGCCTCTCCATGGGGCTGCTTCAGTGTTACCATGACACAGTGACTGATTTCCCTCAAAGCAAGTGATCTGAGAGAAAGATAATCAGAAGGAATATGTAATGCCTTTTGAAGACCTATTCTCAAAAGCACAATCATCACATCTGCCTTACTGGTTTGTGGAAGTAAGTTACTAATTCTCACATTCCAAGAGAGTCCAATTAGTCTCTACTTCTTGAAAAGAGAAGTAACAGTAAATTTTAGGATACAGAGTAGAACCTCTGTAAACTGACCACCCAAGGGACTGTAACAAACTGGTCAATGTATGGAGGTGATCACCATAAGGAAGTAAGTGTACTGTTCTGATACAATTATGTGGTATATGTCTGGTCTATGAAATCTGGGTCAACTTAAGGAGGTGGTCAATGTAGGGAGGTGTGGTTAGCTATGGAGGTTCTACTGAATTTAGAATCATAAATGATAATTATCTAGGCCTCTCTGATTCCTGCTCTCAAGAAACCAAGCTTGAGATGTGAGGAACACACGGTAAATATAAAACAAGGACACCAGGGCAGTGCCTGTGGCTCAAAGGAGTAGGGTGCCAGCCCCATATGCCAGAGGTGGTGGGTTCAAACCCAGCCCGGGACAAATAAACAAACTGCAAAAAAACAAACAAAGAAACAAAACAAAAATACAAAGACACCAGGAAGACATAGAGGGCAAGACTAGCAGAGGCGTTGCAACATAGGAAAAATATATGCAGTCAGCCCTTCATATCCCTGGGTTATGTAGCTGTGAATTTGACCAACTGCAGATCAAAATTATTTGAAAAAATTGCATCTATATTGAACATGCACAGACTTTTTTCTTGTCATTATTCTCTAAACAATATATATACATATATATAATAACCATTTACACAGCATTTTTACTATATTAGATATTAAAAGTAATGTAGAAAAGGGGGGCGGCACCTATGGCTCAAAGGAATAGGGCACTGGCCTCATATACCAGAGGTGGTGGGTTCAAACCTAGCCCTGCCTAAAAATTGCAAAAAATTAGTAATCTAGAAAAAATTGCATCTGTGCTAAACATGCACAGAATTTTTTCTTGTCATTATTCCCTAAACAATATAGAATAACAACCATTTACATATCATTTATACTGTATTAGGTATTAAAAGTAAATAAAGCAAATTGCCTTCAGAATAGGAAAAGATATTTGCATGTTATGACTCTGACAAAGGGTTGATAACTAGAATCTACAGAGAACTCAAATTAATCAATAAAAAAGAGCAATCAATCCCATCTATCATTGGGAAAGAGATGTGAACAGAACCTTCTCTGAGGAAGACAGACAAATGGCCAGTAAACTTTAAAGTATGCTCATTTTTCCTAATCATCAGAGAAATGCAAATCAAAACCACTAACATAGCCTCTTCAGAATGAAGTATGGAGAATCCTCAAAACAGACCTTCCATTTGATCCTCCAATCCCATTCATTACTAAGCATCTACCTACCAGCAGTGTGAAAGTGTACCTTCTCTCCACATCTGTACCAGTATCCTCAATTTCAGGACTTTATGATGTGGGCTATTCTTGCTAGAGTTAGGTGATATCTCATAGTGGTTTAGAGAATAATGACAAGAAAAAAGTCTGTGCATTTTCAATAAAAGCTCTGTAACAACAGAATGAGTGGCTTAAACAACATAAACTTATTTTCTCACATTCTGGAGGCTTGAAGCCCACTGCCAAGGTGTCAGTGGGCTAAGTTTTATTCAGAGAACTCTCTGTTTGGCTAATAGATGGCCAACCCCTCTGTATCTTCACATGGCCTTCCCTTTGTGTATATGTGTTCTAATCTCTTCCTACAAGGACACTAGTCTCATTGGATTAGGTATATCCTAAAAAAAAACAAAAAAATAAACCCTCATTTTTATTTAATTACCTCTGTAAAGACTGGTCATGCCTATAATCCTAGCACTCTGGGAGGCTGAGGCAGGAGGATTGCTTGAACTCAAGAGTTCAAGATCAGCCTGAGCAAGAGTAAGATTTGCTAGGCACCAACAAATCTTGCGAGGCACGGTGATGCATGCCTGTTGTCCCAGCTGCTCAGTAGGCTGAGGCAAGAGGATCTCTTGAGCCCAAGAGTTTGAGGTTGCTGTAAGCTATGATAATGCCACGGCACTGAACCCAGGATGACAGAGTAAAACTCTATCTCAAAAAGAAAAAAATGGCTTGGCACCTGTGGCTCAAGTGGCTAAGGCGCCAGCCATATACACCTAAGGTGGCGGGTTCGAATCCAGCCCAGGCCGCCAAACAACAATGACAGCTGCAACCAAAAAAAAAAATAGCCAGGCATTGTGGCGGGCGCCTGTGGTCCCAGCTACTTGGGAGGCTGAGGCAGGAGACTCGCTTGAGCCCAGGAGTTGGAAGTTGCTGTGAGAGATGCCATGGCACTCTGCCCAGGGTGATAGCTTGAGGCTCTGTCTCAAAAAAAAAAATAAGAAAAAGAAAAAAATAAGACCTTATCTCCAATATGGTCACATTCTCAGGTATCAGGCTTTAAGACTTCAACTTACAAACCTGTAGAGGGGGTGAGGTACAAGTAATTATGAGGTGCTTACTTTTCTTTAATACACATTATTTAATGTAGTATCTACTCAATTATTTGGCTATTTGTTTATTGGATTTTTAAAAACTGAATTATAAGAATTCTTCACACATTCAGGTTGTAGTATTTTGTATTTATGTTGTACGTGAGTATATATACCCGTGTAGTAATAATAATGACTTGTATCCTTATCTGCACTGTGTAAGTTTTCTCCAGGTCTGTGGCTTGACTCTTCCTTTTTCTATTGGCTACACCATTTTGTATTCTCACCAACACTTACCTTTTTCTTTGTGACCTTTAACATTATGTCTCTTTTCTGGTTTTCATGGTTTCTGACATGTAGTCTGCTATCATTTTATCTGTGTTCTCTTCTGTATTCTTTTAAACTTTTTTTTGTGTCATGGATTTTCAGCAATTTGAGCATGATGTGTGTTATAATCATTCTGCTTGATGTTCACTGACATGTTTGTAGATTTGCATTTTTATCAAATTTAGAAAATTTTGGCCATTATTTTTTTCAAATACTTGGGCTGACATCCTCCCACTAACCCTTTTCTCTTCTATGTTTCTGTGAATCCAGTTTCACATCTGGGAGACACTTGCTGTTGTGCCAGAGCTCTTGGATGCTCTATTCATTTTTTCTTTTTCTTCTTCTTTTGTTTTTTTAAACTTTGGAGAGGGGCATGTGAATTGAGTTTCAGTGAATACTCTAGTATTTATGGTAAAATGATTTTATTTCTTCTGGGTAGATACCTAGTAATGGCATTGTGCATTGTGGGATCAAATGGAAGCTTACCTTTTAGCTCCTTGAGAATGCTCCATACTTCCTTCCAAAGAGGCTGTATTAATTTGCAATTCCACTGGCAGTGTAAAAGTGTTCTTTCTACATCCATGCCAGCATCTGCACCTTTGGGACTTTGTGATGTGGTCTATTCTCACTAGAATTAGGTGATATCTCAGGATGGTTTTGGTTTGCATTTCTCTGATGATAGGGAAAATGAGCATTTTTTCCAAGGACCTTCCCATGTCTTGTCTCTTTAAACTAGTTGTCCTCAAAATAGCAAATGTTAATAGGACATTATGGGGCTATGAACTTCCAGAAATTCACTCTGCCAGCACTGTAAAAGTGACTGAAAATTCTAGACCCTAGGGTTAGTCTGTAGAAAACAGGTGAAATGCCAGGCATGGTAACTATGGTTATATATGTAGAAAAGAAAATCTGTTCTAACAGTTTCTACTGTAGGTGGTCTCAAAAAGTTTGCCAAGGGACAAGCAAAGAAGGAGAAAATGAAAGGTTTTCAAATGTCCTTGGAGTTAGTGGCTTGGAAGAGAACTTGAAATAGCATCAGTAGTAGCCAACTCTTAGTTGGCTCTTCTTAGTAGGAAAACATTTAATTTAAAGAGTCTTTTGGTCAGTAGTATCTGACCTACTAGATAGTTTTAGTAGAAAACTATCTAAAATTAGTTTTCTCAGTCTATATAATGATTTTGGAAAATTCTAATTAGAAGGAGCTAGATTTGGGTTAAAGATAGTCTTAAGACAAAATCAAAATATTTCAAATTTCCTTTAGAATTTTTTCTCTGCACAAATGACATACACAACACAAATTCTGTGAATGCATGTACATTGAAAAATACTGAGAAGGACATTCAGTAATATTTCTTAAAAAGTTTTCACTATGGTATAACAACAAATTCTTATTTCATTAACAAAATAAACTTAATGTCTTCTTTTAAGATATAAATTTACAAAGTCAAGAATATTATATACAACATTAATTTAGTATATAATACGAGAAAAGCAAACAAGCTCTTATTTTATTTTTTTAAAATTTGTAAAAAATTTTTTAGTATCTTTTAAAATAAATTTATAGCTGTGTACATTAATGCAATCATGGGGTACAATGTCTTAATTTTATAGATCTGGATATTCAAATTATCTCACCATTGGTGATTAAAATGAACTGGCTTACCCAGAGATAAATGCCACATCAGCCATTTAACCCCTCCATGCGCTGACAATCTATTACATGCCAAGCAAGAACTGTGCTAAATGCGATGCATTTAACAATGAATATGACCATGAATTTCTAGAACCACACCACTTAGCCTCAAGTCCTAACTTTGCTACTTTAAGGCCAGGCTTATTGGAAAAGGAAGGGGACCCACCTGGGCAGCGCAAAGCTACTGATCTTTGGAGAGTTATTTGTGCCTCAGTTTCTGTTGATAAATTACTGTTGACCAGTGTTGAGGGGCTCCCCACTGTGGACAAATTGAAAACATGCTCTCTAAAGCTTTTTCAGATCTATAAGAAATAAAGGACATTTCCCAGTGGAAATGATATTATGGTTATACCAGCTTCATGGAAAAAATAGGGGTTTGCTCTCTCTTGTTCATCTCCCTGGGCGAGTTGTATAGGGGATGTATCAGCTTATTTATTGAGTTTGATTGGAAATATTCCACAAAATCTTCAAGTCTTGATGCTTCCTTTGGGAAAACTCTTCCAACTACTGATTCAAGGTCTCCTTCAGAACATATTCCTATTCTAACGTGTCCTAACAATTCCCTACTTTGACCACTTGCTGAGAAACGTTATTCTCTAAAATTATAGACTACCAGCAACTTTGCTGTTTGGACTTATATCAATAAATTTCTCACTCTTGCCAGGATGATCAAACTACTCCCAAATCATGGAATAGTAAAGCATTTCCTTTGCTCCAAAACCCCTTTCCCCCATGGCAGTAAACCATCCTAACATACCCAGCCTTAATTTGATGTACTTTCCTTCATTATCTGTTAGTTTTGCTTTTTATAGAACTACAAATAAATGAAATCTCGTAATTATGACATTCATCTGCACTGTTATGTATATCAGCATCTCATTCATTTATATTGTTGAGTGGTATTCCATTGTATGTGATACCACACTTTGTTTATTCATTTATGGGCTAATGGACGTTGGGGTTGTTTCTAGGTTTTGATGATTATAAATAAAACTGCTACAAACACTCATTCACATTTACATTTTTCTGTTTTTTAATTAATTTTTCTTACTTATACATGTGTATATTAGGTTTCCACTTTTGCCTTTACAGAATTAAAAAGGCTAAATTTAATGACAATAACAATATTTAACATAAGGACCGAGAACAAAAACCTCATAAAGAACAAATGAAGGGACTCAGGGGATTCTGGGAAG
>NW_003852431.1:11193210-11208169 GCF_000181295.1 Otolemur garnettii
TGAGCCCAGGAGTTGGAGGTTGCTGTGAGCTGTGATGTCATAGCACTCTACCCAGGGGGACAGCTTGAGGCTCTGTCTCCAAAAAAAAAAAAAAAGTGGGATGGGAGTTGTATTGTAAGCATATAATTAGCTTTATGACAACTCTCCAACAGTTTTCCAAAAAGGTTGTACCATTTGATATTTTCACAAGCAATGCATGAGAATTCCAATTTCTCCCCATTCTTACCAACATTCTTATTTTAATATTAATGTTGTTATTAATATAGTTGGATTTTTCATCTGTCATTTTATTATTTTCTATATGTTTCAATTTTTTTATTCCTCTGTTCCTCCTTTTTTATGAAGTGAATGTTTTATAATTCACCATTTCAATTTTTTTAACTTTATTATTTTGCTTACTCTATGAATTGCCATGTACATGCTCTTTTATCAGAATCTACTTTAGAAATACACAAACTTAATTCCATTTTGGCTCTATTTCCTCCCTTTCTTTGTAACCTGTTGTTATTGGTTCTTGTTTTGTAGCTTTTCCTTGGTCCACGCTAGCTTCTCTTCCTCCCCCCTCTTTTCTGTCATTGTCTTATATCTCCATATGTTATTATATAAATCCAAACATTCAATTTTATAGCTAGCTCTCTTAGCAATAAATTCTTTCAGTCTTTGTTTACCTGGGAATGTTTCTATTTTACCTGCATTAAAAAAAATAGTTTCAGTAACTATGAGGTTCCAAGTTAACTTTTCTTTTCTTTTGAATATGTCATCCTACTGCCCTGGCCTCCATTATTTCTCATGCAAAGTCAATTATTAATATTATTTTGGTTCTGTCTATTGGGGGGCCCAATACAGCCACACATAAACCCTTTTCCCCTCCCCTTCTGCCTACTCTTCCTAAAACCAAGACACAAAGGATCTGGCTAGCTGCTGCCCCCTACCCCCCACACACCCAAAAGTTCTCCCTGAAAGATTCTAACCTAACAAGCAACATGTGGAGTGTGCCCACCTGCCAATGGCCCCATATCAAAGGGGTTTATAGTTCCCATGGACCCAGACACCATCTTTGCACTGCCCAGGTGGGTCACCATGCCCTTCTAGTAAACCTGGCCTGAACATCTCCTCTATAGTCTCGTCTCTGGGCACCACCGTATACACCTTTCATAGTTGTATGTGGTTGAATCGTTTTTTTTCTTACTGCTTTCAAGATTCTCTTGTCTTTGGCTGTCAATATTTTGACTATTATTTGTCTAGGTGTTGATGTTTTTGTGTATGTCCTACTTAGGGCTCATAGATCTTGGGTGTGTAGATTGTTTTCAACATATTTGGAGAAGTTTTAGTCATTATTTCCTTGACTTTAACTTTTTCCACCTTGTTCTCCTTTCCTTCTGTTACTCCCGTTCTGTAGATTCTGCTGCTCTGAATGAACTCTCTGAGGCTCTGTTCATTCTTTGTTTTTCTTTCATTTTTATTTAAGTCTCTGATTTGTTTCTTATTCTAGATGAAATCTACTATAAGATTTGCTATAGTGAATTTTCCCTGTTAGTTATTACAGATTTCAACTGCAAAATATTTCCATTTGGTTTTTGTTTTTATAACTCCCAAATGCTTAATAATATTCTGTACTTGATGAGTCCTCCTTTCTTTAAATATTTTATCCATTGTTTCCTCAGAAGTTCTTTACCCGTATTTATCTTAGCTTCTTTGGATCTTTTTCTAAAACTTAAATTCTGACATGTGGGACCCCTTTAAAGGGTCTATCTATTGCCAAAGTGTCTTTTCTTGTATATAGGTCACCCTTCCTTGGTTATTTGCATGTCTCAAATTTTTTTTTTCATAAAAATTAGACATTTTATACAATGTAGTGAGTACCTGTGGTTTCTGATTGTCATCCTGGGGCTTGTGATTGTTAGTTTTGTAGAGAATTGCTTCAACTAGTTTGATGAAGTCTATTTCTCCTTTGATGGCAGTACTAAGAATTATTTTTTTCTTTAAAAAAATCTTTAAGCTTAGAGTCCTATAAGTTGCCTCAGGGTCAGCATAGGTTAGCTTTCAGCCAGTGATTGGCCAGGGATTATAATTAAACTTCTGGAGCCAGTAAGACTTCTACCCATTTCAGGAATATTTCAAATCTGTAACGCTTTTAGCCAGGGATTAGCAGTTTTGCAGATGTTCCAGAGTGTGTGTACACAGCCTTTGGGACCTCTAGGGATGAGTAAGATCCTCTCAGGGCTCACTGGCTATCTTTTTCTCTTACATGCTTGCTAAATATTTGGCAAGTCTGGTTTTTTGTTGTTGTTGTTGTTTGTTTGTTTGTTGTTTTATGATTTTATTTTATTTTTAAAAATATATTATCATTATATATATTTGAGGTTTATAATGTGCTGTTATGAAAATACATTTAGTTAGTAAAATGATTACCATGGTGGAGCAGATTAACACATCTACCATCTCCCATAGTGTTTTTGTGACAGGAGTAAGTCTGTTATTTTGTTGGCTGCTATTAGTAACTTCTCTGATTGTTTAAAACTATATGATATCCATTAAAAAAAAGAAAGAAAGAAAGAGTGTCTCTCTGCATGAGTTCCTGTACTCTGTGTATGGTATTAAGTCAGTTCCCTCAGGCTGTGCTGTGGAGCTGTCAGTCCCCAAGTCTGCCTTCCCTCTGAGCAGAAGCCCTGTTCACTCTGTTGGAGCTGAGTCCAGGGAGGAGATAGAGGTGGGTCAGCTTCTCCTTGGAGATTCCTTTGCCCTATGAGGGAGCTAGGGGGATGGTAGTCCCCATTTTCCTTGAATTACCACAACAAGTGGGGAATTTCTTGCATGTAAGCCTGGAATTAGAAGTCTTAGGTCTCTTTGGCCTGAAGGTCATGATATGCAATGCATGACCAGGATAGAGCTTCACCCTACCATGGGAGCTGAGCAGGGAGCTGTCTTCTTGGCTGAACACTCCTGCAAACCCTTCTGGAATGGATCTTCTGGAACATAGATCTTGGGACAGGCAAGGAGGTTGCTGACTGCCCCTCCTACAGTGAAACCGTTGCCCTGCCATTAAAATATAGTCCAGGGAGGAGTAAGGGGAAGGTAGCCACCCTCTTCTTGGCCTTTCTCACCCAGAATAAATCTTTGCAAAACCAAGCATAAGTTGGGGCTAGTGATGAGAACAGTTTCTGCCTCACATGCCACATACTACTGCTGTTCTTGCGGAAATTCTGCAGATTTTCTCGACTAAGTGCTTCTCAGTTTATTGCCTATTCTTAAGTCAATTTCCAGAGACATGAAATGACTATGACTTTGGAACTTTTGACTAATTGAAGGGCTCCTTTGTTAGAAAGAAGGTCTGCAGACTCACACAGCCAACATCTCATCTTCTGTGCATCTGATTCTACAGTTGATGTTTGACTTCAAGGCTGGAAATCAGGACAGTCACTTCTGACCTCCTTCCTTCAACCTACTTCTCTCTTCCTTAACTATGTCCATAAACCGAGAAGGGTTGCTGCAGCCTTTTCTATTAGTATAAAATTTCCCTTATGATAAAGATATAAAGAGAAGCCTTTAGAATTAAAAACCAATGTGTTTTTCAAAATGTCTGCCATACCCTTGAATAGCTGGATTGTTGTTGTTCTAGTTCAGGACCTAACTTTCTCATGATCATTGAAGTACTTTTATTCAACAAATATGGAATCATGGGACATCATGATTTCAGGGTAACTAAGAATTTAAATATTAAATACAGCATAATAATGACATTGGCTTAGATAAATAATAGGCAGATTAATTTTAGCTGAGAGGAGGTGGAGGATAATTTTGAAATGAGTGTGTCAGAAGTGAGTAGATGACTCACTTATGATGCTCCAGATCTATAAAAAGCCCAACTCCGGATTTAGTTGGCTGATCGTCAACAGATGAGTGACTCAGGAGAAGAAAGCATGGTGGGGCAGATGACTAAAAGTAAAGGCTGACCCATGTCATAATATGAAGGTCATCTGCTTTTAAGGCCACTGTTTGTCCTAGTGATACTGTCATTTCTCCAGTCACATAAAGTTAAAAACCAAATAACTTCAATGTTTTCCTGACATAATATTTAAAGCTTAAAAAAGCATACATGTTCAGTAAGAAGCATTCTTATAAAAGAAGCATGCATGCACACCATCATAGTGGTAAAACATTACCATTAGCTTTTCCTACACCTGTGGGCTTTCCCCACAAGCATGTGACTGTTTGAAATTTCTTATTACTTGTTTTCCTTTCGGATTTTCTCATATATATGTTTTACAAAAATGAAAATATTATTCATAGTTTTCTATGGCTTACATTTTTTCTAACGCAACGTTTTATAGGCTTCATGCTGTGGTAACTGGAGTTCATTTATTTTTTTCAACTGTTTTTTGAGTTATAATTTACATTCCATAAAATTCACCTATTTAAAGCACAAAATTCACAGGCTTCTAGCAAATTCACGAGGTTGTGCAGCCATTACTACTATATAATCTCAGAACATCTTTGTCACCACAGAAAGAAACCCATATCATTAGCGGTCGTTCCAAATTCCTTCCTTCTCCAGCCCCTGGCAACTTCTTTCTGTCTCTATGTACTCTACTATTTGAACATTCCATACTGCGCCTATCTTGTGTTATGATCAGTACTTTATTTCTTCTTATAGCTGAATAATATTCTATTATATGAATACAGCACATTTGATTCTCCACTCGTCTGTTGATGAATATTTGAGTTGTTTTCGTTTTTTGGCTATGATAAGTAATGCTTCTATAAGCATTCATGTACACGTTTTTGTGTGGACATATGGTTTTAATTATCTTGGGTATACTCCAAGAGTAGAATTACTGGGTCATATTGTAATTCTATATTTAACTTTTAGGAGCACTGGCAAACTGTTTTATAAGGTGACTATAGAATTTTTTCTATCCGATCAGAAATGTATAAAGGTTCCAGTTTTTCAACATTTTTGTGAACACCGGTTTCTTTTTTTTTTGTTTTTAATTATCAGCTTAGAGAATGTCAAGTGGTATCTCATTGTGGCTTTGATTTATATTTCCCTAATGATGTCGAACATCTGTTTATGTGCTTATTGGCCATTTGTGTATCTTTGGAGAAATATCTATTTGAATCTTTGTCCATTTTAAAAATTGGGTTGTTTGTTTTATTAATGCTTGATTATAAGTGTTCGTTGTATATGGTGTGTACTATTTTTGTATCAGTATGTGAATTGCAAATATTTTCTTATACTCTGAGTTGTTGTTTTACTTTCTTAATAGTACCCTTTGGTATACAAAAGGTTTTTAGCCTTGAAGAAGTCCAAGTCCAAGTCCTATTTTTGCTTCGGTTGCCTGTGATGTCTTGTGATAATTTGTTACAACAGCCATAGGAAAGTAATAGAAATGGCATTAGCATCCTTGTCCAAATTCAATTGACCATATATGGCTGGGTGTGTTTCTAGATTCTTAATTCTATAGCTTTGATATATGAGTCCATCCTATGCAAGTCCCACATGCCGTAATTATTGCAGCTTTGTAATAGGATTTGAAATCAAGATATATGAGTCCTTTAATCCACTCTCCTTTTTCAAGATTGTTTTAACTCTTCTGGTTTGTTTGAAATTCCATTTGAATTTGGGTTTTAGTCCATCTCTGTAAAAAGGCAGGTGGAATTTTGATGGAGATTTTATTAAGTCTGTAGATCAATTTAGGAAATATTGCAATCATTATAATATTAATCTTCTAATCCATAAATGTAGGTGGGTTTTTCGCTTTATTTTGATGTTAATTTTTTCAACATTATTTTGTAGTTTTCAATGTGTATGCATTATAATTCTTTTGTTAATTTATTCTTAAGTACGTTGTTTTTCATGCTATTGTAAATAGACTTGCTTTCTTAATTTTAGTTTTTGATTATTCAATGCTGATGTTTAAAAATACACTGATTTTTATGTATTGACTTGATGTACTGCAACCTTGGTGAACTTGTTTATTACTAATTATTTTGTGGATTCTTTGGGATTATAAATTTATAAGATTATGTCAAATGAAAATAAATATAGTTTATTTTTCTTTTCCGATCTGGGTACTTTTGTTCACCCCTCTCCAAGACCACTTTAAAAAAAAAATATTTTGGCCTAATTACTCTGACTAGACTCTCTTGTACTATGTTTAATGAAAGTGACTGGAATAGACCTTTGTCCTGTTCTGATCTTAGAAAGAAAGCTTTAGTGTTAAGTATGATAATAATTGTGATTTTTGATTATTTGTTTTTCTCTTGTAGACTGTCTTTATCAAAAAATTTCTCCTATATTACTAGCTTATTGAATCTTTTTTGTCTTTAAATGGTGTCATACTTTGTCAAATGTTTTACTGTATCTACTGAGATGATCATATTTTTCCCTTTATTCTATCAATATTGTATGTTATAATTTTGTATGCTAAATGATCTTAGTGTTCTGGAATAAACCCTATATGACCATAGGGAATATTCCTTTTTATATGATGCTGGTTTGATTTGTTAGTACTTTTGAGGGTTTTTGTTTGTTTGTTTGTTTTGCCTTTCTACTCATTGGAGATATTTTCATATATCCAATGACTATAAGATAAAGATCACCTCAATGGTATGCCTATGAAGTCTCTTATCAGGTGTCACAAAAACCTAAGGCTGTGTCTCTTAGAAAGTCTCAATTAGGCAAATAGGCTTCCAGAAAATGTTAAGGTATTTTCCCACATTATCCCCACCCTGTGCCAAGCACAGGAGAGCCCATGTAGAGAAATTTGTGGTGTGGCTTTTATTTAATATAGTGAACCCTGTTCAGACTCATAGGAATCCCACAATGGTTATTAAAGAATTGCATTAGTACTATGAACTTGAAATTAAAACCAGACACATTTAAAAATTAAAAAGAAGGGGGAAAAGAAAAAAGAACAGACCATCAGTGAGTTCTAAAAGCCCAGAAAGAGAATTGGAGAGCCACAGAAAACTGTTTTTCTACAGTGAGACTGATCACTGATGAAGATTGGCAAATGTGTTTCCTTTTTTTTCTTTTTAGTTCATATGTCTTCAGAGTGGGAAAACCGAAACCCAAGTAACTCCACTAAGGTGCATCATCTGTGCTTGAACTCTGGATGGAATATTCTAGACTATAGGACAGTGCTGTTGGGCAGTACCAGGGCTGAGGTAAGTTACCTCTTTTCAGAATACCTGAGACTCTATGTAAGAGTTGAATAACCCTGATATATCTGTGTTGGAGAAGCCATGTGAAATCTCTCTGGGTACTTGTTCCAGTAGAGTGTAGTCTTCTAACTGTCCCTGTCAAGATGCTAGCTATCTTTAAGACCTGCTCAGCAGGAAGTTCTCAGACCAATACTATGAATCATCAGCAAAGTAAAGACACCTGAAAACTAAAGGACAAAATTCTAGCTATGTGATTGAGCCATGTTGAACTGTCTAACCAACCTATCTGCTACTAAATAGGAAAAGAAAATGACCTCTTTTGATACCTCACAAACCAGGAAAATCTCTCAGCCAAAATGCTGTCCAATTCCTGACCAACAAAATTGTAAGATATTGCAGTAATTGTTGATTTAAGCTACTAAGTTTGGGGGTAGTTATGTAACAATAGGTGATGGGAACAGAATTCTATAGATATAATTGTTCAGGCATAAAATAAAACACAAGTATATTTATTGTAGCATTGAAACAATTTATCTGTCAATAGGAGACTGGTTTAATAAATCATGGTATATATATATACACTAGAAGATACACATAGAAGTTTAAAAAGTATTGAGGATGCTTGTTGTGAATTAATATTAAAATAAATCCAAGATATGTTGTTTAGTGATAAAAACAAAATGCAAAATATTATGGTGAATATTCAACTATTTTATAAAAAATGAGGTAGGGGCTATATAAGTTTGAATGTACATAAATATTTCTAGAAAAACAGATAAAAGGTAATCATACTAGTTGTTTGCAAGAAGGGTCAGGTCAGGTAGATTATGGACAAGAGTGGCTAAAAGTATTGCTATATATCCTTTTATGTCATTTTTGCATTTTGAACCATGAACATGTGTTATCAAGATAAAATTAACATGGGCAGAAGTAGAGAAACTTCGGATACGAAAGTCCAGAAGCCATAACATGACTGCTCATTACACTACATACCTCCACGCAGGTCCTTACTCAATTGCAATTACTGTTCTACCTCTTGTCAGTATGAACCTTGATCTTACTGTTCCTCTGCTTAGAACTCTCGAAAACCTCTGCATTTCTCTCAAGAGAAACTCCAAGTTCCTAACCATGACCTTTAAAGTTTGTCCTACTTTGACCTGTATCTCATTCTCCAGCACTCATCTCTATCACTTCCCACCCCCAGCATTTTACTTTCTGGTAATATTCTTGTACTTGTACTTCCTTGAAAGCTTAATGATGTGTCTGTCTTGTCTTCATGGTATTGTATTTGCTGTCCCCACTGCCTGGAATTATCTTCCCCCTTCCTCCCCCCCATTTCTTCTGGTGAACTCAATTTTATCCTTTGAAAATAATCATCAGTTGTCAACTTTATCATCTAGGAATTGGAATAACTCACTTATTTCTTTGCATATATGTAAACTGTTTGTTTGCAATTCTCGATCTATAAAAGATTTTTTAATTTGCATATCTATGTTCACTTATTAGATTAGGATCTTACTGAAGACAGAAATTATCTTTGTTTCTCAGTTTCAAACTCCACTTCTGACATATGGTTACATGCTCAGAAGTTGATTGCAAATGAAATGGAGAAAGTGTTATATATACAATCTGGCATAGTCTTCCATCTTATTCTAAATATTTTATATTAAACTTAAACATTATTGGAACTACTATCTTCTCCTAGTACCATTTATACTTATATATATATATTTCATGTATATGTATTTTTTATATTTACATGTATTTTTTTCTCAGATACCTCATATTCCCTTCATTTATTTAAAGTGATCAAGTTCTAGCTCTTTAAGTGAATAAAATCAAATAATAAAAATAACCAAAGTGCATTGCGAAATCAGGGACCTAGTACACATCCCTGGGCATTCTGACTCTTTCTTTGATGTTTTTTTTCCCCCTGCATCAGAAGTTCTCTGGCCCAGAGTTTTCATACACAAGGGCATAACTATCTTTGCTTTATATTCATGTGGTTATAGCTTACCTGGTATTTCCCAGGCAATCATATCCTATAAATGTATAGATTCCAGGATTTTTCTTACATGGATATCTTTTTTTTTTTGGCCAGGGTTGGGTTTGAACCCATCACCTCTGGCGTATGGGGCCAGTGCCCTACTCCTTTGAGCCATGGGTGTCGCCCATACATGGATATCTTTTATTATGTTTGTGTCAGGGCCTCCAGCATACCCATCACTTGAATAGTGTTCATTGTACCTAATAGGTAGGTTTTTGTCCCTCCCTTTCTTGATTTCCTATGATCTTTACATCTCTTTGTGCCCTTGTGCGCCCATCAATTAGCTCCTAATTATTAGAGAGTACATGTGTGTTTGGTTTTCCATTTCTGAGATACTTCATTTAGAATAATGGTCTCCATAGAATAATGGTCTTCAATTCCATCCAAGTTTACTACAAAAGACGTTATTTCATTCGGTTTTGTGTCTGAATAGTATTCCATGATGTATATTTACCACATTTTCTTAATCTACTGATGAATTTGTTGGCGCTTAGGTTGATTTCAGATCCTTGTAATTGTGAATTTTCCCACACTAAACATTCAAGTGCAGATGACGTTCCAAAAGGAACAAATCTAGAGGGATTACATTACCAGACTTCAGTTTTATATTACAAGGTTATAATAATCAAAACATCATGGTACTGATTTAAAAGAAGAGACCTAGACTAATGGAACAGACTGCAGAGCCAGATATAAAACCATCTACCTGCAACCAACTGATATTTGACAAAACAAACTACACTGGGAAAAGAAGCCTTATTCAGTAAAATAATAAGGGGAAAACTGGATAGCCACAAGCACAAAACAAAACAACCTCCTACCTTTTGCTATATGAAAAAATTAATTCAAGATGGATAAAATATTTAAATGTAAAGCATGAAACCATAAAACTTCTCAGAAGAAAACATTGGAAAAACTCTTCTAGATATTGGACTAGGCCAAAAATTTTTGACTAAGACCCCAAAGGCAAATATAGCAACAACCAAAATAAACAAATGAGAATTCAATTAAAAAGTTTCTGCATAGCAAGGGAAACAATTAATAGAATAAATAGACAACTTACAGAATGAGAGAAAATATTTACAAACTACTCATCTAATAAAGCGTTAACATCCAGAATCTACAAAGAACTTAAATGAACAAGAAGAAAACAAACAAATTCATTAAGAAGTGGCCAAAGACCTGAACAGAAGTTTCTCAAAAGAAGATAAATGGCCAAGAAATATATGAAGAAATGGCCAATATCACTAAACATCAGGGAAAGGCAAATTAAAACCACAGTGAGATACTTGTGTTAGAATGGGAATTATTAAAAAATAAAAATAAAGGCTCGGTGCCCGTGGCTCAAGCAGCTAAGGTGCCAGCCACATACACCTGAGCTGGCGGGTTCGAATCCAGCCTGGCCCATCAAACAGCAGTGATGGCTGCAACCAAAAAATAGCCGGGTGTTGTGGCAGGTGCCTGTAGTCCCAGCTACTTGGGAGGCAGAGGTAAGAGTATCTCGAGCCCAGGAGTTGGAGGTTGCTATGAGCTGTGATTCCAGAGCACTCTACCCAGGGTGACAGCTTGAGGCTCTGTGTCAAAAAAAAGAAAGAAAAAAGAAAAATACCTGTTGTGGTGGATGCGGAGAGAAAGGAACACTTATCCATTGGTGGTGGGACTTACCATGTGACCCTGCAATCCCACAGCTAGGGATCTATCTGAAGGAAAGACATCATTTTATCATATTTGCTTTTGACTAAACAGTTTTCCCCAAGCAGACATTTTTTCTTGAGTCAAGATGAAAAGTAACAAAATGGAATGCAAGTTTTTGACAGTATAACTAGAATTCTCAACAGTGATAAAAGGGGGTTGTAAAAAAGAAATATGGTGAAAAAGGAATTTTTCAATTATGTTACTACCTGAATAATCAATTAAAATGCCCATTTTCTAAGAGTTTACTTGCAATATAGAACTCCTGATATGTTTATTCCTCCAGAAAGATCATGTAGGTGTCATTTGTTGCCAAGTTTCTATGAAGCAGGGGAACAGTTTATTTAATTATAGAAAAGATATATTGCACATTTGTATATCACGCCTGGATAAAAAGACTTAGAGGAAAAGTTATCTTGCTGAAAAATCCCTTGATAATCACCTTACAGGCACATTTGAAAACTTCAAGTGTGGAAAAGTAGATGTGCTAAACTTGTTCATATTCTCTTAGTGACAAGCCAGTGCTTTTTATAGCTTGTACTTGCTGTGGGCTCCATTTGAACATTGGACTGTTCCTTATAATCAGTTTTGAATAACAGTGGAAACATCAAGCCAGATTTTGCCTATACTGGGGGTGGGTGGGAGGTCTGTGTAATGAGCTTCACTTTTTTCTGAGCTTGCTTCACAGCTTGGGAATGTATGATGTGGAATATCCTCTATTTTATGTTAATTCACATGTCATTATACTTTAAGTGTATTTACATAGCATCGTTTTGCTTTTATGCATTTAATCAATTAGAGCCATGATTTTGTTTAAATACCTGGATGCCTCATAAATTCAGCTTTGCTGGAACCAAAGCAAAATCTTAAAGAGAGATTGCAGTGGTGTTCTTATGGAGCCAATTAGCACCTAAGTGTTTTGTTTTTAAGCAAACATTTGTGGCTGCTTCACAAACACACGTAGTATATTATTTTAACTCTAGTCTTATTATCTTATCCATGTATTCACGTATATATTTACATGGCTATGTGTGTATGAGCATGAATTACCACATCATTTCCAGTCTAGTTTTTTTTTTTGCAGGTTTTTTTTTGGCCCAGGGCTAGATTTGAACTTGCCACCTCTGGCATATGGGGCCGGCACCCTACTCCTTTGAGCCACAGGTGCCGCTCCCAGTCTTGTTCTTTTTTAGCCAATGACTTACTCCTACAAATGCTTGTTTCTCTGGTACTTCCCTCATCTTCTTCCTAATTGCTAGTCTGGATTTTTTGCAATCACTTCAACTCCATGGAAACCCACAGATTACTGATTGACCAGGCCCCTATATTGGTGCTTCTTGCTGTCCCCTGGGCAGCTCCTAGAAATGGACACCCATTTCATCCTCCCAGTCTCTATGAGGCTTCTGGTTCCTGTGGGATCCACTAAGTCACCAATTTTCTTTACTTCCAGGAGGAAATTAGTTAATTCAATAAAGTGTTACATAAAACTTTAGCAATAGAGGGATTCTTAGGGTCACATATCCTCACCAGAGGCAAGATTTGTGCCTTCCTCAACCTCTTCTATAGGTAACATTGCCATCATAAAACCTAACACTCATCTTTGAAATGCCTTCCCAACTCTGTATTAGGGCAGACCAACTATGTCAACTGAACCAGTAGCTATGTGTTGGAACTAATCCAACAAGTCTTGTGCCCCTGCCCAGAACCTGTCTCAGTCAGAAAGACAATTTCTGTTTCCCAACCCTATGAGTTCATCCCCAGCCTATCAGCAGAACCACTTCCCTAGCCCTTTGTCAACCCACCCAACTTCAAATTTCTCAAGGAGGTGCATTTGAGAAATTTCTCCCATCTCCTTTCCTGGCCCCTCATGATATTAAACTCTTTCTCTGCTGAAACTCCTGCTGTCTCAGTATATTGGCCTTTATCTGGGTAGTGGGTGAGGGACCCAATTGGGCAGTAACAATACGTTTGGTTTACTCAGGAATAGAAATAGGGTTATAATTGCAATGCATGAAATGGGAAATCACCAGTGCATTTGGTGAAGGAAGGGTAAAGGGGAAATTTTATTAACAAAATAGAAATTTACAGAAGCTGCTTAGAAACAGAGTTTGGTGGTTCCAGAGCTTCAAAGCCCGAGTTGTTGTCAGTTCATTGGGGGAGGTGGCATTACTGGGCAACTGTTCTTCCGTGAACATTTTTGTCAGAATTACTTCAGTCCTAAAGAATATCTTAGCTTTATCAAAAAAGGAGCTGCATGGAGGACGTGGAAGAATTTTTTGGAAAGTCCTTAGAAATAGTTCTTAGACACATAAGTATGAGCATTTTCTCCTTTGGGCCTTCCCAGGCCTATTTTTCCCAGATGTGACGAAAGTGACTTTATCCTTGTATTTGCAACTTTTCTATCACTCCTTTTGGAGTAAGTTGGGGTATTTTCCTGAAATTGTGGTAGAGGGACATGCTCTTTCACCTTAGAGAAGGCCCTTCCTCTTGTGCTGTCCATTGGGCAGCAGGGTGCCCGACTCAGGTCTGTATTTCTCTGTCCTTCATGCAGACGAAGGAGAGACCCCTGAGATGTGTCAGCATCACTGGTGGGGAGCATTGGGAAATGACTCAACTTTATAGAAATGCTTATCATTTCCTATTCATTCTAATCCCACAGTGGCAATTCTGTAATCCTGTGTGACCTTGAGAAACGTTAAGGGTGGTGTCATAGAAAGATAAGAGGCCTGGAATATAAGCGACAACATGGAGCCACCTATCCTACCCATTTTTATACTTTATGTTGTGTGAATAACAGCCTCCATCTCGCTTAGGCCCTGTTGTTTCATGTCTCAGATGTGAGCAGCTGAATGTAGTTTCTATCAGGTAAAATCACATTTCAGAACTATATTTGTTTTTGTTAATGGAAAAAACCCAAACTCTGCAAAACTGTTAAAGAGGTTTATTCTGAGGCAATGTGCATGACTGCGACCAAGGCAGCTGTACTCAAAAAGCCTTGATTAAGTGGTCTTGAGGTGGCTGAGTTACTATTTGGTTTTATACAATTTAGGGAGATAGGAATTGCAGGTAAATTATAAAAGCAAACATGGAAGGTATATGTGTATTGTTCTTGCCCACAAAGGTGGGACGTCTTGAAGGGAAGGGCTCGTAGGTTATAGATGGGTTCAGAGAGTCTTTGATCTGCAATTGGTTAAAGGAATAAAGCTTTGTCTAAAGGCCTGGCATGTTTAGTTAGGATAAGGAAGTCTGTTAATCAAAGATAAGCCATAGTATACCAATCAACTGATCCGTTAAGCAGCTTGATGGCCTGCAAGTATTTCACCTCTGCCTGTGTGGTTTTAGGTCCTGTTAATAAACTACTATCCTATTGTCAGAAAAAGTCTGTTTCGTCAGTCTTATGATTTCTATTTTAACATTAATACCAATCAACTGTTATATCTAAACTCCAAAGGGGAGAAGGTATAAAGAGGCATGTTAACCTCCCTTCCCTTCATGGCCAAAAACTCAGTTTTAAGGTTTTTCTGGGATCTCCTTATCCAAGGGGGTTGGGAGTTTGATTCA
The DNA here is from genome assembly GCF_000181295.1 of Otolemur garnettii. Taxonomy (NCBI): domain Eukaryota; kingdom Metazoa; phylum Chordata; class Mammalia; order Primates; family Galagidae; genus Otolemur; species Otolemur garnettii. Next base: position 11,207,678 of record NW_003852431.1, read on the forward strand.
GTTAGCAGGGGACCTTAGGATTTTATTTTTAGTTTACATTTCCCCCTCACCCTTCTCTTCAGCCCCTCCCCCTGACCTTGACTTCTGTAATCTTTACGAATGCTCACATCTCTATCATTAAAATAAATAAGAAAAATATCCCTCCTTTATACCAAGTCTGGTTGTAGAAAACTCCCAATCTCTCAGAGCTCCCTAGGCTCCCTTTTCTCAAAATAATATATGTAGCATTGTATACCATAACTACTTCTGCATCTCCCATTACATTTAAAAAAGTGTCCATTTCTTCAGTACATTAGCTATAAAACAAAGCTCTTATTATTTTTGAATACTAGATACATGTATTTGGTACACAACTAAAAAAGTAAATATAGGTCTGTGCCCATCTGTACCCTCATCCCCATCCAGTTTTCTTCTAAGGCGGCAACTAAATTACCCACCATTTTTATGTACATAGGAGAATGTATTCCTTCAGAGTTATGTACAAATGAAAGC
>NW_003852431.1:11209490-11218566 GCF_000181295.1 Otolemur garnettii
TTTAAAAATTTCTTCTTCCTTGTCTGCACTTCATGATTTCCAGGGTTTTCCCAACGTCTGTTTTCCTTCTTGGTCTGTTATCAACATCCCAATTTTTCTGTGATCCTAACTATGAAGGTTTTAGCTTTCACTTGGCAAGCTAATGCTGTATATCCTCTGTCACAGTTTCCATGGGTTTTTGTATCCCCACTTTGAAATATTGCCTCTTATCAGCTCTGTGAACTTGTAATTTTTCAGTGCCTCTAGTTCTTTATCTTAAAATGGGGATAATGATCATTCTCTTTGTTAGCGATGTAGTGAGGATTAAATCAATTAATTTATTTAAAGCAGTTAGAATACTGCCCTATGCATGATGGAAGTACCTTAGAAGTACATTCTATTTTTATATTTGTGGTTTGAGAGTGGCAACTCCTCTTTAATTTTTTTTTTTTCATTTTTTAATTCAGGGAAAATTGGTGCTGGCTTGTGTCTATTTTATGGCAACATTTTTCTGATGAGTTTCCTTTTTTGGCTGCCTTTTGTTTTCTACTCTAACAGCTGTTTCTTTCAAAACACACGTGCAGGCAAGTGTACTTTGCAAAATTCTATACAAGCATATTTTAAAGAATCAACAGGACAGAGAATTATCTTGAAAAATACATTTTATCTAAATGAAATAGATAAAGATATCTATTCCCAGCTAAAGATGGGAAATCCAAATAAATAATAACATTAATAATAATTAATCAGAAATTAATAAAATCAAGCTTCAAATGATTTCATAGGTAAACATTTTTAAACCTTCAGAGAATAGGTTTTTCTGCTATTCTACCTTTACATTAGCATACAGAAGAAAGTCCTCATGGTTTTACATAATTTTAATAGGACTAGTATCATTTTAATAACTAAACCTGAAAATAATACACACTTTCACTCATACATATATATAAACATACTGGTTACAGAGGCAACTGTGTGTGCCACCACAGTCACCTCCACAAAACTTTTAAAGCCACAGAAGAATCTTACATATAGAAGTCCCAGGAATACAATGGTGCTGTAATAGTAGAAGTTATGCTAATATAATTCACCACATTAATCAGATAAAAGCCATAGAATCACTTTAATAGAGTTTCTGAAACATTATTTGGTGGAACAATTTCTGTCCTGCCTAAAACCTGTAGGAACAGTTAGATACTCCTCCTGGAAAACTGTGTGTGTGTGTGTGTGTTATAGATTTAGTGATAGTCATATATCACATATATGTGTCAATATCATAAAGTATATATATACACATATATATTGTGTGTATATTTGTAGATCAAACAAATGCCAAAAAGCCATTATACTTAATGATAAACAGTAGGTGATGTCCAAATGACAAGTAAAATATGCTTTCATCATTTCTATAATTTTATATTTCCCTGGAATTATCAGCTGATGCAACTAGACCAGAGAGAAAAATAAGTAAAAATGTTAGAAAGTAAAGTTAAAAGCATCATAGGCAAGTAACATATCTGAATAAGTGAGCGTCAACGGGAACTCTATTAGAAATGGGGAAATGCAATGATAGCGCTAGTTACAAATGCACACAAATCTACACAAAACAGTACAGATAGAAAAAACTAGAACAAAACATTTATAGATATGCTGAACACAAAATACGTAATTTCCAAATTAAAAACCTTAAACATTCCTTCATTTATTAAATAATTGGAAAGATAGACATTGTCCTTAGATGAGAAGATTGAACAGTAAGTACCCAAGCTGTACAAAAAGCAATTCTCAATTCTAATCATGAATTCAATGAGACCTCAGCTAAAAAAACCTCAAGAGCAGAGAAACAAACGTGTAAACATTATAAGCTTTATTTGGAAAAATTAAATTTAACACTGGCCATAAAAACCCCTCAAGGAAAATGATGAGGAGAGACTAACAAATAATTAAAATGCTAAATTAATTAATTAAAACTTGTTTTCACTCTATAGAAGAAATAATTATATAGATAGGAATTTGGTATTTCAGAAGTAGATCCAAATACATCAATTTACTTATGACAAAGTCAACATCCCCAACCAGTAAAGAAATGAATTCTCCCATCCTGACCCCACCGGTTTACTCCATGCTTGTCCATATTATATTTCACTTTCTTTTTTTCTTTACTTTTTAAATATTTTATTAATTTTTTAATTAAAATCATATCTGTACATTTATGGGCTACGATGTGATGCTTTGATTACATTGTGGAACGCTTAAATCAAACTGATTAACATCCCCATCGCCTCGTGTGCACAACACCAGGGGATATTTCAAAATAGCTAAGAGCAAATTTTAATTATCTTATCACTTTTTTTCCTCTTACACACTTTGTCATATGTCATAGTTATTGTTTTTAAAAGTAATGCTCTTTCTGACGCTGATTTCAATCCCCTCAGCCAAAAAACTTAACGCATGCTTTATTTTACCGCATCATTCAAGTATCTATGCTTTCTACTGCGTGGCAGCTGAGGTAATGCTGGACTAATTGGCAATAAGGGAGCCCACCTCACTGCTGCAAGGCGGGATGGCTGGGCAAATAGCTTAAACAGTGTGTGACTTCCAATATGGCTCCTTCTCCACAGCAAAGGTGTATTGTCACCTGCATACGATGGTTCCCATAGCACAAGGGCTTGGCAAGGACAGCCATGGGCATCTAGTGAAGTGAAAACCACAGACAGACCTATGTCGTTTCCCTTCTTAAATTTCAAAGCTAATTATTTGAAAAACATTCCTTCTCCCTGAGAATCATTTCTAGAAAGAAAGGAACACTGACACAGAAAAATCCTTCTTGTTTTTGTTTCGAGGATGATTTTAGTCATCCCATTGAGCTACTCACATGCACACATTAAATTTTATGTCAAATCTCATGATGCAATTTTGTATTGACTTATCCACTAATTATATACTAAAATTGCTGGAATAATTATCCAACTCATATTTTATTAATGCTTAATTAAAGATATAGCTTAAGTAAGTGTGGCACATTGTGATACTAGTGAAAGTTATAATAAACAATACAGTATCAGAAGATTACTAGGTAGAGTAATTTAGTTTTACAGATCTGTTAGCTGAATTCATCAGTAGATTACATCATTTTGGATTTTTTTTAGGTCCATATTAACCTTTCTAAATAAATTTTTGCCATGGATATAGTATATTCACGAAGGTAGCTTTCATTGACAGCCTTAAAACTGGTATCAGTATGCCCTTTGGCTTTTTCCATAAGCCCAATTTTTAGATGTGATGCCAATCGTGATTTAGCAATAAATTATGACAAAGATTGACAAAAAGTCATAAATTGAATTAACACAAGGACTCGGGTTTAGCAGCCTCAGGAGGCATTGTGGCTTATTGAATTATAACCGTAAGCAGAATTAAAGGGTACCTTCTTTTGTATTTTCCTGCCAGTCAAAAACATGACTTTGTAGTTCACACTGCAGCCCATAACAAAATGGTTGTCTTTGCTTGCAGTGATATTCTTTCTTTATTTTTAAACCATCGTTGGGCCCATGCTCTGTGTGGTAACAAAAAAGTAAAATATTAAGCTGATCATGTAGACCATGGTGACAAAGTTTATTGTTTCAGATTTATCCAGGCAGTTGCTTTATTTATTTATTTGCAAATTCTACTTCCATAAACAAGTGATTCTTGAGAAAAACAAATGAATAAAATAATGAACAAAAAAAGGAAAACCAAATATTTTAACTAAAGATTTACAAATTAGCCCTGACTCTATAATTTTTCTGCAAGAAACTATTGTTTATAAAGTCATTGTCACTGACCTGGAATGTCAGAGCCTGAAGTAGCCCTTTTCAGCTGCAGCTCAATATACGAACTTCTTGGGAAGGACCATATACTATTGGCTTAATTACTCTCCTGGTGTGGCAGGACACTTTCCTCCTAAAATCTAGGAATGAGGGATAAAATAAGTCAGACCAGAGGTAGCATTATGCCCCATTCTTTTCCAGCTGATGGAGCACAGGAAAGCAGGTAAACAAACAGGGAAGAGTCCCCACATGAAAGCTGCTCAGACAAGTAAGGTACCTATGTCTTACTCTGCAACTCCATGCCTTTGTGGGAGGGAGGGGCAAATTCCCCTTTCTCCTGAAAGCTTCCTGAAAGATCAACTCCCTATTAAGGCACAATAAATTAATTAATAAGGAGAAAAGATTTATTTAGAGGCAGAGGTTTATTTGCCACATGCAAGGGGAGAATCGCAGAGTGATTACCCAAATCCCAGTGGGATCCACATATTTTTTATATTCTCATTTTAGCAGGAGAGGGAGATGAGGAATACAGGTAATTCTGTTTAGGGGCAATACATAGTTACTAGGGAGGATGAATAGATACTTGGGAGAAAGGATGGATAGACAATTTACAGATGGATTTGTAAATTAACCCGAGAGACAGGTATTATGTTTAAAATGATTTGGGCCAGATCTGGTGAATTCTTGATTTTCTTTTCTGCAATATAGCAAGATAACAGGGAAGGGAAGGAAAGTCCTCTGTTCTTTTGATCAGTCTTCATGATTATGCAGTTAGAGGGAAAGCCTCTTCCAAGGGGCTGTTGATCTCTAAGGGCCTTTAATTCAGAATACTCTTCATACCAAGAAGTCCCATTTTGAAGTGACATTTCCAGAGCTCATCACCCTGATTTTACAAGAGGTATCACTGTGCCTGCCAGTGAAGATAACAAATGTTTCACGTTACAGACACTGAACAGGCTGCATATGGCTGGCTCAGGGTCCCCAGTACCATCTATGAAAGGACTTCTTGGCAACTCTTTCACTAATTAGCACAGTGCTTCACAGTTTTATTCGCAGTTTAAGTTCACTGTAAACTTCCTTCATCATCCCTTTTATTCCTCCAGGATCCCCCTCCTCCATCAAGGAGTACGTATTTTATATTCTCATTTCAGCAGGAGGGGGAGATGAGGAATACAGGTGCAGCTACAGTTCAATATATGAACTTCTTGGAAATTACCAGATCCTATTGGCTTAATTACTCTCCTGATGTGGCAGGACGGTTTCCTCCTAAAATCTAGAAATGAGAGATAACTTAACTCAGACCAGAGGTAGCTCCCACTGAACTCTTGAGGATGCATTGATGCATCCCTTGCAACTCTTCATGATGTTTACTGAAGTACCTAAGATTTGGTAGAAAATAACATGTAGTCAAATATAGCCTTGTTATCTTCAGGAAGCCAGATTAGTCAGATGTTGAAAGCAGATGGTCAAATATAGATGAACCAAAAAAATAAGTTTGTTTGACACAGCAGTTCCTCAGAGTGAACAGGACCTTTCTGAACATTTTTGAGAAGAGATATGTTGACAGATTTATGGAGGTCACCAAGAACTGAACCTAAACAGGACTTCTAGCTCTTGGGTATTTCTATAATGGAACGAGCCTAGAGATTCCTACAGTAGGGGTCACAGATCCCAGAAAGATGGGGCTGCAGTTTGGTACTCATGAGTCTTTTTATAATTGAAACTTTTATTAAGATTTGTTGTGGATGTGCATGAAGTTGTAAGAAAAAATATAGAAAACCACCATATCCTTTACCAGGTTTTCCCCATTGGTGATTGATTAAAAATAAAGTGGGGCTGTAGGGAAGAAGAATAATCTGGCCTTCTTCTAACCTTTCAGAGAAGGAAGTGAGAAATGGGGGCCTCTCAGCAAACCATGAGTTCTGGGAACCTTGTGACTCAGTTGATCAAGTATGACTTAGTTGCCACAAAATACACTTTCTACCTATGACAAAAAGTGGAGTAATGGTCACAATTGGAGAACAGTGTGCAGCAAATGCCACAGACATCACAGGGCTAATTAAGACACCACCATAGGATTGTCGGGAAGTTAGAAGGTGGTGATTACGGCTAAAGAGAGAAGGAAAAGGGGCATGTGTGGAAACTGAGGTAATCTGTGACCAATGTCACAGACAAAAATAGCTAGAGACCTAAGGGGACCAATGAAAAGCTTTATAGGTAATTATCTATAACATAGATAATTATGGGGGAGTTAAGGTAAGATATTTCAACCTTAGGTTGCCCTTGGGTGGTGTCTCCTCTCACTGGCCAGGGGGACCCTCTCTCAATTCCTCAGAGATAATCTATGCTTTGCTGTATGTAAATTGTGCTTCTTTCTCCACTGCACTGGGATCCCAGCTCCTTTATTTCTACTCCCCCTTATCTTACTTTCACTGTAACACCACCGAACTTGTTAGTTCTTTTGCATAGCCAGACATGGTTGACTGGACAGCTCCAGGGTCTCAGAAACCTCTGACAGTGACATTTCATAAAACTATAAAACAGTGTCATAACCAGGAAGCTGGACTGGATGCCATCTGTTGTTCTTATTCAGATTTTTTCAGTTTAGCTTGTATTCATTTGAATCCAGAAAACTGGCCTGCAAGCTGGAGTCTGAGAAGATAAGCTGAAGCAGTACAGCTGTCCTAGTCTGCTCAACTTCCCCACACCCTTCCAGGATTATCTAGTTAAGGTTTCACCATGATTGTGAGGATGTTTGTCTCAAAAGACTTTGGAAGAGGTAGTCACACATAGTCAACTGGTGTTGTGATATTGGTAAAGATTACTTTGATGATCTGATGTTTTCTTTAATGATTCTTTTGGATATTTTGTTAAAGTGAAAATTACCTTTCTGTTATTTAAGCCTTTTGCATTGTTAGAATGAAGACTACTTTGATGGTACTTCCTATCAGGTAAAGTTGAAATTTTCTAGGTTTGTTTCCTTGGAATTCATTATAAAAATTATTAGATCTGTAACTGAGGCAGAATGGATTTGAAAGATTACTCTTGCTGTTCTCTAGAATTGCTGACCTTCTGGCAATAAAGCTTGTTGAACATAATCTCCATCTCTGCATTTGGCTGACAGTGACGGTGGCCAGACCCTCTTCCTCGGGTAACATTTTGTATACAACCTTATCATATGTGTAGGTGTAGGTGTCTACCACAACCACAGACTTTGAACAGCTCTATCCACCATAAAGACCCACCTCCCACCACACTCCCTATACTAACTCTAAAAATCTCTAATCTTTCAATCATTTCTAAAGTTATACTATTGCAAAACTGTAATAAATACAATCATACAGTATATAGCTTTGGAGATTGGCTTTTTCCCCCACCTACTACATTTCACTGGAGATTCATCTACATTGTTTCACTGATGGCCAATTGCTAGAAGGGTGGCTGATGGATCTGTTAGGTTGACAGTTAGAAATCCAGCTCTCCTGGGGAGAGAGGACCAGGGCAGAGTCCCTAAGCCCCCATCACGGTGCTGCCCACCTTAATTCTGTCCCCAGTGATTGCTCACACCTGGGGAGGTGGACGCAGTCTACCTATCTACCCATCAGGACTTAGCATGCCAACTGCAAAAGGATGCAGAGACCCTTTAGCCCACCAATAGGTACGATAGGGTCTTAAAGGTGACCTAGAATGGCCTTAAGGCTAATTATCATGTCATTAACTTAAATCTACAATGTGGTTGGCACCCCTCAGTGGGCTTTCAGAGAGGCCCATGGGAGGTTTGCATGTGTAGTAAGACTCTGGTTCCAAGGTGACCTCTGAACCACAAGGTAGGCCTTGTCCAGATGGTTCAAACAGAAGTGACATCCGTATCTTGGTCTCTTTGTCTCTTTGCCTATATGCCATGGCAATGGGGTCTGTTTGCTATCTATAGGGAACATAGCTTGCTTTCTAAACCTATATCTTACTCTATAAGCCTATCTTTTTCTTTCTCAATAAACTTTGTTTCATATTTGGTTTACTTTGGGGTGTCTGGTCATTTTTCAGTCAAGGGCACTCTAAGAACCAAGGACATAGCTGCCTGAAACCCTTACATTTTAGGACACAGGCAGTTGTCTTATAACTCAAGAGATCCACGAATGGGAGATGTGGAATTGTCTGGGGGCACTGATGAGGCTCAGGGAAGACTGGGCCTACCTGGGCTGTCTTCCGCCTCTGTGTTGAGGGTCAGAAATGCCGGGTCTGGCGGACTTTTGTTAGCAAGGGAAGAATAACACACCAGTCACTGTGTTGTTCTTCCAGTCCTCAGGTCCCAAACCTGTTTGACTTCTCCTTATCAGCTTTCAGACACTTTCTTTGGTTATCTGTTGCAGTATTTAGGGTTTAGTTGTACTGAGTAGGGAAAAGCAGGAAGAAATAAGCGTACACCAGCTTGTCCAGAGCAGAAGTCCTCATAGTGGTTTTGTATTTCCCTATCAACCCATCTATCCCATTAAGCCACCAACCCCCACACGCATATTCTTACTCATCTTTATCATAAGAGTTCACATATTTACCTTACATGTGTCGGTAGCTTTGGAAGGAACATGGATCCACCTTGGTTCACTCTTAGGCCCGTATTAGAACTCGAATACGAGGGTTACGATGCTTTCAACTTTAAATACAGAACACTCAATTAAAATGAACTTAAACAATGACCAAAAATATAAGAAGAATGGCAAAATCTGATTCAGTGGCTCCATCTCAGACATTCTTTGGCTTTTTTCATGGTGGCAGAATGACTGTTGTAGCCTCAGCCCCTCTATCACCCACAGCAACTTTCAAACTCACAGAGAGCAGATCCCCGTCTCTTGTCTTTAGTGGTATTGAAGGAGCTGAGGAAATTTCACCCCAAAATGTAACTACCTGGCATAAAGACCACTTTGAATTAAAGGCCATTGGAGATCAGGAGGCATTGGAAGTGGATTTTTCTCTTAATGAGTTATAAGTTATGTCAACTAGTGTGCCACAGGTTGAAAAACACTGCTCTACAAGCGTAAATCGACTGACCTAATCAAAAAATTAAAGGGAGCAACTGACTTCCTTTCCTTTTTCTGTTATCTCAATATGTTGCAGGGAAGAAGATGAAGAATTCAAGCAGACCTGGCCCAAATCATTTAAAACACAATACCTGTCTCTCAGGTTAATGGATATGTCAATTTGTTTTCTCCATTTATTTCATCCTCCTTAGAAACCATCTGTTGCACCTGTTCTCATATTTCCCCCCTCCCTTTTATTCTTTTCTTTTTTTTTTT
>NW_003852431.1:11218586-11223621 GCF_000181295.1 Otolemur garnettii
TTGGGAAGCTGGTACCTGATTTCCTTCTTTACTATCAGTACTTCTTGCCTAAATGTTCTCTCACTATGCCCCCTTCCTTTTATTTTTTTGTTTTTTTTTTTTTTTCTTTTTTTTTTTTTTTTTTGAGTCAGAGTCTCACTTTGTCGCTCTCAGTAGAGTACCCTGGCATCAGTCATCACAGCTCACAGCAACCTCAAATTCTGGGCTCAAGCAATCCTCCTGTCTATTCTAGTAGACTAGAGTGTCTGGGACTACAGTCACCTGCCACAATAGCTGGCTAGATTTTCTATTTTTAGTAGACACAGAGTCTCACTCTTGCTCAGGCTGGTCTGGAACTCCTTATCTCAAACAACCCTCCTGTCACTGCCTCTCAGAGTGCTGGGGTTACAGGTGTGAGCCACTGTGCCCAGCACGACACCCCTTCTAAAATGTATATATAAAGTGTCTGACCATCGCTGAGATATTGGGTAATCACTCTTATGATTCTCTCCATGTTCATGGTATTTGGAAATAAACATTTCTCTTATTAATCTGCCTAATGTTTCTCTTATTAGCTGTCTTAATTGAGAGTTGATCTTTCAGTAAACTTTTGGGGATAAAGGGCAGATTTTCCCCCACTCCTACGATATACTTTCCTTGAAGCTCTCCAATAGGTGGTCCTTCATATTTCATTGGCTAAGTACACGTTACATGCAAAGCCTGCTGTCAGTGAAAATGGAATTACTCTAATTGGAGCAATTAACATTCGCTTAATCTGTGTCTTGGGAAGTATCCCATAAAGCTCACAGGTATCTATTTTCTGAAATTATAGTTGCATGAGAAAGAAAGTACGTGGTAGTGGCTGTGGTGTAGTTAAGCCATACTGGACTAATTTACTGTGTTACTTGCCTTATTTTAATCAAATAACAGTCAGATCTGTGACATATTAACTGGTAGAGACAGGATGGAAATTAGAATCAAGCGGGGTAGGATACCAACATGGACTGATTGAGCTACTGAGTTGGTTCCTAAGCTGCAAAATTCTTTTTATAAGAAAGGAGCTGAGTTTTAGGCCTGATGGCCAATGTCTCAAATCAAGGTTTCAGTCACATTAGCTGGATTACCAGAGTAGTGAGGTACCTGAAAAAGTGGGAACAGTGATCCAGTGCTCAGATAGGAAAATAGATTTCACCACAATCATAGTAGGCCACAGCTGGATAGGAGAGGCTGCTGACAGGTTGCTTAGCCTAAAGTAGATGAGCTTGTAAAATGACATATCTGAGTCTCTAGATACAGCACATCACTGATGCTTATGGGAAGAAAAAATTAGGGGCTACCACTCAAGAACCTGGTCAGCAAAGACTACTTGCTATCCCAAACTTAAGTAACTCAGGATTGCAATCCATGTTTTAATTCTGGAAGATGCATGTTAATCACAAATATTACAGGTCTTTATTTTAATTTGGTCACTGAGACAATTCAATGGCAGAAAATTATTGAAAACTGGGTTCATTTAGCAACGCACTGTTAGATAACATTTAGAAAATAATCCAGGATCTGTATTAGAGTATTGATGCCGAGATGGAAAATAAAGTTATTGGTTGAGTTAGTAAACAAATATTATTAGTGCTTGCATAATTCAAAAAATACCACCTGCCAGAACCTACTGATAGTACAAGTCTCTATCCCTGAAAGAGCATACATTTGATGAGAATTTCACTAATTAGATGTGAGGCTCAAATCTGACCTAAGGATGCAAAGATAAATAAGATAGGTTCTGTAGCTTCAAACAACTTAGTCTACAAGGCAAAATAGGAGAGTCTCTGTATCTACTTTGCTTATAATTGGATTCCAAGGAATCAGCAGAGAACCTGGCACATAACTGATGCACAAAATCTTTTTTTTGCATAAATGAATATGTAAACAATTCCCTACAATATTGCATGGTAATGCAAGACTGAAAGTATAAAGGGAGTTTTAGGGTAGTGAGGATATATGAAAGGTTAATTATGCTCTCTAGGGAAATGCAGAGAAGGGAAAGCCTCAGAGGAAATAATATTTGAACTGAACCTTGAAGGATGAGCCGGATTTTGCTAAGTGGAGAAATAGAATGAACAAAGGTGTGAAGTTACATTGAAGTTGGGAAATTGTGAGAATGTGTGTGTAACTGGAACCTACGGTAATGAGTGAGTGGAGATGTCCTTGGAAAGGCAGGATGGGGTCACTTTGGGTAGACTTGAATATATTCCTTTAAGGAGTTTATACTGTACCCAGTAAGTGATGGGAAAACATCAACTACATTGAAGTACGTGAACTGTGATCAAATGTGATTCTTGGGAAAGACACTCTGGCAGTAAAACAGAGCTTGGTGTGGAGACAACCATGAGCCTGGAATTCAAGTCAACAGGCATTTGCAGTAATCCAAATGAAAAATGCAAGAGCCAGGATTGAGAGGGAAGGCATTTTATGGGCATTGAGAGCTATTTAGGAATAGAATTAATGAGAATTGATGATTGATGGAATATTCATGGCAACAGAGGAGATTGAGAATCAATTTTTATTCTGGTTTTTAGTTTGAAAATTGTGTGGATAGCATTGTGGTTGGTTAAACAAGGTAAGGTGGTCCTGGGGAGAAGACTGAGATCAGCTCCCTCTCACTGGCAATACAATGGCACAGGCAGAGCAACTCAGACATATAAACGTTAACAATTCATTAATTACTGCAGTAAATAGTTATTAAGATAAACTTATTGAGGTATAGCAAAAGAGCTCAGTGCAGTGAACTCATAAAAAGAAACACACTTATGTAAACCATAACCAAGCTAAGAAATAGAATGTGATTAGCAGCTGTAAGTTAAATCTGTTTTTATGACATTCTGGTAATCTGCATAGCTATTGAACCTCAGACAAAATCTTAATCAAAACCCCCCAAGAAAACAAATAAAAACACTTTGGATCTGTTTGCTACTTTATTGTTCTATCAATAAAATAGCTAGGGTTTTTTTCCCTTTCATATTTGAGAACCATGTTTGACCTGGTTTTGCTTGAAATGTAGGTTCTATGATATACAGCCTGGCTGGCAACTCACAGAGGTAGGTAGTTAATATCCAGAGTAGCAAAATCTGAGGTATGACAAGACGTCCCACGACTACTGGTAGGAAAGTACAACGGACGTATTAAAGAGCTGAGGACAGAGAGAACAAATGGGGATCTCAGATAAATTAAATGGTGCTTGTGAAATAAATTGACAGTCATTAGGTGAAGCTCTGACTCATAGGCATTAATTTTCTGCTTCTTATTCAGGCAATAACAATAGCTAATACTTATTAGCCACTTACTATGTGCCGGGACTATTCTATGTTCTTTATAGGTATTAAATAATTCAAACTTTACTATTTTTATCATCACATGCAACAAAGAGCTGTTGTATAACTTGCCTGAAGTCACAGCTGGGAAGTTGTAGAGTTGGGTTTTGAATATGAGCTCTTGGCTACAGAAGAAGTGGTGGATGTTTCCCACACCGATGCTAGACTTTATGGAGTAAGCCACAGGGTAAGAGACAGTGGCGATTTATATAATTAGTGATGAATAATAAAGCTTCTAAACAATTGCTGATTCCTATGCCATAAGTGGAAAAGACTCTGATGGAATAATTTAATCAAAAGGCAATAGCATGGTATATAAATATAAAAAGATATTTAATCTCCATCAATTAATATTTTACGTTAATTTATTGAACATTTACTACAAATCAGATAATGTGCTTGCACAGAATTCTTTCGGAAGGCTTAGAGAAGCAAGCATGTCAGCAAATGATGACAATGTAATGAGGATCTTATAATAAGCTTGATGGCAGCTTGGAACAGGAAGCGTTGCTTCCTGCCTGGAAGTCAAACAGCTCTCTATGGAGAAAACATCTGAATTGCCTCTTGAAGGATAAGCATATATATTTGCCAGACAAGATAGGGGAAGATTTTCTTTGCATATCACAGGCATGAAAAGGCCTGGCTGGATGGGCCAAAAAAAAAAGGCTGATGGCTGGATGTCTGGAAAGGCAGACAAAAGCCAGATGAAACAGATTTTGTAAATCAGGCTAAAACTTGATTTTACTTTGTTCACTAATAGCTTTCACGCTTTTCTGACTCTAATTGACAGTCTCAAACTGTAAACAACTGTCATTAATTTTGTTTAATTGTAATTAAAGTAAAAGTTTCTTGAAACGAGACTACCCGCGTTAAAGACTCACCTTTGGTTTTTCTTCTTCCTTTCTTTCCCTTCTATTTCCTCTTCCATTTTCTAGATTTTTTTTTTTTAATTTTCACTGAAAAAAATCTTGCTTGAAATCCACTTAATTGATTTAATGATCTAGCAAGAGGTCACTTCCTGCAGTGAAAGGGAATATTTGAAAGGACCTATCATATTTACAGTTTAGAGAAATCATTCAATTTCAGAGTAAGGATAGACTTGGTACAGATCCAGTTAGGAATTACTGAAAAAACTTAGGGAAGAAATAGTGAGGGCTTTTATTGAGGAACTGGACTAAAGATGAGTTGCTGTTATGATTATGCCAATAATCATACAACTCACAGATGTGGGGTTTGAGAGAAGAAGGAATCCTGAATCACACAGGGGTTATCCATATATTTAAATATTAGATTTGTAACAATTTAAATTCCTTTTTAGATTCAGAGTATTCTTTCTGCAAAATGTCAAAATGGCCTATCCTTTTCATGTCAAATTTTCCTCTTTCTAGGTTCCTGATTAAATGATCCCATTCAAAGGGATGTTCTGTTCTCCTTTTATGACCTAATGGCAGGCTTTTAATTTTTGTTCAAGAACTTAAAAAGAATTTCTATCTGGTATTAGGCTATGTAAAAAATCCCATCAGGGAATTATTTAAAAAGAATAAAACGTCTGACCCCCATAAAGTTTTACATGGAAAAAAACATAAGAAGAAAAGTCTTCAGCTTTAATATACTCTAAAGTTGAAAAATAAATGTTCAGATGACTTAGGCAAGAAATGGCTTCGCTTTTTAATGAGGATATATTACTGTTT
>NW_003852431.1:11227748-11251129 GCF_000181295.1 Otolemur garnettii
AACCTGGATGAAACTGGAAACCATTCTCCTAAGTAAACATCATAAGAATGGAGGAACAAACACATGTACTGATATCAAAGTTTAAGTGCAAATATGGAAGTAAATCTCAATGAAAATCATGCTGGGGGGAAGAAAGAGAGGAAATGGGTAAATTCACACACTTTGGGTACAGTGCACCCTATCTAGGTAAAGGACACACAACTTTGAATCAATCTGTACAATAACAAACTATGTAAACAAAACATGTGTACCCCTTAACATCCTGAAATAAATAATTAAATAAATAAATAAATATTCATGATCTGCCTATTCAAAGCCCATAAGCTCTTGGTGCTAAAGTTTCATTTTCTGTGAAATCAATGGGTACTTTTCTGACTGCAACTCACAATATACAAGTCCTTTTACATGAGGACTAGCCTGCTACACATATATGGACCAGTCACAGATTAATTGAACTCAACTTTCAGAAACAATATTTACTTTTATAAAACATAATGCTTCATGGTATTTTACTTGACATTGTTTTTTAATAAAAAAATATGAGTTGACTGAGCTAAATTTTTTCATTACCTGCTAGTAGATTCTAGTCCTCAGTTTGAAAGCATATGATTTCTATAGCTCCTTCCACAACTGTGAGAGCCTGCTAAGGATATTTGCTATATCTGTGATGATGATAGAAAGAGAAAGGTATACATTTCTCCTTTTCCTTGAGCACCAAGTGAACTAGTTAAGAGTATATTAGCAAGCTATCTGTCTCTCTGCGATTACCAACATGTATGTGTATCAGATCGTGGTTAGCCAATTCAGAAAGCTAATGACTGGGTGGGACAAATAGCCCTCAGCATAGCCTCAGACTATCAATTCTCTTGAAAGTTCTTAATCATCCCCCACACACATGACCTTCCTTTCCTGGTTTACTAAGTTCAAGGGGTTACTGATTCTGTCACATGTGTATTATGCTTTGTTCTCTGTAGCATTACCATTTATTCTCTCACCTCTGTGATGTATCCTGGTTAGTACGATGTACAATGCTGAGTTCGTCAGGAAAATAAATTTTAGTGGAGGCCATACATAAATTGCTTCCAAAATTTTTCACCAAAATATCCCTAATGCAAGAGCAACTCTGTGGCAATTTACTGAATGAGTCAACTCTCTTTGAAGTTTCTGTTTTAGCTTAGATATTCATGCAAATTTTGAACTCTATGATGTATGCTTGTTTTATTAGCTAATCAATGTTTTACATTATTTATGAGTCAAATTACTTTAACTTCCCTTACTCTCCAATCTTAGAATAAAATTTATGTTCCAGGAGGCTGCACCATAATTTTCCATGGCTGAAAACAAAATACTCTGTGGAATTTTGAGAGCATGAAACATGGTTTTATTCATGTAATACTCATAATCTCTCTGTGAAATAGATTATATTATCTGGACTCAGCAGATAAAGAATTAGAATCTTCGGAAATTTCTATAGTTAATAAATGACAGCACTGGAACTTAAAACTAGATCTGTTTTCATAGCCATTGTCTTACCGTGTCATAAGGCCTTTTAACCTTCATGAAAGTGAAGAAAAGTCCAGAAAATTCTGACATATACACTATAGATATTTCAAGCATTCTGTGTATTTCCAGTTTAAATACTTTGCATTCTGGAAAGATGATGTGATAAATGTGGAAATTAAGACACTTGTTTCTTAAGGAATTAGTGTGCCAGAATATCACTGATTTCTAAAGTAATGTTCAGGTGACGTCTAGAAGACCATTATGTACATGCAAAATCTGGCTTCATAGAATATAAATCATGTTGTTGAACTGGGAAGCTAGGAACAAGGAATGGATTCAGACGGTGTTATGGCCAGAGACACAGAGTTTCTAGATTTCTTCTTTGCCAATTTTCTCTACCCAATTTGTTCTGAATCTGATTGTTTTTAGAACCAGCATGCTTAGGAGTGTGTATAAAAAGGGCAGGGAGAGAAAGATGCCCACAAACACATAAAACAAAACAAAAAACCCAAAGAGCAACAACAAAAACCCCACCTCTCTGCCTTTACTTACTCTTGTAGCTGCTTGCAGCCCTCTCAGAGGTTGCAAGGAGGTGTGGGTCTACCTACTACTGAAGAAACAAAGCTGGCTTGCCTGGAATTCTCTCACTCAGGGAGGCCAAGGCCAGGCAGATTGTCTGAGATCAGGAGTTAGAGACCAGCCTGAGCAAGAGCAAGAGCAAGAGCAAGAGCAAGACTCTGTCTCTACTAAAAGTAGAAAAACTTAGCCAAGTGTCCTACCAGGTACCTGTAGTCCTAACTATTTGGGAGGCTGAGGCAAGAGGCTCTTGCAGGCTCAAGAGTTTGAGGTTGCTGTGAACTATGATGACTGATGCCAGGGCACTCTACCCAGGGTGACTGAGTGAGACTCTATCAAAAAAAAAAAGAAAAGAAAAGAAACAAAGTTGGCAATGAAAGTGAGAACAGAAAGAATGGATTCATGTGTTTTAAAGCACCGCATACTTATAAGTTATTTATAATGACTAGATGAGATATTAAACTAGATGTTGAAATGGACACTCTCTTAGTCCTCTTATAACTCCAAGATTCACATATCCCTGTGTTATTTATTATTTTTTAGCGTTGTTTCAAGATCTAGCATTTATTTGTCAACGTACTTGGTCATTTTTTTCCTGTATATACATGTTATACCCATAAAGATTGCTTTGCCCAATTTATGTCAACTACAAAATATTTATTGGTCCTTATTACCTGACATTGAAATAAGTCTTTCTGTAAATTACTGGTTCTCACATTCTAATAAGAAGCAGGGTGCTTCATTTCCTATTTTCAAAGGAGGATGATGAAAAATGTCTCATTTTTTTGTTTCTTCCTGCTCCCTTGTCTTGATGGGACTTTTGTCCATGTCGTAGCAAAATGCATTGCAGTGCCAGGCATCTGGTGAAACAGATGGCAGTGTTTTACCTGTTTACTGCCTAGATGGTGAATGTGAGGTCTGGGAGTACAGCAGCCATCTTACTACTGGGAAGACAAAAACCATATATGGAGGGCATCAGAGTAGAGAAAACAAGGACCTGGTCCTTGATGACACCATGGAGCCAGTGTACCAGTCCTGACTGCTCATTCAAGACTTCTTTTTGGATATGATCCATGATCTAACTATCAATATCTAATTTCTTGATTTAAAAACCACCCCATGTGTCTTTCACTATTCATATTTCTCTCCCTTCTCTCCAGAAATATCCTGATTTGGGAAAAAAATTCCTTCCCTTTATAGTTTTAAAACATGCACACACACACACACACACACACACACACATATATACATATTTTTAAATAATTTTTATAATTTAGTTTTGTTCTTTTGTTTGCACTTTATAAATTAGAAGTTTTATTTTTTTCTGTGACTTGCATTTTTTTCCTCCACATTGTATCTGCAAGATTGAGCCATATATGTAGTATTTTATGTAAATATAAGATATGGCTAGAATTTATTTTTTAATGCTGTATAGTATTCCATGCAGCATGGTGGCCTTCATTTATTTCCCCTTCTGTAGCTGCAGGCCATTGATTTTCTTTGCTGAGCAGTATTCACATGATATGTAGCTGTCCCTCCTTTGTTTTCCTTGCTGTATAACAATCCAAGTGTGAACATTCCAACAATTCTACTTTCAGTGGACATTTGGTTTGGTTAAGTTTGGCACTATTGTGAGTGAAGCTGCTAAAAATATTATTGTAAATGTCTACTGGTGATTAGTATACAAGGGTTTCTCTGGGGCATATGTCTAGAAGTAGAATTCTGGGCTCACAGGAATGTATACAGTTCTTATTTTATAGAAAATGCCTATTTTCCCAAATGGCTATCTATTTAAACTTCCTCCCCTACTGTAGGAAAAATCACATTGTGTCACATTATACTATTCCTTTGCTCTTCCATATTTAATTTTTTACCATGAAAGTGTGTTAGATTTGCTATCCAAAAGAGTATTTTATCAATGTTTAAAAAACATCTATTGTTAGTTACAGAGAGAATAAATATTATTATATTGCCATTTAAGTATATACATGGAATGAATTTTTAATCCTGTGAAAATAATGTGATTGATCTTGCTGATGGTTAACTATAAGTTTAAAATATTTATGAAAGTTAGAAAAACAAACAGAAACCTCCCTGATTCCCAAGTTAAATGATTGTTTTGTGTACCTGATATAATAATGCTTGTACAGTTGTTACCAGGAAGTCTGAGATAAATAACTAGGACAAGAAAGATGTGAATTTCACTATCTGATGTGGGGATGGATAGTGAAGAAATTTACTTCCTTCCCCCTCTTTTTTTGGTAGTAATATTGCTATGTGGCAACTGTGGAGAATTCTTGTGTTGTAAGATAAATGGCTGTGATTTTTATAGAGTGCTGGTATTTAAACAGAAGCATGAACTACCTCAAGACTTGAGAAAATAAAGGTCTTATTCTCTCTGGAGATCACTGTCTCATTTTGGGAAATTATCTATTTCTGAAATGTGCATTGCTTCCTGGTGCTCTGGCTAGACTGCCAGCCCCAGAGAGGTCCCGAGAATCTTGACAGCAGCAAAAGCAATTTGCTTCAAAAAGGCACACCAAAATTAGAACAGTATTTTGCTTGGAAAGATATCTCCTTACCTTGTGAACAAATCCACACAATAAATATATTGATTTGGATGTGTTTACTTACGTGAAAAAGAAATTTCCTCTTAATGTTCTGCTCCTGCATTCAGTTTTCGAAGCTCATCTTCGATGCATCTATCCTGTTGATCATTGGACAGTACTAAAAAGACACATATCCTGTCAGTTGACTTTTTATAGCAAATCCTCAGTAAGTAAATAAATATGTATATGTACATGGGTATATATGAGTATGTATACATATTCAAATGTTACTTACTTATATGGAGGGAAAATTGTGCCCTGATCTTTAGCATAGACTCACTTTCTGCTTAAGAGACCGAGAGAATCATGAGAATGGCATGTGAACTGGCCCCCAAGGGAGAAGGTAATGTGAGGTGTGGCAATACCAGGCCTAATGGTTCTGGTAAAGATTCTCTAGATTCCAAAGGTCTCTTGATGTTGGCGGCAGAGGTCTTTCCTTTGAGGTCTGCAGTTTTGCAAAAACAAGTTGGAGACATTCTGTCTGACATTTTCCACGTTCCCCCTTTTTAGTGCTGATGTCTGATAAATAACTTTTAACTGCATTTTTCCTGCTTTATGAATAGATATGCTGCTAAATCAATTAGATAAATAATAGTATTGGACAGTACTAAAAAATATATGTATACCACTGGGCATGGTGGCTCATGCCTATAATCCCAGCACTGTGGGAGGCTGAGGTGGGAGGCTGAAGAAGGAGAACTGCTTGAGCTCAGGAGTTCAAGACTCGCCTGAGTGAGAGTGAGACCCTGAATCATGAAAAAAATGGAAAAACCCAGCCATGCGCACGGTGAGCACCTGTAATCCCAGTGGCTTCTGAAGGTTGAGGCAGCAGGATGCCCACAGCCTGAGTCTGAGGTTGCAGTGAGCTAGGACACCACTGCACTCTGCTCAGGGGCATAGGGTGGGACTCTGTCTCAACCAAAAAAAAAATATATATATATATACATATATGAAATATATATTTTATATATGTATACCTATGTGTCCAATAAATATAGACCCAAAGTTTGCTTGGGAGAATTCCTTCCTAAGTTCCCTAGTCCCCTGGCACAGACTCTGTGTCAAGCCTCTTCATTCCTCAAGCCCAAACCCCTTCATATATATATATATGTGTATATATATGAATATATATATTACTAATGTAGTTAAATAACATAAAACATGCGTGAAATAAAAATTTTAAAACACTGGTAAGAGATGAAATAAACAGTTTTAAAATATTTTTTATCATTACTATAAAATACATCTGAACTCACAAAAGTTTGTTAAAACTAGAGCAGTAGAGTTGAGCATGCCTTTTTTTTAAGCTAAAATTCTCCATTAAACTCTTCTTGACGTAACAACTTGAGGTCCAGTTCGGATGCTATTTATTTGGATACCAGATTTGAAGGTTAGAAAATATGTTTCACAGATATACATAGATCAAATAGTTTTATCTACTAAAAACCAAAACATTACTTTTGAATCTCAGTCCCAGTTTGCAAAGCATTTATTAAAAATGGGAATAAATGTCCTTTTTTCCTACTGTTATGCCAAGTATGTGCTACATTTTTGTATTTTCAACTGATATTCATACTCTATTAACACTCTTTATTTAGAAGTTCTTACAACAGGCTAGAAAGGCCCATTTCCCAGTTTTTCAAGTGTGCAAACACGAAAGACCTTCTAATTGATTCAGCAGCACCATTTTCAGTGACAATATCCAATGTGCTCAGTACTTTTATGAAACCAATCTATAATAACTCACACTTTCTTGTGAATGATAGATCACAACAATAGCCCTGGATGCAGGAGAGAAGTAGAGAGGGATGGGAAGTGGGGGGATGTTCAATACAAGGAGGGTAAACGATAGGATCACACCTATGGAGCATATTGCGAGGGTACAAGTCAAATCTACCAAGTATAGAACGTAAGTGTCTTAACACAAAAATTAAGTAAATGAGGTGAAAACTACATTATTTAGTTTGATGGAAGCATTGCAAACAGTATTAAAAAAATCAACACATTGTACCCCAGAAATGCATAAATGTATTCATGATCTATGTATAAATGGAAAAATATAATAGTAATAAAAGGAAAAAAAAAGAAAATATTTTAAACAATTTTTAAATATCTTTTTTATAGCATGTTTCCTAAAAAAAAAAAAGTAGGCAGTTTGTGACTTACTATTAAAATGTCATCTTTACCTTAAAAGTACCTATTAAGTTAATTTTTTTTTCAAAAACATTTTCTGTGTAACATATTGCTGATGGCTACTTTTTATCAAATTAAAGGCTCATAAATGGATACTCTTGTCTTTCGTAAAAGAAAAAAATACACAAATCATCTTTTAATGCATCATTTAGGTACTTAGTGGTGAGAGAGCCTGGGAACCTCTGTGTGCTTCAAGAGATTTATATATTCATTCCCCATGCCATTAAATATTTTAAATATTCCTCCTTAAAAAAAAAAAAATCCCCTTTGGCCATACGAACTTGCAGCCCTGACCTGAGCTCTGGCTCTGAGTTATCTCATTCGTACGGTCTGAACTTGCGATTGGAGTTGTGCAACAGGAATCCTAGTTGGCATCTTGTAGCAGTTTATTCCCTTTAATTGCTTCTCATTTCGATTCTTGCTGCCATAGCTTGCCTAAAAACCATGAGGTGGGCACATGTCACAAGCTGGCTGACCTCTGATCTGTGAATGTGGATTCCTGTCTCTGTTCCAGTCACAGGCATAGGTGTCCTATCAAAGGTTACACTAAAACAGAGTGTGTCTTTTAGTGGCTCACACACACAGAAACCAGTTCTTCGCATAGTCCCCTTACTGAAGCTGCATACAGCAAATACCATGAATGGAGACCTAGAGTAATCCCTAGTTGCCTCCTAAAGAATCAGTCTTCCAGAATGTGTGATTTGTGACTTGTTTCTTTCAGTATCTGGCAATATTTTCTATCTTCCAGCAGTTTTTGCTGAAAAAGAAGTAGTTTTAGATCATCTCTCTATCGTTTTCAGCGCCTTATTATCCTCTATTTTACTACTGCAGGAAGGAGACGTTCCTCCTTGGTACATAACATGTGGTTTTCACGAGGATGCGAAAGAACCTCAGAAAGAGACTTCAAACACTTGCCATAAGGTTTAAAGGAGAACTTGACAAAATACTGCAGTGAGCATATGATTTTTCCTTAAAATCATCATGTTCTGTTTTATATCCTGGGTATTCATTTTTATCCCTTACTAATGTGATGGCTTTATACCATCATTACTTTTTAAGGCACAGAACACATGTAGAGTGAGATCAATTTATTATCAAATGTGAGTATATTCACACACATACTCCAAATAGCCTTCTTGATTATTGTGAATTATCAGATGGTCTTCACTTCTAACATGGCAATGTGGTCCAAAGGAGATCTTGGACAAAGAGTGGGAGATGTCATCTCTGATTTTATTATTTGCTTGAATGTAGGTGATTAGTAGTTACTGTCATCTGTAGTTCTTTAGTAAGAATCATTTAAAGGTACCTGTCCATATTGTGAGCATTAGCTTCCTTCAATTTCATTAAAATTAAATGACAAAATTATGAATCCACTTAACTGGGCCACAGCAATCTACAATTAGTTATGATACAGTCAAAGAGAAGAGAGGATGAAAATATTAGTTAACCCTCTTGCTTTAAAAAATCTCTACCTTTTCTTTATTTGGTCCATCATAACTGTGTGTCTCCAGTACATATTTCACTTTCAGTAGAAAATGGGAACTAGGTCTATAAATTATTTCTGGTCCTTGAAGGTATAATAATACTTTATTTGTACATTTTGAATTTAGCATATCTTTTTAAGGAATTTAAAGACATGGCCTTTCTAATCATAGATTTTTATGGATGCTTATACCTCTATTTTTCTATTTTTGACATATTCTCCCTGACTATAGAGTTAATGCCTATCCATTATAGAAAAACATGAAAAGAAAGTATAAAGAGGGAAATTTAAGAGTCACAAAATCTGACTAGATGGAGAGAAACTCTGTGATGATTTTTGTGAACAAATTCCTAGATCTAAAACTATGCACCATACACACAACAAATACATATTTGTTACTACATATATGTGTATAGTACATATATTTATAAATACATATATAAATGAGAACCATTCTCTTTGTATTGTTTTGTAACTCTCTTCCTCCATCTTAAAATATTGTGCCTCCCTCATAATACAATTTTCTGTAGGTTATTCTCCCCCATGAGTCTGTCCTCACTTATATAATTTTTAAAAGGTTGACGTCTTGCAATCTTGTATGAATGTAAATCAAGGCACTAAATGCAACAAGAGCCTAGCTTAATTTTATGGCTAGGCCATAACCTACAGAAAGTCATGAAGAGGACTGGTCGTGATGAATTAACTATGATTTCTTTTTGACTAACCACACAAGAGAAATACTTTAATGATCTTTGTATATTCTCACAATATGAGGCTACCCATTCATGATAACAAAAGATCTTGAAGTTCAGTAAAAATATGTATTTTTGCTTTGGATAATTTAGGTGAAATTTGGTTGGTGATTTAGGGCAAGCTGGTCATGATTTTTTTTCTTCACTCAGCTCCCTCAGCAAAGTTTTGGAGTTATTTTCTACAGCCATTGTGCAAAAAGGCCTGGCATGACATTAGACAAAGCTCTATGTGGCTTGGTAAAAGGCAAGAACAAGTAGCAATCTGAAGGAAAAGTATTTACTCACATGTCCAACGACAAGAAATGAACTAATTGTCATAGTGCCAGAGCAATTCTAGTGATTGATAAATTGATGTCAGGCTGTCCCAAAGATTTTGGGTTTTTAGATTGAAAAAATTTACCTCCCTTATACATGCAAAATATATCTGTATTCCCAAACCAAACTTGTTTATAAAAGGACTGGAGACATATGGTGTGTTGAGGTACAGTCTCACTATGGGAATTGACTTGGAGGTAGAATTAGGAAACAGCACTTAAAGGGTGATCCCCTCTCTACAACTAACTTTCCATTTTTTTATGATCATTTACCATATGAAACTATGTTTTTCCATGATGGAAGCCCTAATATTTTCCAATAGTAAACATACAGAGGAACTAAAATTCTAATTAATGACTTTTAGATATCTGGTAAATACAGAGTGCCATTTAATTGCTAATGATATGCTTTATGTCGCAAATATATAATTTTTGGTGGAATAGCATGAAATAACTGTAGTCGCATTCAGCATAATAATTTGAGGGCAGAAGTAAAGATTAATAAAATGCCTCATTTAACTTATTGGGGAACTTGAACTATATTAGCTTTATATAACCTTATAGTGTGACTCAGGATGCCAAGGAACCCAAAACCATTTGCAGAAACCAAATTCTTCCCAATGCTGGTTGACCTTTTCTGCTATTATGAAATCCACCATCCTCGAATGCTTAGCTGTCCTGCATTGACAGACGTGTCGAAAAACTACCCCTTTAAACATATATCTCCCAGGTAAGCTTTCTTACACTTGTAAAACATATTACACATATTTAATGACCACTGATAGTAACAACGGCCTTTGCTTTATTAGCATTGCTACAAAAATCGTTACTAAAAACTAGAAAAGTGAAGATGTCTGAATTTGATAAGGATTGTGGATAGAGAAGAGAAAGTCTATTTTTAAAACTCCTTTGCAAAGGGGAATTCTAGGAAAAATATAGGTCTCCCACTTCTTCCCCTCACCATTTTTAAAAGTCATAGTAAGGACTGAGATCCCCATTTTCTAGGAGAAAACCTCTGATTTCTTTTTCTGAGCCCAGGCAGATCCCTTTGCTTTTCAGTTTCTCCATCTGCTGACATTTTGGAAACCAAAGCCAAAAGCAATATATCAAATCAGCAGGTCCAGGCAGACGGCTGTTTCAAACCAAAATTGATTTTTTAATCTTTAATCAAGTAGGAATGGCATGTTCTGAATATAGGGAGTAAATTTACTAGCACTTTAAGATTAGCCCAACCTAGGTATTTTGTAGAGCTTTGGTTTCATTTTGATCCTTGGTCAAAACAAAACAGTACTGTATATAATTTATAACCAAAACGAAATGTAAAACAGAGCAGACATTCATCATAAATTCTTTTATTAAAATTCCTAATGTTCAGTCCAGATCTGTAATCAGATCCTACATATAGAGGTTGCCATTACGTGGAGGAAAAGAAAGTAAAGGTTTGTGAAACACAAACAAAAAACAAGGGAGGGATGCCATAATTTGCAGTATTGTGGAACATATTTCAGATGAAGACTAAGGGAAAGCAGTCCTTGGATTGTTCTATTTGTCTTCTTGAGTCCTTTAGCTTTCCTGTTCACGTGGCAGTAAATATTTTCCCTGGGTTCCTGTGCTCTCTCCCGCATCACCAGAGGTGACCTCCCGGAAGCATTTCCTAGCAGTTAATTATTGGCTAGTTTAAGAGCCCTGGGCTTTGCCTCAGGCCCTTAACTGGCATCTCGTTAACTGGCAGGATGTGTTTCCTTTCTGTTACTTACTTTTATATATTCTTAATAGAACAGAAGGTACCTTGGCGGAGGCAGGCAACGTTACCCTTTCAGCATCTCATTTGTAAATAACCCTGTTATGAGTAACAGGAAGTGATCCCGCTGGTTGTAAAAAGACATACGTTTAATGGGCAACTCCTGGTGGAGTAATGGTTTTGCTGGAAAGAACATCACACCTGTAGGACACCAGGCTCGGGTGCTGGTTCTGAACATAATGAGCCTGCATTCGGGCAGAGACGCGCACACCCCTCTCTGGGAGTTATAAACCTTGAAATGTACAAGAGGAAGAATTCTTAAAAACAAATCTTACTCGTTTTTCTCCCTAGAGACCAACATTATTCTGTCTGAGCATCATTCTTTCCTAAGGGTCAGTAATTTCCAGGTGCAAGGGAGAGCCACTTTTATACACAATGAAATGCCCCTTTTAAAATTTTACACTAAGTCCATACAACTTATGAGTGCACTGTGGGAACGTGGCCACTGTTACCTTCTGTGGGCGTTTTCGCTCTGCCTTCCCCTGTCTTTATTACACGATAATATGTAATACAGTAGTTTATTGCATTTACTTCATCAAAATTTGGTGCCCATTTAACCTGATGGGCTAATGTTTTATGCTTATTACTGCAGTGGAACAAACATTTCTGGGGCACTCACTGCAGTGCTAGGTTTATTCCATATGCCTCTAATATCCACTGATGCCATGCACCATGTCTACCTCTCTACCCACCCCCTGGACGTGGCTCAGTGCCTGGTGTTGACTACCACAGTGCAGTAGCTAAGGGCACATGATCCATTGTCAGAATAGCAGACCTTCTAGCTCAGTGACTTGGGTCAGTTACATAACCTTTCTGTGCCTCACTTTCCTTATTTGTAAATTGTGGAAAATAACAGTGTCTACTTCAAATTGTCTGCAATAAGCTGTCACTCAACCTATGTTAAGTGTCTGATGTATTTCCTGGCTTATTATTAGCATCAGAAAGTTAAATTTATTATCATTTATATCGATAGCATGTACTTAATGTCTTAGGGTCTTCAGAGAAAAAGAACCAACAGGATGTGTGTGTATAGAGAAAGAGAGAGAAAGGGAGAGAGAGAGATTGATTTTATTTTAAAGAAATGGTTCATGCCATTGTGGAAGCTTGGTGAGTCCAAAAATCTGATGGGGTGGACCAGTAGGTTGGAAACTCAGGGAAGAGAAGCAGTTCAAGTCCAAAGACAGTTGGTCAGCAGAGATCTTTATTCCTCAGGGGAGATCAGTCTTTGTTCTGTTAAGGTGTTCAACTGATTGGGAGAGGCCCACTCACATTATCAAGGGTGATCTGCTTTACTCAGAGTCCACAGTTGTGGAGTCTAGAAAATCAAGGTTATCTATCAGCAGGGTTGGTTTCTTCCGAGGCTGCAAGAGAAGCATCTGCTCCAGCCCTTTCTCCCTAGTTTGTGGAAGGCAGTCTGTTCTTTTTGTCTCTTCACATCATCTTCCTCTGTGAATCTGTGTCCAAATTTTCCATTTTCATGAGGACATTGGTTGTCTTGGATAAGGCCCACTCTAATGACTTCACTTAAGCACAATAACCTCAGTAAAGACCCTATCTCCAAATTAGGTCACATGCTCAGGCACTGAGGGGTTAGGACTTTGACAAATGAGTTTGCAGAGGACATAATTCAACCTACAACAATTTTTTCAAAATTTATGTATTTAAAAAATTATTTATTCATCAATGTAGCTCCTATCTGCCTTCAAAGAGCTACTGTACAGCTAGAATAAATTGATATTATTAGGACTCAATGGTACAACTGAATAAAATGTAAAAAGCTAACAATTCCTTGACGTGAAAAACACTGAAAGTTAATATAAATAATACAAGGAAGTGTGTCTTATGCTATTAAGTTGATAAGCAAAGAGGACAATCATGTTAAAAGTTTTAGATTAGAAAATGCACAATATTTTTAAACAAGGATACAGATATACTCGTATTTAAAGTAGTGCTACAAGGTAGAACCTCAGTTCTATTTCTAATACATTCTGCCATGTTGGAATGGAATGGCAATCTTTAAAGCATTCATATGGACATGCATTCTGCGATTTTAGGTAGAGTTTAAAGAGCTTTTGTACCTGAGTAGAAGTCACTGATATGAAAGGTTGCCTGGAGTCTTATATCATGGAACAGGCTGGAATAAAGCCAAAGAACATCTTGCCGAGACAGGAAATAACTGTTCCATGTGTAGCAAAGAACAAAAAAGAGGAGGTGGGGTAGAGGTCGGGAGAATACTAATGAGTGCTTGCATGGCGGGAAAGTGGACTTCATGACCCTCCAGAGATGCCTTGAAAATCAACTTAGATTCTAAAGAGCTGGTGGCCTTATCACATGCAGGGCACAGTTTTATATCGTGGCTTTATGCTGTTTATATGAGTGTGTTGCTTCATTGATTTATAAGACCGTGCTAAGATTATGATGACACTGGGGGGATATCATACATAGCACTCACATTGATTTAGACCCGTGTTAATAGCCTTTTCAAGAAAATATACTGAATGTTATGGGACTTGAGGGAGTCTTTGTCTTGTTCTTTTTTGGGGGGGGTATTTCTATTGGCTACTTAATTGTCATTCAAGGATGAATTTTCTATGCCTGCTTCTACCTTCACTTCTTTGCCAAAAAAAGGTTTTTCTTTCTATCTTTAAAGTGTCACTAAGACCTTCAGAGAGTCCCCTTTAATGTAGTACCATGTTCTATCTTAGGCTTTCCTTTGGTTGATCATTCTATGCTTGCGTGGTTTACCTTTCTCTAGCTTGAAACACTAATAAGCTCCCTGACTGATTCCCTACTTTTGGTTCTATTCCCTGAAGTCTAATTTTGCCCCTTCATGTCTAGTAAGGAATCTTTTTGGAATCATAGAGCAAGAGTGAACCTTGTTTGGTTCAGCAAGGGAGCCTGTGACATTCGTGGACTGCTTTCATGACTCAAGTTCCTGTCAAGGTCTGCCTGCCACTAATTTGGGGCAGTCCCAGACTAATGTGATAAATGACTTCTCCATTCCTCCCAGGGAAGCCAAAAGGCTCATAAAAACAGGATCCATCATCATCATGTACATTAACGTAAAAATGAAAATTCGTTATTGCATAAAATATTGAACTTCATCAAGAGCTGCTCAGTAATTTCAAGTCATGCACCCCTGAAGGTTGTGTTGGTACCCTCAGTGAACAGTCCACATCCTGGTGCTCAGTTAGTGGCATTTGAAGGACTGCCTCCCCCACATCATCCACCCTTGGCTCCTCAAGCAGCTGTCTAAATGAGGGATAAACTGGCTTTCTGGGAGTCTAATCCAACTCGATATTTTGGGGCTGGCAAATTTTTGAGAACAGACATAAAGAATTTCCAATGTATTAAAGAAAAAAAAAGGAAGCTCACAAAAATCTAAATTTTAAACTTCTCTTTAAAAGTTAATGGCACTAGGGCAGTGCCTATGGCTCAAAGGAGTAGAGCACCAGGCCCATATATAGGAGATGGTGGGTTCAAACCCAGCCCCAGCCAAAAATTGCAAAAAAAAAAAAAAAAGTTAATGGCAATAGCAACACTGCATTACTATTTTTTTGTGCCTTGATTAATTGGAGCTGAAGTGTGGCCAGGCTGTAAGTACTTGGTCTCCAAGGCTTGTCCTGAGTCTACTTTCCACACATGTATGTTTCCTTCCTGGCAGCTGCTGCTGTGGCATGAACTGTCCCAGCAGAGGGAATGCCTAGTCCAGGGGTGGGGAACCTGTGGCCTTCCAGGGACTTGAGTGTGGCCTTTTGACTGAATCCAAATTTTACAAAACAAATCATTTTATTAAAAGGGGTGCAGCAGAGAAAGATGAAGCTTTTCTTGCCTCCTTTGGTGCTTAGAAAGGAATAATCTTGCTGAACCTTCCCCTTGGAGGTAGTTATGATTGTGTTTTTCATATATGAGGATATTAACCATATATTTTATATTTTCTTATGTTTCCTTCAGTTGAATCATCTCTTAAAGTTAAATTGGCCTTATGTCGATCTCTGGTCTCCTATCATTAACTTTTTAATAGGCTTCTGTAGCTGTACAATTTCCAAAGCAATATTATTAGCAATGTCTTACCTTTCAAAAAAAAATTCATGTCTTTTAGTGACATGAAAATATTAAATTTCTTTCTACCTTTTCTCAGGCAAATAAATACAAAAATCTGAAGTCTGTTTCAAGATAATCCTTCTAATACCTTCAGAATTTCAGAGACAGAACCACAGGGCACTGGGCATTTCAAGGTTGGAATGATAACTTTAGCCCATATTATGTACCTTTATGTCAAAAAGAACATTTCATTTCCATTTAAATTAAAAATCTCAAGTATTGCAAGATAAACTGATGACCTATAATAGATGTATAGCAATAATAAACAGCAGAGAAATGCCAGAATAGAGAAAAAATTGGTCTTTGGTAGATAGTAATTGGAAATGTGAAAAGGCATATAGCATCTGCACCTCCAAGTGCACCTACTCAATTTGATTAACCACCAGGAAAACATGGGTAAAACATACCCTAACCAGCCTTGCTTCACCTTCATTAATTGATCATGAAACAACTCCTACCTAATCAATTTTGATCAAGTCATTTTCAGAGGAAAATGTGCCGTATCAGGGTTTGTAAGCAACAATAATAAGATTTTCTTTTTACCTTTCTAAAGAACCCTTTGAAAAAGGGAACTTCAGACATGATGGAAATGGGGCAGAGCAGTGTGGTCCCCAAAAGGGATGGCACCCTCCTGGTCCTCTGTTCCATGAGAGCAGGGGAGCTGGGTAATTGGCCCAGAGCCACGCACTCATGGTGTCTGACGTTGCTGCCGAGACTCCTGTCTTCCCCAAACAAGTAATTTTATTTCTACTGTTTGCTAGAATTTCAAACAGCAGTGAACAGGACCTCTTCATCCCTGAGGCTTTTCTGAGGCAAAGAGCTTCATGCCATGTCTCAGATTTCTTCTGTGATGTGCCCAGTTGCTAGATAAAACTCTGTTTTGAAACAACTGCAAAGTGAGGAGCAAGAAGTATAAGTTCTGGAAATGTAAGAAGTTGGATTCTCTCTCTTTCTCTGTCCACATACAACATCTGCACATGTGTGGCAGTGAGAACACTGGTGGTCTTCCCACTCTGGGCATGTACGGCTGGCCTTTCTCTCTAATCTAATAGACATACTTGTTGAGTGCTGCTTTAAATGTGCCCTGCCTAGGAACACTAAAGACGAATGTTAGTGAAACAGAAAAGCAGCGCCTTTCATTTTATGTACATCATTGTGGTAATTGGGGATTAGGTGGTGTGTTTCCTGAACTTGAACAAAGGGAAAATCATATAGCCGCTGTAAAAGGGCAACATACACTCCAGCTATGACCCTGTGCACAAAAATAGCAGAGAGCCTCTTTCAATATATATTAGAAAATGTAGCTCTTCCTTGGCTAGAAGCTTGACAAATCTGATGACTTCAAATACAAAATAAGAAGAAAATAGCACTTTCTTTGTGATGAGCTCCCCACACACCACAGACACACACATATTCTTCTAACCATCCTGTAAACCTAGTTTGAAGTTCTGGAAAGACCCTCTTATAGTCAATTTGTTTTTTGATGCTAATCATAATATAAAGGGTGTCCCTACATAGTTGACTTTTGTTTTCTGAATTGAAATAACTAGCAATCAAGCCTGTTAAAATTTACCTTAATAAAGATATTTAAATGTATTATTTACATGTCTATATAGAGCCAGCCTAACACTTCAATAGATAGCATAGATGTCCAAGACCTGAGGATAAATGCTTTGGTCTTGATAATTATTGTCTACACTTTCTGAATTTGTTATGTAATTACTTAATATTCTGCTTCATTTTGACTGTTTAGACTTGGCCTTTGAGCACTTGGCATTTTGCTCACAGGAAGGAGTTTACAAATCCATTCCTCATCTGATAAATGTAATAGTACATGATGGTATGAATCCCAATTAGATAATCTCACATCTCTAGTACATTAGGGTCAAGAGCTTTCAAGTATCAGGATAGTGTGTTTATCTCATTAGTAACACGAAGATTTGGAATTGATTTTTGCAATAATAACATTCTTAATTAGGGTAATTAAAATTTGCAGTATTTCTTTTTGCTGTTGGGTAAATGTTATTTTTTTAGATTTTAAGATGGTTTAAAAACTAATGTTTAGGGTTTTGATTTTCTAAAATCTGTGGCTTTTTTTTGCAAGCATGCAGTGTTATGGGAAAGGCCAGAGTGTCACAGATGTGACAGTGTAGAATGAGAAAAGTCAAGGCTTATGTTAAGTGGAAAATAGGCTTTGATATAAACAACTCTATACCTCTGAGAATTGTCTTAAGAACATCTTTTTCCTTAAGTGTGCTCTCCTTTTCTCAGACATCATTTTTTCCCTTGAGATCTGGAGGATTGGGGCAAGAAATTATCTAACTGGAATGGCTTTCATGTAGATTTGCCCTGTGGTAGAAAGGCACATCTATCTGTCTATATCTCTGTCTCTACTTATCAGCTACCTACAGGTAGGTCTTTAACAGACATTATATTCAATGATCTTTGCTAGATGCTATTGAGGAAAACAAAGGAATTCTGTACAACATGTGCCTACATTCAGGAGTTTACGATCTAATAGTGGGAGAATGGACATAAGGGTAACAAACTAATCCACGTGACTTGTTAATATTGGCTGGGTGCCTGTGGCTCAAGCTGCTAAGGTGCCAGCTACATACACCTAAGGTGGTGGGTTGGAATCCAGCTGGGCCCGCCAAACAACAATGATGGCTGCAACCAAAAAATAGCCAGGTGTTGTGGCGGGCACCTGTGGTCCCAGCTACTTGGGAGGCAGAGTCAGGAGACTCACTTGAGCACAGGAGTTGGAGGTTGCTATGAGCTGTGATGCCACAGCACTCTACCCAGGGGAATACCTTGAGGCTCTGTCTCAAAAAAAAAAAAAAAAGTTAACTTTGATGTAGGAGATAAGCTCCCCTTTTTCAAGACATGGCAGTTGGCCTCAATGTGCTCCTCCAGGAGATTGGTTTTGAGAAACATCTCTTTGAAGATCGAACTTCTGTACCTGCCTCTAGATATGCAGGAATATGCAGAGTGACTCTGTATAGGAGGTGTGGAAAATCAGCCTGGGTCGCAGCTGGGGGTGAACAGACTGGTCTTCGAGCATTGGGTTCTATTCTCTGCCTTCTCTCTTCATTAACATTATAATCTCTAGTTCCATTTGGGCTAAAAGGAACAGACAGCCAGTCTCCATTATGTTTTTACTCTAAACAAAATCAATTGTATACATGTTCCTCAACTTTCACACTAAATTGTAATCTTAAATGGTAGCTTCCTAATGTTACTTCACCTCTTTGTATATGTGTTAAATTCTTACTGAATGTTTGAAAGTATATAAGGTAATCAGTAAAGTTTAGCTGGGCTGCCGACCAGAGCGAGTCCCGGTCTCCCTTAAATTATCATTCCGTCTGCAGTTCTTTCCCCTGTGTCTCTGATCAGAAGCTCCAAAGAACACAACATCATCTAGCGCCATGAGCAGGAGTCTACGCCTAGACTGAGGACCTGTTCAAGTTGTTCATGGACCCTGCGTCTCCAATCAGAAGCTCCAAAGAACACAACATCACTTTGAGCCATAAAATAATGACACAATTTGATTTTAATCTAATGAGCAAATAAATATTCATGAGACCATACTTCTAAAAAAATGATCAAGTAAATAAATGAATGGA
Organism: Otolemur garnettii; assembly: GCF_000181295.1. Classification (NCBI taxonomy): domain Eukaryota; kingdom Metazoa; phylum Chordata; class Mammalia; order Primates; family Galagidae; genus Otolemur; species Otolemur garnettii. The sequence continues at coordinate 11,246,713 of NW_003852431.1, forward strand.
AGAGAAGGAAAAAAATCTTTCTTATAGAAGATTTTCAAGCAATGTATGTAAGTAATCCCCCTTCAGGAGGTGGATCTCAATTCCTCTCCCTTTCAGTGTAGTTTGTACTTAGTAACTGCCTTCTGAAAAACAGAGAATAGGATGGGTCAAATAATTACTTTAAATTTTTTATTAAATCACAAACACATAGATCATGTATACATTGATGCATTTATGGGGTACACTTTGCTGATTTCATATAGAATTTGGAACACTTACAGAACACTGGTTAATATATACCTCATCTTGTTTACTTATTGTGTTAAGACATTTATACTCTATACTAATAGATCCAACATGTACCCTTGCATTATGCACCATAAATGTAATCCCACCAGTCACCCTCCCTCAATCTGACCTCCTCCTTTCCCTTCTGTTCCCCCTTCTCCCTTCTTCATTTTGGGCCATAGTTATGATCTATTCTTCATATGAAAGTGTAAGTGATTGTAAATTGGTTTCACAATAGTACTGAGTACATGGGATATTTTTTCTTCCATTCTTGAGATACTTTACTAAGTAGGATATGTTCCAGCTCCATCCATGTAAATATAAAAGAGGTAAAGTCTCCATCTTTTTTTAAGGTGGCATAATATTCCATGGTATAAATATACAACAATTTATTAATCCATTCATAGGTTGATGGGCACATGGGCTTCTTCCATGACTAGGATAGTATGAATTGAGCTGGAATGAATAATATGGTGCAAATATCTTTATTATAAGTGATTTTTGGTCTTTTGGGTATACACCTAGTAGAGGAATTTCGGGATCATACTTTTAGATCCCTGAGTATTCTCCATACTTCTTTCCAAAAGGGACGTATTAGCTTGCACTCCCACCAGCAGTGCAGAAGTGTTCCCTTTTCCCCACATCCATGCCAACATCTATAGTTTTGGGATTTTGTTATATGAGCCAGTCTTATGGGAGTTAGATGAAATCTCAAAGTGGTTTTGATTTGCATTTCTCTGATGATTAAAGATGATGAGCATTTTTTTTCATGTGTCATAGACCATGTGCCTATCTTCTTCAGAGAACAGCCAAGACATTACTCAGAAATAAAAACTAATCAGGAGGAACCATGCTACAAGACTTCAAACTAGCATGGTATTGGCACAAAAATAGAGAGGTAGATGTATGGAACAGAATTCAGAACCAAGAGATGAACCCAGACACTTATCATCATTTGATCTTTGATAAGCCCATCAAAAATATAGATTTGGGGAAAGATTCCCTATTTAACAAATGGTGCTGGGAGAATTGGCTGGTGACTTATAGAAGACTGAAACTGGACCCACACCTTTCACCATTAACAAAAATTGAGTCTCACTGGATAAAAGACTTAAACTTAAGACATATAAAGATTCTTGGAGAGAGTGAAGGAGAAACACTTGAAGAAATTGGCTTGGGAGAATACTGTATGAGGAGAATCCCCTGGGCAATTGAAGCAAAACCAAAAATACATTACTGAGATCTGATCAAACTAAAATGGTTCTGCACCACCAAGAGCACAGAAAGTAAAGCCAGCAGATGGCCCTCAGAATGGGAGAGGATATTTGCAGGTTATGCTTTTGACAAAAGTCTAATAACCAGAATCCACAGAGAACTCAAACTTATTAATAAGAAAAGAACATGTAATCCCATTTCATTGTGGGCAAGAGACTTGAACAGAAGCTTCTCTGAAGAAAATAATGACTTTTTAATAAAGACACTTGGAAGATACCAAGAGATCAGGGTTTCCATCACTAATGATAGGTTGTGTTAATATCATGTGTCCTCTGGTATCTATCTCACAACAAGAGGACAACTCACCTTTGTGATGGTATTCCCATAATTTCACTCCAATTATGAGAAAATACCAGACAAACCCAAACTGAAGAACATTTGACAAAATACTTGGCCAATACTCTTTAAGACTTTCAAAGGTCATAAATATTAAGAAAGATGGAGAAACTGTCATAGGTAGGAGGAGGCTAAGGAGATGTGCCACCTAAAATGTACCAGGATCACCTGACTTGGATTCTGGAGCAGAGAAAGAACGTGAATGGAAGAACCATGGAACTGTGAATAGCACCGTAACAGCACTGTACCAGTCCTAGATTTTTAATTTTGACAAACATAACCTTAATTAACATTAGGGGAAACTGGGAGAAATTACACATTCCTTTTCTGAGTGATCATTACAACTTTTTCTCAAGCAATTATTTATTTATTTATTTAAAAATGAATATTGCTACTGTCCAACTGTGTGTTACTAAGAGCTACTAGTCTTCAGGCAAAGGAAGAATCAACACAGTAGGTAGAGATGTTAGGAATGCATTATTTGACAGTCCCCAAGAGATGCATAGGATTTGAGGGCCAGTCATTGCTTTTTCTAAACCACGAGGATTTGTCTCAGATTTCTTTCTCTGATCTTCTGAATGAGACAGAATTCTCATAAACACTACCTCAAGTAATTCTAATACTGAAGCAAAGTAGTTTAGAGTTAAATTTAGAGCCCTGAGATTAGCAAACTCTATCCTTGCCTTTTTTTTATCCAGAGTCCCAGGACATTGTCCAAATTGTAGGGCACTTCTTCCCCTGCCTTCCCAAGGCTCCATCTCTCATTGTTCCTCTGTCCATCTAGTCCACTGCGATCTCTGCCAGAAAATTGCCTGCATTCTCAGCTTGATCTCAGAATGTTCCTTTCACCTTGAGGCTTTTATAAAATGAGGCTCCATCTAAAATAAGAACTTCTCTCATCTTTCTCCAGTGTACTTGTTTTATTCCCTGTGATTATAGAAGAAATTGAAAAGGCAATTAGAAGGGATCAAAACCGTCCAGGCTCATATAGTTTATACGCCAATTCTTTCATAATTTTAAAGGAAGAGGTAATCCTCATGTAGTGTATATCTAAACACAAAATCTTGAAAATGAAGAAAGGGTAATTACTCTTTTATATTAAGCCTAATATCAAAACCTAATAATAAAACAATAGCCAAAAAACTACGTATACTAATTTTACTTATAAACCAGATGGAAAGATGCAGAATAAAATGGAGATAGCAATGGAGATAGCAGTTTGATAAAAGAACATTATAAACATAAGCACATAAAAGATCCCTGCTTCTTAATGGCTATACATTTCATAGTGTCAAAGGAACACAATTTATTTAACTCTATCCACAACTTGTCATTAAGCTCCTCATATATTAGTAAATGCAGCTTTATCTCATTCAATTTTAATACTTGCATACTTCATGGTGCAAATGTGCTATACGTTATTTAATTATTCTTCTATTTGGGATGTTTTGGGTTTTCTCCAAATTTTGTTGTTATGAAAATAATATGATTATGATAATGTTGTTTTGAACATTTGTGTATATATATCCTGGTATTTATAATTATGTACAGTGGATATCAAGAAATGGAATTTGTAGCTAAAAGAGTAAGTGTATATTGAATTTTGGTAGATGCTGTCAAATATCTTTCATCATGAAAGTGCCCATGTACACTACACCAATAGTTTATGAGCATGTTTGCCACTCCAAATTCTCATCAGCACTCTTTGCTTTATGACAATCTGGAAGGTGAAAAAAATCAGGTAAGTCTTATTAGGCATTTTTGAATCCTCTTCTATGGAATATAGACTTCAAAGTGGTTCTATGGATAGCACCTCTGCTGTTGGCACCTGTAGAATCTCCTCCCCTTGAGTGTGCGTAGGACCTGTGACTTGCTTCTAGTCAACAAATATGACAAAGATTAAACAAATTACAGAACTAATTATAGTCTTAAATAAGTTGATTTTTGATTCAGTCCAAAGGGCAGGGATTCTTGGTGGGCCTGACTCAGGGAAAATCCTTGAAAACCAGACAGGGCCTTCCTTCAAGTGAAAGACTATCTTTTGGGGGCTCAGTGAAGTAAGTAGCCACATTGGAGAAATCCATGTGGAAGGGCCTGCATGCATACCCCTGTGAACTTCAGGCAGCCTCATGGACCCAAGGTGCACAGATAGCAAAAAGCAGCAGGTAGAGATGGTAGGAATGCATCAGTCCTATGACCATAAGGAAATAAATGTTGCCAACAACCTAAATGGGCTTGGAGGTGGATTCTTCACCAGTCAGTCCTCCAGATAAGAACACAATCCAGCCAGTGTTTTGATTACAGCCTTGAGAGAGCTTGACCAGAGGACCTGGCTAAGCCATGCTGTACTTGGAATTCCAACCTAGAGGCACAGTGAGATAATAAATGGAAAATAGATGTTGCTTTCAATCACTGTTTGTGGTAATTTGTTATGGAACAATAGAAAACTAGTATGTCTTCTATGGATTGTTTGTTCATATTCTTAATTTTGGGGGGCTGTATTTTCTTGCTGTCTTTAGAACTCTTTTTTTTTTTTTTT